>NC_079325.1:20269460-20614460 GCF_029931775.1 Euleptes europaea
ATTATGGCTGATACTATGACTCTTGAGTTCTTTTCTGGCTCTGAATGCATATCCAAGGAAGAGAAGAAGTCTCTTACCACCCTGCATGCCATTTACCCTGCAGCTACTGCAGATGATGGGAAATAGTTCAAAGTGGCCCCAGATATGGATTGCTAAGAAGGGCCTGGACTTAAAAGCAATTGGAGAACTCTTTGGAAACAAAGATATGTATTGCTCAGGGTTGTCCAAGGTTGCTTGTAAATTGCTGGGCCTTTTCCTCATAGAGCTTTGGAGTGTTTGTCCCTCTCTATTTGCATTTTGTAGAGCTGGGAAGTCCCAGGTTTTTTCAGCTGATATTTGCTGCTTTTCCTTTTAATTTCTTTCATAATTTTAAAATCTCTTTTTTTGTGAAGCCTACAGCCAGAAGGCAGTGAAGTCCTCCTTGGTCCCGAAGTAACCTGCGGCCCTCCAGAAGTGACAGTTTCAACGCCATTTGCCTTGACGATACCCCACTGTGCGGAAGTGAACTCCGAGCACTGGAATATCCACTTGAAAAAGAAAAAGCAGCAGGGAAAATGGGAGGTAAGTGAAACTCATCCCCTAAGAACAAAAAGAAAAGATGCTTAAAGATCCCTATGGCAAGGGGAAACATGAGTCCCGTGCCAACGTTTCATTACATGTCAGCATGCAAGACATGTTCAGACAAGGTATCCAGGCCTGGGTAGTGGAATACCAGTGGTGGGACTCTAATCAGTTGGCTGCCTCTATGGAGCCTACACATTCCCAACTCTTTTCTCGCAGTTGGAACCAGTTCTTGTTCCCCCAGGGTTCCCTCTGTGTGCATACACTGTGCATGCACAGCATCTATGCTGATGCTCAACTGAATGGACAAAGTTAGGATTAGGGATTGTTGTTGCATTCTCAGAATATTTCCCCTTTCCCTTACACACACAAATGCATGCGCACCCAACCTGGATATGTCACTTGTCCAGGGTTATAATGTACACATGTTTATGCCCTTGTGCATATGTGTTGCTCTCATGCTGCTTAATGTGCATGTGCTGATTTGTATATTTGCCCATTCTGTCCGCCTAATTGTACATGCTGCTATAAGCAAGTTTCCAGATGGCATCACATTTGGTATCACAGCACAGAAGAGGTAGAATATAAACTTGCAGAAAACACTACAAAATCCTAATGATCAGAAGCATGTGGTAAGTGAACTGCACTGCTCTGTGCATTGCTTATCATATGGTTTGAAAGACAGCATTGCACAAAGATATGCAGTTGACACATGTTCAGCGGTTCACACAGTCATATATATGTCCAAGGGAACATGCAGGTCCTTTCTTGATTAATTCAGGTTCTTCCACATGTGGACATTTTGAGTATGAATGCAGATATACTCAGGACCAATTTTACATGTTACGGTCAACACAAGCTATGTCTGGATTTCTGACCCTTTCATCCATTCGCTCCATTTATTGCAATCCAAGATCAACCACCCGACCCTTTCAGTCAGTGAGCAGCATGCTCCCCTCAATACCTGCATGTGTGATGCACATGAGTTTCTCTAATGGGGCAAACAAAGCCCACCCAGATCATTTCAGGACAGCCCCTTCTCCCCATGTGTTAGGCCCCAGTCTGAATTGGGCACTGCGCACACAGGAATTGAGGGGAACCCACAAGAGTTACACCTTCCGAAGGCTGTTGAAGTCAATAGGCTCAGAAGGGTGTAATTCTGCTTAGGAGGCCACTGAAAAGACAGAGCAGGGAACACGGACAAGAACTGTCAAGCCAGAGTTGAGCAGCCCCTATAGGAATGCCACTCCACTAGGACCCCGCTAAGCTTGCCCCTGGCTGCCAGTGACCTTCCAGAGCAGAGGTCCACCAGGAACTTTTCCAGGTAAGCTAAGGGGCCAGTCTGCCCTTGCCAACAGGGCAACAGCTCTGTTTCCTCCATCAACAGGCATTTAGAAGTACCCTGCTTCTTATTATGAAGCTTTCTTTAGCCATCATGGCTAACCATCATTGATGGACCTATTCTCCGAGGCCATTTATGCCTTGGATTTGCTGTTCTCTAAATGCACAGTTTCCCCATCTGAATTCTCAAAACTCTGCATGGGGGCTTATTTTTCAGTTTTGAGAATTCGGATGGGGAAAATGTGCATTTAGAGAGTGGCAAATCCAAGGCAAAACCTCCCATGCATAAATGGCCCGTGAATCTATCTAAGAATGCAAGACATAACTGACAACACCCCCCCCCCCACAGTACCTAAGGCAAATTGGTTTCTGATCCAGTATTTTTTTTAGAGAAATCCAAAGTGCAAAAGCATAATTGTCTAGATCTGATTCATTTTAAAACCAGTGCAATCACAACACACGGCAGAAATATTAAAAATAACACTATAAAATATTCAACCCCCATCTTCTTAAAAAGCTCTCTAGAATAGGAACACATTAACTTGTTTCCTGAAGGGGGAGGGTGCCAGACACATCTCCCTCAGGAGGAAATTCCATTATCTACAAGCGATCCTTAATTATGTGTGGAATGTGATCAGGACATGAAGTCTTTTCTGCAAAGAGGACTAACCGTAGCTACTCAAGGAGGAAGACTGTCTCTGAAGTGAGGTGTGTAGGTACAAATAACAGATCCTTTTCTGTTGTGGCCCCTCAGCTTCGAAAGGACCTTTCCACAGCTATTTGCCTGATGCCAGGTTTCTTACATTTTTAGCACTGGGTAAAGGATACCATTTTTGCCCAGGCCTTTTATCGAGTGTGTTTCTGACCCTGCATTTTCCTGTGCTTCTCTGTTCACCCGATTGTGGTGACTTCATCCCTCATAGTGGTTTTGTATTGGTTTTATGCTGCTCATAGGCTTTTAAATATCTTTTTGTTTTGTTTTTCACTGCTGTGCTGTTAATTGGTCTTTTATTCACTACAGCCGCACTAATGGCATTTTAACTGCTTTTGGGTATTTATAGTTGTATGGTTGCTTTATTTTTATTTATGGGAGTATTGTTCGCCGCCTCAGGAATCAATTGATTAAGAGTGTGGGAAATGAAGCTTTTCAATAAGAAAGAACTGCTGCCAATGCGAACAGACTTAAATGGTCTTTTTGTTGTCCAACACATCTTTCCTTGCCACTTGCTCTATGGTAGATCATATTGGGTTTGTGAGTTGTTCTCTCCTAGCCTCCCAAGGGGCTACAGCAGAACGTATTTCCTTGCAACTGGCTCTGTCCTACCCTACTGCAAGGTGATCAAGGACCCTATTTCTTTGTAAGTGTTCTGCCCTCGTCTATGGAGTGTATTTCCTTGCCTGTGGTCTTGTCATAGCCAGCTGCATGGCGACTGTGGGCATATTTCATGGTGAGTGGTTCTGTCTGAGCCTCCTGCAAGGCTGTGTGGACCACATTTCCTGGCGAGCGGCTCTGCCCTAGCCTAGTGCAAAGCTACTGTGGACCACATTTCTCTGTGAGTGGTTCTGTCCTAGTCTACAGTGAGCATAATCTAGACCATATTTTATTACGTGTTTGTTCAGAGCGTTCCTGCCCTGCCTTTCTGCCAGTATTGCCACCGAAAGCCTCTTGCAGAGCTGTGAGATCTAAATCAAAAGAACTGTTTTCAAATAAACCAAGAAATTGGGACTGCGGGGAGCTGAAGCTGCTCCTCTTTGCCATGCTGTCAGGGGAAGGGGATAGGGGAGGGGTAATGCTGACAGAAGTCTTCATCCCAGCACCCAGATGGCCTCAGGACTGCTTTACCTGCTTCTCAAACTGGTTCTGTCCTTTTCTCCCTGCTATTTGAATTCACTTTCAGCTAGTGGCCAAATACCCATGAATAAAACTGAAATATTCCTCCATTTACTGAACAATGGCCCAATGCAATAGAACAACACATGCAAGATGAAGGATTTGTAAAAAAAAAATCAGAATAAGCATTATTGTAGTGAATGTTTTAATCAGGCATCTGATGCACACTCTTGTTCAAGTCTTGCTTATTCCAAGTGATCCCTCTACTTGGCAGCGAGAAAACATAATAATATGAATGGGGGAAGCTGTACTGAAATTCATTATACATCATTGCTATTGCTTTTTGAACAAATTGGATTTCTAGGTAATACCTAACCAAAAAAATGTTCCCGCTGACTCAGGAATTATTTCAAATTTCTCATTCCTGATGTTTCACCCTGCAGAACCCATTAAATCCACATCTCACATGTGAGAATGGAATCCATGATTCTTTATTTTTGTGCCAATTTCTGCTTCCTCACTTCAATCTCTCCTTCTTTGGCCAGCTGAGGAGCAAGTTCTCCATTGGTGGAACATAAAGAGGAGCTGATGTTGAACATTTCCTCATTGCAGCCCCACCTGTACCATGTTTGTTTATTAGAGTCCCCCAACCTTCAGCAAAAATGTTTTCAGCATGTGCAAAGTACTGCTTGGGAAAGGGGGGAAGCGGGAGAGAGCCATCTCTGTGAGCGGCTTCCACACACACTTCCATTGGATTCACCCCATTGTTTTCAATGCTTTATGGCTGTAAACCTACACAAATTTACTTGGGAGGGAAATCTCATTAAACTCAGTAAGACTCACTTTGTGTGATCATGCATGGAAACATGCAACACATTATTAACTTTGTAGTTGGAGTGCAGATCCATTGCTGATTATAGCTCTGTATTATTCAGCACCACATTTTCAGTGTTTAGAGTGGGTGTGCGAAACAAAACCAACACCACTCTCCAATGCGGTTCTACAAAATAATTACCCTTGTTTTGTTTCCCTTCGCTTATTTTTTTTAAAACATACTTGCTGTTGCTCTTTAGTGCCTTCAGAAACTCCCTTTCTTTCTCCCTCCCAACACATGCGTTGAAAATGTCCAACATATGGTGGAAAGTGTGGCCAGGAGACTCCGTTCGGTTTGAAAAGCCATTCTCCATGTGGAATTCCTGTTTGAGTAATGTAAATCAAAGGCCCCTTTGGATGCTAGGAATTAATTTCACCACTCTTTGGATTCCAGCCTCCTTGTTAAAACAACAGCAACACCTTTCATACTATGCAAAGAATTGTTGCATAAGTTCTTGTGAATGGGGTTGCCAACTTCCAGGTGGGGCCTGGAGATCTCCTGGAATTACAACTAATCTCTACACTACAGAGATTGTTTCCCCAGGAGAAAATGGCTGCTGTGAAGGGTGAACTCTATGGCATAATACCCCACTGAGGTCCCTCCCTGCACAAACCCCACCTTCCTCAGGCTCCACCATCCCACCAAGCTCCATCTAGCGGTTAAGATGCTTAGGGCTGTTTAGCTTGGAAAGAAGGCGGCTGAGGGGAGACATGATAGAGGTATATAAAATTATGCATGGTTTGGAGAGAGTGGACAGGGAGAAGTTTTTTCCCCCTCTCCCATAATACTAGATCACGGGGTCATCTGTTAAAGCTGGAGGGTGAGAGATTCAAAACAGATAAAAGGATTTTTTCACACAATGCATAGTTAAATTGTGGAACTCTCTGCCCCAGGATGTGGTGATGGCTGCCAGCTTGGAGGGCTTTAAGAGGGGAGTGGACATATTCATGGAGGAGAGGGTATTCATGGCTATTAGTTAGAATGGATACTAGTCATGCTGCATACTTATTTTCTCTAGCATTAGAGGGGCATGCCTGTTATTTTGGGTGCGGTGGAACACAAGCAGGATAGTGCTGCTGCACTCGTCTTGTTTGTGGCTTCCTGGAGGCACCTGGTTGGCCACTGTGTGAACAGACTGCTGGACTTGATGGGCCTTGGTCTGATCCAGCAGGGCCTTTCTTTCTTATGTTTTTCTTTCTTTGTTATCCCAAAACTCAAGGAATTTCTCAACCTAGAATCGGCAACCCTACTTGTGAGCCAGCAGCTACTTCTTTAGATACTTGAATACTTCTTTAGATACCCTGAATTGGCTTTTTCAGTCACAGGTACCAGTATGTAGGATTTTCTACTCCAAGATGTCTCACAGGCCTTCTCCATTTTGGTTTTTTAAAAAAACTTTTAGAAGTCATTTTATTCTGAAAGACATTTTGGTTTTAGTCCCTGAAGTGGTCTGTGCAGTAGATTCTGTTGCTGACTGCTGATGTTATATCAACCTGCTGCTTTTATCTCTTTACCTCTGGGGCTTTGAAGATGTTATTGATGTTTTTATTATAGGTTTTGTTATTTTTTGGCTGCTCTGTAAGTTAATTTACAGTTACATTCCTAAGCAGAGTTATGCCCTTCTAAGCCCATTTACCTCAATGGACTTAAAAGGGTCTGACTGCACAGGATTGCAGTGTTAGATATTTTTGTTAAAAAAAACTTCTTTTAGGTGTTTCTATCCAGTGGTCCAAGCTGGCTGGGTCTTCAGGTGGCATTTTATATTTTTATAATGTTTGCATTTCATAATGCGAGCCACCTTGTGCACTATCTCTACAGCAAGAAATCAGGATATAAATCTTCTAAGTAAATCAGTGTCAATAAGTGAATACTCCAAAGGTAAAAAGAGGCCAGAAGGCCCAGAAAGCTATGATATAGTTGTGCTACATTCTTGACAACATCCAGTCAAAAGAGTCAACAATTCAATCAGAGTGGCTTCTCAACTGGTAATAAATAGGCTACGTAAAGTAAATGGTTTACAAAACCCTCAGAAGATTACTTTTACGCAGTGATTAAGTTGCTGCTGAGAAGGTGACATCTGATAGAATCAGAGCTGAACATGAACCCCAGTACACCAGCTATGTGCCGCAGTCTCTGGCTTGACACAGCCAATTTTTTTTGTTCAGTTTTGCACTGTTTGCCTCCCCATCCCATGTGGCTTTGTCACTGCAGGTCCCACAAGCCCTTGGATAGCCTCTGCAGGGGTCATAGAATCAGCATTGCTTAAGGTCATAGAATCAGCATTGCTGATAGATGGCCATCTAACCTCTTCTTAAAAACCTCCAGGGAAGGAGAGCTTACCACCTCCCAAGGAAGCCTGTTCCGCTGAGGAACCCCTCTAACTGTTAGAAAATTCTTCCTAATGTCTAGATGGAAACTCTTTTGATTTAATTTCAACCCGTTGGTTCTGGTCCGACCTTCTGGGGCAACAGAAAACAACTCGGCACCATCCTCTGTATGACAGCCCTTCAAGTACTTGAAGATGGTTATCATATCCCCTCTACGGTCAATTTCTAACTGCCGTGTTCCCAGAGATTACTGATTGTTTCCAATTTTTAATGTCTGATTTTGTCCATTATTTTTGTATGTGCCGACAGCCTGTCAGTGGTTGGAGCTTGTATGAGCAGGACATTTGTATGCCCCCCCTCCCAAATCTGAACATACACATCCATAATAATTTGTCCATGTTTTTGAACAGAGCTTCCAAAATACAAACAGGACATAACAATTATAACGAGTGTCGGGTTCCTGTGTGTCAGGACTGAGCCGATAAAGCATTTTTTGTTTCCCCCAGATTTTGTATGATGTTACTGCCATCTCTGTTGCTTCACTTCGTTTTCATTGTTGTCCCCTATTATTTTGTTCCTTTACCACCATTTATGTGACATTTTATGCCATTTAAACATCCTAAAAAATGTTTTTAAAATGCATTAATTTTAATGGGGAAAGTTCAGTCTGAGGAAACAGAAACTGGCAGAAAATAAAGACTAAACAAGTTCATTTCTCCCAGGGGAAAAACAACACCAAAATGAAGATATTTGTATCAACCAGACCGTTTTCATAAGTCAGTCTGTGCTGAAGGAGCAAGTGGTAAAACAAGCCAGTCCTACTTATAATTGCCAAGCCTTATTATTTTGTGTTCAACTTCCATTTCCAGTTTCTCCTGGGCTTCCAGTTTTGGTATCTTATGTCTACGAAGCACTGTATATAAACCCAAATAATAATACTAATATTGTTGTATAGTCTCAGCTAATTAAAAAAGACAGAAAACAAAATCACAGTGTCTTGACAAGCATTCTACTTCTGGATAATAATACGTGTCCCTTTTCCTGTGCATTTTTCATGTTTCTATCTATACAGGAAGTGATGTCTGTGGAAGAGGAAACAACTTCCTGTTATTGCCTGTTGGATCCATACGCCTGCCACATTCTCTTAGACTCTTTTGGAACTTATGCTCTCATTGGGGAGCCTCTCTCAGAATGTTGCATTAAGGAACTGAAAGTGGCCGTCTTTGGCTGTATGTCTTGCAATTCACTGGATTACAGACTGAGAGTATACTGCATAGATAACACTCCCTGTGCATTTCAGGTAAGATGGCTGGTGGGATTTCTTCTTTTCAGATGCCAGTTCTTGATTCAGTTGTGCCCAGATTATGTTACTGGAGAATTGTAAACTGACCTGTCTATGGGGGAAGGGTGGGTGTTGATTGGATCCAGTTCTACTCACATTTTGACTGAGGTCATCATTATTTTGCCTGGCTTGTCCACTTTCCTTTATGTTGTTTGGGTCACGGTGTAATGGCTAAGAGCTGGTTCACACGTGAAGCAGAATGAGGTGGTAGAATGTTTAGGTGAGAGAATCGACTGCCCCTCTTCAGACTTCAGATATGAGAATGCCAACACTCAATGATCCCTCTAAGAAGAACACCATGCATAAGCAAAACTAGCACAGCAGAGAGAAATTTTCTATCTCCTCCCCTTATGTGGTATGCTTCTATAAAGACACCTAGCCAATCAAGGAAGCTGCATGGCTCTCAGTTTGCAAGACCTGAGCAAGGCTGTTAACAATAGGATGTCTTGGAGGTCATTAATGTCTCGGGCCGACGTAAGTCAGAAGTGACTTGACAGCACTTAACATACACACAGTCAACAGGAAAGGCAGGGTCCAAATATTTTAATAAATAAATATATAGAGAGCTTATTAACACTGAGGAGCATTTCAAAATGTGTTCCTTTCTCTTTTCTGCTTCATGTCTTTGTCCACTTGTTGCTGCCCTATCCCCCTGCACGTGTGGACCAGACCTGAACTATGAATCAAGATGACTCTGGTTTGAATCTTGCCTCTGCCACAAATTCACTAGCATTGATAAGCCCCTTTCCCACCCCAACATGCATTGCATGGATGATAAAAAAATGAGTTATGTTCACAGAATTTTGACAGTAATAAAAATGAAGTCTTGTGACACCTTTAAGACTGACACTTTTACTGTAGACAAGCTTCTGTGGGCTAGAGTCTACTTCATCAGATGCCCTCAGCCAGAGGATATATTGAGATAACAAAATAAATTGTTGAGCAGTTGGGTTAAAAGTCCCATCAAATGCAAGAAATACTGTCTGTGTCATCTGTATGGATGGTTGGAAGCATGGATCATAGGTCAGTGGTAATGCATCTGCTTTGCATAGAGGCACTCCCAGATACAAATCAAAACATCTCCAATTAAAAAAATCTCTGGCAGCTGGTATTGGAAAACACTTTTATTTGCCTAAGATTGTTTCTATAGACCGGGGTGTCAAACTCATTTGTTACAAGGGCTGGATATGACATAAATGGCACTTGGTTGGGCCGAGACCAAATTGGGACTGGTGCGGGGGGGTGACTGCCTTGGCTGGCTCACAGGCTGGATAAGAGCTCTCAAGGGGGCAGATCCAGCCTCCAGACAGTATGTTTGACAAACCTGCTATAGACAGTACAGGGCTAGATGGACCCAATGATCTAGCTCCATATAGGCATCTTTTTAGTAAATTTTACAGCAGAGTGTGAGCTTGAACTTGGGTTTCCACAATGTTGTTCCAGGACTTTAACTGCACACCAATATAGCCACATGTAACTGTATATAGGGCTGCCTGGGTAGCCCTTATGAGAGCAGAAAGGTGGATAATTTTTTTAAAAAAATATAGAATAATATAAATGAACTACTTTTCCTTTCCTTCTTTCAAGCTCCCTTGACCAAAAGGTCTTGAGCAGTAAAAGGGGAGCCTTTATTTCTTTAAGGAAAATATGGTGGATAGATACTTGGCTACTGCCAATGTTGTTCTTGTGTCTCTATCCACCAGCATAAATGAACTAAATAAATGAACTACTTTGAACACTCTAGAACAATAATGATGATGGTGCAGAATGAATGAATTAGCATTTGGCATATTTTGGTACACATATATTCTGTAATTAGAATGTAAAGCACATATCGAAAGTCCAGAGATGGCTTTGGGGGGTACAGTTTGAGTCTCTATGTGGCACCTACCTATGGGTGACCAAATTTAGTAGAGAAATTCAGTAGCAGTCTTTTGTGAACATCTCAGAACAACTTTCGGACAGCTTTATTAAAATTCTCCAGCGAGACCAGCCAGATTTCATGCTGCTACCCTATTCAGAAAGATGCCAGCATCCAGCTTCTTTGTTTACATCCACGAAGCCCTACTAGGTAGATAGAGTTTCCTGAGGATTCAAAGCCAGATGGCATTCTGTAAAAGTCATGGGGTGGTTTCAAAACATAGTTTTCTTATTTAATACAGGTGGCTTTCCACGCCACTGCTTGAGGCTCCTCTGTATTGTGTCTGGCAGAATGAGTTCTGAGAGTTCGGCAAGGCTTCTGGGTGGTGAGGGCTTGAAACAACCCATGTGCAAAACACAGAAACTGTTAAAACAAAAGAGTCCATTGAATTCCCTAACTTGCGTCGGATGGAAACAGAACGAAAACAACATTCTCCTTCTCTCCGCTTGCCAAAGCCTGGAAACGTGCTCAGACAGCAGAAGACAAGGATCTGACAGCCCATTTTCAAGAGACAATCCTATCCCTTCTGGAGGAAAGAAAATTTTTGATGCAGTGTAGCAACACAATCCTACATGGTGTTAAGAAGCAACCAGCATAATGGCTGGCAGTCTCAATTAACAGTGAACTCAATAAGCACGGTGTCTGAGCCACGGATGAGAAGCAGCTCTCTAGAAATCTCATTTATACAATAAGTCAGTGTCCCCATAGAAGACAGAAAAGGGCAGCCTAGAGTTCAAAGGGGGAGGGGCAGAATAGAAACATGGGGTTTCAGTATTTATTTCAAGATCAATATACTTCAAGGTTGAGAAGGAGGAATGTTTCTTTGGGTCACCTTCTATTCAAACAGGCTATTTGTACAGCAAAGGTGGCTTCATGATTTAATAGACAAAGGTCATATCAATATGTTTGCCAAAGCAAATTATGGATTAGTGCCCAAAGTAGGGATTTAAAGAACATATGCAATTTCTGAGTGGCAGAGCTGAGTCATGCAGTTATTGCTAGAGCTGCTCACAAAATTGTGTGCTACTGAATTTCTCCACCAAATGTGATTTTCACTGATTGTCAGAACAAATGGACTCTTTTCAAACTCTTAATACATCGCTGGGAATACAAGTGCGGTAACCCCCTAAATCAAAGACAGTGTGAATTACTTACAAGTAAACATGCACAGATTTCCCTGATAATAATTTTTGAAATCCCTATTTATATACTCTACAAGGTTGATTGTGTAGCTGTAAGAGTAATTTTAATGTTCTGCAAACAAATTGATGGCAATGGAGATTTGCAGTGTTCGAACAGGATCCTTTGGGAGCATTTTGGATAGGCAATATTAGACATTTTACTACTCCACAGTATTCTCTTTCTAATCTGATGCTGCCTGGAGCACTAACTGTGGCATATAATCCCACATCTCATTCTGTCTTCCATGCATGAAAGGCTGCTTTGGAAGCAGCATAACGTCTTCAAGTTGTAAGTAATGAAAGTATGAAGAAGAAGATCTGAAGTTTCATCACAGAATGGGGAGAAGATGGTGAACTTACTGTTAAAAGGGACTATACTTGTGCCTGATCTGCAATGCATCACTCAGTCATTACAAAGAAAGCAACTTGAAACACCAGTATGAAACAAATCATTAAATGTTTTCATGTGAATGCCCTCCTACATTTAAGGGAAAACACACATTCAAGATGCATCTATGCAGCCAACAAATTCTACTTTCAGCATTCCTTAGAGAATCAGGTACAACAATTGAGACCAGTTCTGTTAAGGCTAAACATCCATATTCTGATGAATATTTCAGAAGTGGTTGCAACTTTAGTTCCAAAATTTCCACAACTAATAAAGAAAATCCCAGTGTCTCGCCGTACAACAGGGAGATGTGTCTTCCCAATCAGTGCCAGTGTAGCAAGTCAGATACAAAATAACTTGAAGAGCTCTCAAGCATTTAGCCTAGCTCTTGATGAGTCCATAGATAAGCAAGATAACTCTCAATGGGAAATCTTTGCCCACTATGTTTCAGGAGATATAACTATAAAAAAGAAACTTTGGACTTATTAATGGTAAGTTCTACCCATGGTTCTGATGTGAAGGACACACTTGACCAAGTATAGACAGATACTAGTGTACCATTGGATAATCTTTTAAATGTTACAGTAGATGAAGAACTTGCAATGGTGGGAGGAAATTTGAACCTTATCAACATTCTTGAAAATAATCCTAAATTTCCTGAGTTTCTCACTTCTATTATACCATACATCCAAAACATTTTGTTTGCATATATTACAAAATATGAATCTATTATGAAATCAGACCTGGCGCTTTCATCTGCTTGAACGGGAAGACTTGTCAGTTCAGAAAGTCCATCAAAGAACTAGATGAGAAAGACAAAACAACTCATATCTCTGTCTACTGCATTGTGTGGTGGTAATCAGCCACCAATGTATTAAATGAGTCCATGGAACTCTTGAAGCCTCTTAGTGCTTCGCTGACCTTACATGGTAGCTATGAGGATAAAATAAGAAAGGGAATGCTCTGTATACTGCCCTGAGTTCTTTGGAGTAAGGATAAGTTACAAATGTACCACAGAAGACTTACCACCAACATGGAGACTTATAAGGGTTCTATCTCTACCAGTGATTAGGTGAGACACAGCATGTGCAATTCTGATATTGTTTTAAATTAATATTCAATGTGTGCATAAAGCTTGAGTGTGTTGTTGCTTTTGAAGTTTTGAAAGCTGTTGTTTATGGCTTAGTGGATCTGAAACTTTGATTACACTGGCCAAGAATTCCTTCAATTGCCTCTAAGATCTCCAATTGCCAGTGGGATCTTCCACATTGTAACACAGGTTGGTTTGAAGCTGCATCTGGAGAGTGACCAGAAAACTTCGGCAAGTGAAAAGTCATCCTGGGGTTCCTCTTTTGAATTTCTACCTTATCTACATACATGAGGTTATATGCGAAGGGGCCGTAGCTGGGGAGGGTCCATTGCTCAGTGGTAGAGAATCTGCTGGGCATACGGTGGGTCCCAGGTTCAATCTCTGGTATATCCAGTTGGAATGGCTAGGTGGTAGGTGATGTGAAAGACCTCCACCTGAGACCTGGAGAGCCACTGCCAGTCTGTGTAGCTAAAGCTGACCTTGATGGACCAGTGGTTTGATTCAGTATAAGGCAGCTTCATGTGTATTGATGTGTGTGATACAGGAAACCAAACATGGGATAATGTTCACTGGAACAAGAGCCGTGTCATTTTTCATATGTTGTCTTTCTGAATTATATATTTAATTACCATTTGCAGCCCTAGCCATGAATGGGTGGTCTGGAGCCAGACAGAAACCAGAGACAACACCTTATGTGGGGTATAACAGGCCACAGCTTTATTGATTATAGCTGTAGAGGTTTGGCTTGGCATAGGGCAGTGGATCCAAGGCATCGAGTGACCTGCCTGCCGCCCTATGGAAACCCCATCCATCAGCCTGCCTGCTGAGGAGGAAAAACCTGGGATGGCAGCCCAATGGGAACACTTGGCTGCAGGCCTCTGTGTGATCCCTTTGCCACCTGGGAGTGAGGAAAGCCTGGCAGCTCGCTAGCTTAGCATGCCTTCTTAAGACTTGGCCCCTAAAGCCTCTTAATGGAACCCTCAACAAGGATGACAGACACACAGGATCTTTCCCAAATGGATCTTGCCCAATGCCAAAATTGCCACCAGAGGTGGGTGCCTTGTCAGCCCGCCTTCTGCCAAATCTACCACAGCTGCAACCACTCCCTCAGACCTCCCCATAGAACATGCAGCCACACGTCCCAACCCAACTCTGATAGGTATATGCCATCAGGCCTGAAGAGGGCCTCCTGCCTGAATGAGATGTCCAGGGGCTGCATTCACCTCTGATGCCTGGACATCTCATTCAGGCAGGAGGCCCTCTTCAGGCCCGATGGCGTATACCTATCAGAGCTGGGATGGGACGTGTGGCTGCATGGGGAGGTAGACCAGACTGAAGAATGGCCCGTTCAGATCTGACTGCCCAGCCCTGTCCCAGGAGCAAGCTCGGCCAGCCCTACAATTGGCTGGCCATAGAGCAGAGCCACTGGGAGTCTGGGCAAGCTGTGTGGGACCCTGGAAGCATGCTAGCACAATGTAGAAGATGATGCTTGGCCCAGCAAGCTGCTGCACCCCACAGGGTGCAAATGCCCCCCCCCCCGTGAGTCAAGGACCCATTCTTCTAGACAGTATAGTTTAAATCAAGTTGTTCTATTTCCATATTTCCTAAGCATACAGTTACTGCTTCAGAATTTCTTTTTCCTTCCAAAGAAGTATGCAGGTGAAAGGTAGTATTTTTTTTCTTTTAATGATGTAGAATTACAGTAAAACAAATTTATAATTTTTTATTGTGTTACTAAAGCACATACAATTCATACATATCACCCACTCCTCAAACTTCATCCCCACAACAAGATTCTTCTCAAATAACTAACAGAGCGGTCCTAGCACATTCTATATCAATTAATTCTATTTTTTTACTCTGAACACACACTATATTCTTTACTAAAGCAGATGCATAAGCATTTATTCTCTAACTTGCATTTACTCTGGATTATTTATTTTATTTAAAGTTATATTGACTTAAAACATTAATACTCCTTACTAAGCTTAATAATGTTTTGAAGCTACCATTAGGACTGGATATATATCTGTACCTAGCAACTTATACAGTAAGCAGACTCTCCAGTGATAATTAAAATCTATATAATATATTTTTTTCTGTCAGTATATTAATAATAACATTTTTCTGTCTACATATATGTTATTTTGTTACATAATCAAAATGCATCTTCCAATTCTTCTGGAATTCTTCCATCGGTCTTCTGTTCACTGTATTTTTCAGTTTAGCCATCACTCTGTATTCTGCAAATTTTCCCAGCCATTCTTCAATTGTAGCCATGGCTTCTGCTTTCTAGTTAGATGCAATTGTTACTCTTGCCGCTGTTAACATATATCTTAACAGGAATTACAGTAAATTTTGAGGTGGACGTACTTAACATTTTTTTCCTGCATTTAGTACAGCTGTTGAGTATTCATGAAGTGCTAGTCTCACAAACTCACTATTTAAATATGGAAAGTGAATAAATATAATATAAATATAATATAATATAAATATAATAACTATCCGCAGTAAGATCAGTTGAGGTACATTCTGTGTTTCCCTGGATTAACCTATCCAGACAGAAAAATTCAGGAGGTTAATGATTATAATATCTCAGTATCCAATGATATGTTGAGCCCCTCCTGGTTTTTCATACAAAATTATATGTTTAGAGTTTTCCATTGCTTTCTGCTCTTTCAGATTATTTCTGTGTGGTGCTTTAGCAGTGTAGAGGAGTGCACATCAATACGTGCAAAGAAGAGTCCTGTTGCTCGCATGTATGATTGCATCATGATTGTTTTTGTCGTGTTTTTTAATGCCCAATAATGGCAACAGAGGTGGGAAAAGATGCAGTTGTATGGAAGAAAATGCTGCATCAAAACAATGCAGCATGGTGTAGTGGTTAAGAGCAGTGGTTTGGAGTGGTGGAGTCTGAACTGGAGAACCTGGTTTGATTCCCCATTCCTCCACATGAGCGGCGGAGGCTAATCTGGTGAACTGGATTTGTTTCCCCATTCCTCCACACGAAGCCAGCTGGGTGACCTTGGGCAAGTCACGCTCTCTCAGTCTCACCTACTTCACAGGGTGTCTGTTGTGGGGAGGGGAAGGTAAGGTGATTGTAAGCCGGTTTGAGTCTCCCTTAAGTGGTAGAGAAAGTCAGCATATAAAAATCAACTCTTCTTCTTTTCCTGTATTTGGGAACGTGTCCATTATTTCTCTCTTAGGTTTCTTCTAAAGTAGAAGGAACCCTTTTTCTTAAAAAAAAAAAAAAAGGCTGGAAAACTCCCAGAAAGCAACAAGTCGAGGTTCAATGGGGGGCCATATTCTGAGGAGGACTAAGCGATGATAATGGAGAGAAATGAAGTCTGGGTTTTAACACTGTATGCTTGCTTCCCATTCTCCATTGCAGGAAGTAGTTTCAGATGAAAAGAACCATGGCGGGCAGTTGCTGGAAGAACCAAAGCTGTTGCATTTCAAAGGGAATACCTTCAGTCTTCAGATCTCTGTCCTTGATATCCCCCCTTTCCTCTGGAGAATCAAACCATTCACAGCATGTCAGGTATTTGTATATCAAGACTGGCATTTTGATTTGAATTCCCAAACGACTCTCAGGTCTCAAAACACTTTCTTTGTGTGGAGTTCTGTGTTCTCCTTAGCACCATGTACAAATTTACTAAATACATTGGGTTACATCCAGCCAGCTTTTATACTCAACCATACCCAATTCCCCTCCGTATTACCGCCCCCCCCCCCCCCCGCACCATGGCTTTTGTACAATATGGGAGGCATTGCCTTTTGGGGCTGTCACCTTTTGGGACACCTTTTCACCAACAGAAAATCTGGTTGGATCCAGCCCATTGATTGGGATAGATATTTTGGCTCTGTCTTCTCACAGCCACCCAATTCAGGCAGAGAAATGCCTTCACCTTAATGTTTGTGAGTGTCAAGAGCCTCATTTGAGGCACTTGATAATCCAAAATCTGTGTTAACACTAAAGAGTCTGGACTATAAATGTCAAGGAGAATGCAGAGACAAACATAAATGATAGTTTGTCTACCTGGATTAGTTTTAATAGTCTTTTGGTATGTGAAATGGATGATGCTCTTCAGTCTCTGTGCTGTAGCCCCTGTACCATAGAGTAACCTCATGGGTAGCAATCCTTAGAGTAACAGCCTTTAGAGTTACATTCCCATTGATTTAGTAGACAGACAGCCAAACTACACATTATGGGGGGGGGCACATATGGGCCTCCTCACCCTGCATCTTCTCCTATTTGTAATTTTTTGATTTGTTTTTAAGTGGCAGGGGATAATTTACCATTTTCTTGCTTTCCTTCTTTAGCTGCCCTTTACAAGGGGAAGAGAAATGCTGCAATGACATCATATCACCCTTTTGTTCAATTCCCCCTCCCTCTTCCCCTTGCCAGCAAATGGAAGACTTCTGATTTTAGCTTTAGGCTGATGCTGCATTGAACATAGGGTTGGACTAGATAGCCTGTATGGACCCTTCCAATTCTATGATTATATGATTCCACAGCAAACGATAGCTTTTCATTACACTCCAAATGCAAACTCTAGTTAGCATTCTTCCCAGCAAAGCACAGTTCTTAACTGTAGTTTGAACCTGTTTTGTAACCCTGGTTCATAGAGGAAAGTGCAATCTGTACAGTATGGTTGAAACATCATAATAAGGTATAGTTTTTTATGTGTGTAGGAAAATGGAAATTTATCATTAGCTGACTATGTTCAAGGGTGGGAGGAGCATGCACCCAAGGTTTCCCCAAGTTCATTCATATAGCAAAAAAACCATGGTTTCTCATTACTTCTGTATCATGCCACTGTTACTATTTTAGTTGAGTCATTTTCTTATAGGTCTGCTACATACTTTTACTTTACACAACACAGTTATTTTGTGTACTCTCCTGTTTCCTATAGCTAGTGTGTAAAAGGCAAATAGCATGCCTGTATTTTAAAGAACTTGGATGCACACACATATAAAGTACCATTGGACTAGAGCTTTCAAACACACATGAAGTCTTAAATATTAGGGACGCCACACTTTTTTTTTCCTGCGAATGTGTTCAGCAGTCATACTTATCAGATTCACCATGTTAGATGGGAGCCAATGACAAGGTCTGGGCAGCTCATGCTGCTGAACAAGTTTCCATATTATCTTTGCTTAAACACTGAATGGTACCATTATTTATTTATGACTAATGTATATGATTTATGAGTGATTTAACTGCTAAGCCATTGTCTGCCAAGCGGAACAGCAGTGCCGCAAGGAGATGGGGAAGTAGATCTTCATTGTGGCCTGTGTGAAAATATTAATGCACGAAAAGCCAATCACACTGTACTGCACAATTAGGATGGAATAACGGAAGCAACCTGCCAAACATCCACAAATGGGTCTATAAACAGGCCTTCAAAAATTCGGCTGCCTGATCGCAATTGTTGAACAGTATGTAAGCTGAACCAGCAGATATTCAATCATTCCCCACTAAAAGTGCCATCCGCACTTTACACAATTGTTGTGGGAAATGCTAGTTTACCTGCAGCACTCTTGTTCGCCAAATAGATCAGCCTCCTAGATCTGTCATTTCCCAATAAGAGCAGGATAAGACAGACATATCTTTTCCTCTGTTGCTCCTAAGAGCAGCAGCAGAAGAAAGCCTCGTAGAGTGCTTCAGCTCTGCCCCCTCTTGTTGTCATTCAACTTCCCACACGCTTGGCACCTTTTCTCAGAATGGGCTTGTTGACTATCACAACAGCTCCATTCCTCCAGACTGACCCAGCCATACTGCTGCTTTTTTCACAGTTCCAGACAAGACAGGCAATGGCTCCATTCCAAGGACAGGCAAAGAAGACCAGTATCTTAGGAAGCTGAGAGGAACTGCTCGAGAATTGGATGTACTTGTTCTTGGAGCAAGAGAGGAAACATATCTGTTCCATCCTTCTTTCTGTGGGCACTCTAGAAACTTGTTCATTTCCAGGCTTAGTTCAATGTCTGACATTTAAAGACCTGACCAGATGAGGATGAGAGGGTGAAAAGGACCACCTAACGCAGTAGGCCCCTGCCAGAGTGTAGTGGTCATCAGTGGAGGCTCTGCTTTATGTGGTCTTGGTTACAGAAGTGAGGTAGATGGCCATGAAAGACAGGCATCTTCTTTATGGAATGTCCTCTTCCAAGACCAAATAACTTCCAGTACCATGTGAAAGCTTTTTCATTCTCTCATGCAGATTGAATGTTGGGGGGAGCGACAGGTTGATGAACTTACAACATTGACTTTGTTGTTAAAAATTATGCTGTCATGAATTGTTCCTGCAAATTTCAGTGGGTTGGATGTAGCCAGCTTTACCAGTGGTGACAAAAGGGAGGAGGGGCAGGGGCTTTAACAAGAAGGAGAATTGAGCAAGATTGAATGAAAAGGTGGCAGGATCCAGCCTTGTGTTTAGCTTTTTGTAATGTTATGCTACTGGTTTTTGGTGTTGAATTACATTTTGTTCATTGCTGATTTGAGTTTTAGTTTAGTTTTACCGCTGTCTTTTCTTTTATGCTGTTGTGTGCAGCTTCTCTTGGTTTTTATGGTTATAATTTTTGTTGTTGATGATGATGACGATGACATTGTTTTACTTGGAAACTGCCTTGAATGTGCTTTGGAGAGGCAGCATGCAAGTTAGAATAAATATAAATGTAATACTTTCAAATGAAAGATACAAACCTCTTCAGTCACATGAGGGATGCAAACCTATGCCTTCTGTTTCTCACCTATGAATACTTCATGCCTGGTTTACACGTGATAATAAATGAAGTAACAGAATATCAAGGAGGTAAAATGGACCACATCACTAAACAGTGGGTGATGGATTCCATCTTTGAATGTTTGTTTGCATTCAAACTCCATGCAGCTAGAAAACTAGCATGGTAGGGAGAAAGCTTCTCCCTGTTCTTGCTGTTCTGGTTTTCTTTTTGCAGGGATTTTTTCACATAGCAGAACAGCCCAAGACGTATATTTCCACAATTCTCCCTCTGCAATCCAGGGGAATGCGTGCTATTCTCAGCATGCTGCCACATTTTCCACTGTTATTCTCCTGCATTTATGAATCATACCTCACAGTATAAGAGGTTTATAGCAGCATCTATAAAGTTTTCAAAGTACTTTAAATGTTAAAAGTGTTCTAGTGACTATGGTTTAGCAGCATTCAGATGGGACGGATGAACGCTGTTGCCATTTATGAGGGTGATGAGCCTGTGGGAATGCTGTGACCATTTACACAGTGTTGTGGGATCACAATCATACTTGAAGGGTAAGCAGCACCAAAAAAAAAACTCCTCACGTTGAGTTCTCAGATAAAATGATTTTTGACAAGGCGATGATACTGAAGCTGGGCAAATATTTTCCCTTGCTGAGTGTGCAGAATTTGAAAGACTTGAATGGCCGAGAAACAATAATAATTGGCTTGGATCCCATCAAAATTTACCACAGGTCATCAACATTTATCTCGTTCTACCTCCTGCTTCCTCCCCTCTCCCACTGCAGCTCAAAACGCCTCCTGAAAAGCTTCCCTGGAGAATAGGGAACCCCAAATAATATTATGAGGGGGAAGTTGGCGGGCTTCTGTGGGAAGGGGAATGAGCACGAATCACCCCCCTTGTGTGTGTGGGTCTCCTTTACGCAATCCAACCTGTTGTTTTTAATAAGATGTAAAGCAGAGTAGGATTTGAGTTCAGCTTCCTGTGCTGAGCAAAGCTTGTGCTGAATTTCTGCATCTGCTTGCAGCTCATAATGAACTTCGTGTTCCATCCTTGAAATCCCTCCATGTTTTTCTACAGAGCTCTGAAGGGTTAATGTCAATTGCCTTTACACACATATCTGGCTAACTCTGGTGGCAGCAGATGTAATCATGAGATTACAGCTCTGCAGTGAGATTTGTCTTCCGTTTTCTGGCATTTGAGAGATGCAATTTATTCCTCATAATTGGCTGCAGTGAACAAAATAGGCTGATTAAATCAACTGGGTCAAAACAGTATGGATGATGTGGGGCAGAGAGGGAGATTTGGCAGGTAGGTTATAGGGAGTAGATTATATAGTTGGATGGTGGCCTTCACAATGAACTTTGCCCACTGTTACACCTGGGACTGTTAAGGTCGTTTATACATGGGAGTTTTACCTGAGGTTTGTTGCTCACACTTTCCTGTTGGGAATCTATGCACCAGTAGTCTCCAGGTTCAAATCAAGTCCCCACCCCTTTAAATGCTGCTTTGTAATTGGCTTACTTTGTAGAGCTTACTGTGAGAGAATCCCCCCCAACCCAATTGCTGCATTAAAAAGCATTTTAAGAACAAAATGACCAAAGTGTTCTTTTCCAAACCATAGGTACTCAGAGGGCTGGTTATTTTCACAGGAATTCTGTTTATTCCAGCAACAAGCAGTTGCTGGAGAACAAAAGCCAAAGAAAAGTACTATGGCTGCTAAAATGTGCATCCCATACTTCTCCAGTTTGTTAACTCCTTCCAAATTCTTTACTACACCTAGTTTGCTGCAAGCAGGCTGTTATAAGAACCAATGGTCTCAAGGTAATGCAGTGGAAAGAGTTTCTAGGTCACATTCAAAATGCAGCGTTATTTGTTTATTTTGATTAATTTTAGCCACCTGCATTCTTAGCCAGTTCTTCAGTCCACAGTTTATTAACAGCTGTATCTCTATAACGTATAGGCTTTTAGACAAAATAGCAGCAATACTTGATTCAAGAGGCATCTTACAATAAAATGATGTTAAACATATAGAGATTTTTTTTAAAAAAACAGATGATCGCATCCTGTCCAAATGTAATTCCATCCTTTTCAAGGTGAGGTTGAAGGGGGAAAGGGGGGAAATTATTCTGGTCTGGGGGAAAAATATTCTGATCAGTAAGAGGCCAAGTCCCTGACCTGGATGACCCAGGCTCGCTTCATCTCGTCAGAACTCAGAAGCTAAGCAGGGTCGGCCCTGGTTACTACTTGGATGGGATCTGATTCAAAAGGGCATGCACAGAGAAGCCAGAGATGTATTCATAGAACCCCCTTTTAAGGCCTGAAATTAAGTTTTCAGTGGCAAAGGGGAAACAAGAGGTGATGCAGAATCTAACCCTAAATCATCCCCACTCGCCCTCTTGAACAAATTCAGGCAGATTTCACCTTTGCCAAGGGGTATGGCATGTGCATATTCCTCATGCCGCAGCCGCATGTATGCATGATTTATTATTTGTGTAATTGAAAAAAAATGCATATATTGCCTTTCCACAAATATGTGCTGAGGCAATTCACAGTGTAAAATAGTAAAATAACTGATAGAGAATTAAAAACAACCGTATCATCTAAAACAGCATTCCTTATCACAGTAGAACATGTAACTAGAAACACACTTCTGTGTGTGAATATCTTCAAGTTTTCCCACAGGTAGCTAGTGAGTTACCAATAGCATGCTGGCTGCTGCAGAGTAATTTGTGCATCCATGAGAAGAGCCAGGGAAAAACTGGGGAAAGATCTGCTGTAGACTTTTTAAAAAATGTATATTCCATAGGATTTTCTCTGAGCTGCTTAGCAGATAACTCCATTTCTGGTGTTCTCCCTAGCCCATGTTCTGTTCCTAGGACAGAACAAAACATGCTGGTTAAGGAATAGTTGGGGATATTTTTTTTTCATTACTCAGAAGTACCGGTAGCTCTCATTAAAGGTTGGTGTCCTCCACCCTAGATAAACCAGGGAAATGTTGTTTATTTTTATTTTTTAAAAAAATATCTCTTCAACATTCATTTTAAAGCAACAATTTGCTCCAGCATAATTTGAATGTTGGAAGATTCAGTGTCTGGTTCCTGCTAAGGGGCGATTTACATTCTCACCATCTGGCAGGAGACTAAATATAATAGGGAAACAAACCAAAAGCATTTCAGGATTACTTTTCACATTCATTGCTGCGCTGTATTTTGTCCTATCTGATTACTTTCCCTGGAATTCTTTTCAGCTCAGTGACTTTCTCTCCACCACCCACACTTTTTTTTTCTTTTGCTCCACTGAAAGGAAAAGATAATTTCTCTGGGAAAAATCTAATTATGGTTGCTCCAATGTTAATATCTTTTCTACCCATGTATTCTTTATCTCCATTGGTATCTTGCTGCCATTCAATGAGTCAGGTTCTAAATATAGTGTTTTAGTTTACCATCTTGTGTAGCTCCAAGTAATCTGGAAGAAAACCGTGACGCAACTCTGCTCGGCTTTTCTCTTGCACTCTCCAAAGGCTCAAAAACAGCTGCCGTTCTTGGTTCAGAGTTCTCCGAGGCCTAGGGCTACTGAATCTCTCCCTAGGCCGGTGTCAGGGGTTGGCATTGCTGGGCTCCAGGGTACTGAAAAAGCAGGCCACTGTGAAGCAGAAGTGATTGCAGCCTGCTCTGGCTCTTTCTATGCGTTCTGGGATCAAATCCATCAGGTGCAACAAGAGCTTGTTATATGGCCCTGTCCTAAGGGTGGAAATGCACATTACCTGCAGTACTCTTTTTTTTTTACCATGTTTTTAACCTCAGAAATTGAACCAGAGAGACTGAAGTTTAAAGGGCAAGATTGGCAAGGGGTAGGGTTGCCAGGTCCCTCTTTGCCACTGGCAGGAGATTTTTGGGGAAGATCCTGAGGAGGGCAGGGTTTGTGGAGGGGAGAGAGTCCAATTGCCAAAGCGGCCATTTTCTCCAGGTGAACTGATCTCTATTGGCTGGAGATCAGTTGTAATAACAGGAGCTCTCCAGCCAGTACCTGGAGGATGGCAACACTAGCAAGGGGGCAGAGGAAGTGTGTAACTCTTTTTATTTTCATTGTTCTCCCCGTCTAAAAAATGACACCTATGATGAAGCAGCTATTACCTGTGCCTGAACATCCTACAGGTATCCTACAACAGATGTCCCCAATATGGTACCCATGGGCACCATAGCACCCACCAGCCATGGGTACCATGGGCACCATGGCACCCACCTTTTCTGGTACCCGCCAAGTGTTTTTTAGGAAGTGGGTGAGGCCAGGTAGGGCTTTTGCCCAGCAAGGCTTCTGATTGACTATTGGAGATTTGATTGGCTGTGCAGAATTTTTTTCAACGTTGCTTTGGCAGTAGCTGCCACCTCAGCACAAGGATCTGCACTGTGTTACTGAAGTTAAGCTGTGTCAATCATTTTGTGGCTGGCTCCGCCTCCTGCAGAAGCCATTTTGTGGCAGCCATTTTGTTGCTGCACCCACCATGCCATGTCAGAATTCCAAATGTGCCCGCAGGCTCAAAAAGGTTGGGGACCCCTGTCCTACAAGATGTAGATCAGAAAGTCTTGATACCATCATCTGAACAACATGTTTTGCTCTCTCCCCTTTTTTGTTGTTTTTAACATCCAGCCTGACAAAGTGTTCTAGAGAACTCAAAAGCTTGCCCAGTGTGTCACACACTGTGTTGTATTGGTTTGGTTTTGGATTTTGCAATGGTCCAACATGGCTGCCTATATCATTTTTTTTCATCGTATGTAAAAGTGGATGTTTGATGGGCAACTAATGTAAGGGAAAATTTAAACAGTCCGTTTCCCGTGATCTGGTCTCTCCCTTTCAATCCTAGATGCTGTTTTTTTAAATAATGTAGTTATGAATTACCACTTCTCATCATGAATTTTAAATTGTCTTGTGTTCTCTTTGTGTGCATTCTCGCACTGCTGTTTAGTAAGAGATTCACACAATGTTTCTCATAAAAAAAAACTTCAAATCAATGTACCCAAAAACTAATAAGACTTGAAATTGATTTTAAATCAATGCCCACTTCACCAAAGCAACGCAAATCCATAAACAAACCAGTCTATCAATTCTATAAAAAAATATGCCAACTTTTGGCTTTATAAAAGAAGAAGAAACTGCCGTAGAACCTTCCTGAACAGGGCTAAAGAAGGGGCAGTCAAAAACTCAAAAGGTAGCCTGTTCCACAGCAGAGGGGCTACCACAGCAAGTGCCCTGCGTGGCTCTGCCACTGTCCTTCCCTCCCTACCTGAAGGAAGAGGGAGCTGCTGAGAAACGAGTAATAGGTGGATGGGCATATATTGGGAACTGCTGTGTTGTGCATCAAAATCGACATCTTTCCCCGTTACAGTCTACATTCACCATCATGGACTCAGTTGAAGGAGAAGGAGCTGGCAGCAGCTTTATTTTTTTTATTTTTTATTTTTAAAATAAATAAAATCTAATTTCTAATTGAAAAAAAATAAGTTCAGTGCTCGATTAGAAAGAAAAACAAGTATCGTGAGCAGGGGAGATTTCTCATACAAGCTCATTGTATTTCAGTAGTGCAACTTAACTAGTTTCAATGCCCCCCTCTCCCCCATCGGTCAGTATGGGTAAGTTTATTTATTTACAACAATTTTCTCCTGCCTTTCATCAGTCATAAGCAGAAGGTAGTTTACCATGATAATGAAAACCGAACCTTACAACAAATCCCATAGACAACTGCAGAGACACTATCAGTCACGTTGGCCATACAATCTGAGGCCCATCCCTTACTGCAATGGTATTTCTTTCTTTCTTTGTTCCTTCGGAAATAACATTTTCCAAAAGCCATTTCATCATTGGTCCCTTATTGTTAAGGCTGTTTCGGCCAATCAAAATGGGCATTTTTGAACCTAAGAAGGACTGGTTGGGGCTGATTGGGAGATTTCCAGGAACTAGGCTCGCCAACCTCCAGGTGGTGGCAGGAGATCTTCTGCTATTACAACTGATCTCCAGCCGATAGAGAGCAGTTCACCTGGAGAAAATGGCCGCTTTGGCAATTGGACTCTATGGCATGGAGGTCTCTCCCCTCCCCAAACCCCTCCCTCCTCAGGCTCTGCCCCAAAAATCTCCAGATATTCCCCAACCTGGAGTTGGCAACCCTACCAGGAACCCATATATACAATGCCTTTCATTCCATGGAAGGAAGGTGGGATAGGCAGGCAACAAATCAATGAGAAATTGGTGGTGATTGTACTGTGCATTTTTTCCCTCATCCAACTTCCTCTCTTTTCTTTTCCAGGAAGTTCCTTTTTCACGTGTGTGGTGCAGCAACCAGCAGCCACTCCACTGTGCCTTTTCACTGGAGCGCTACACTCCTGCCACAACACAGCTCTCGTGCAAGATCTGTGTCAGACAGGTCAAGGGCCACGAGCAAATCTTGCAGATCCAGACATCGATTCTAGAGGCAAGTTGCCCTTCCATTTCCCATTAGGCTTTATAAAACATTTTCTTCTTAAAACAACAAAACAGCTTTCTTGTCTTTCTTGATTACCACCTAAGCACATTGAATATTTGCTGTTAGTCTGATTAAAAAGTCAGGAATGTTTGGAAGTCTTAAAATTGGAGGGCTTTAAGAGGGGAGTGGACATTTTCATGGAGGAAAGGGGTATTCATGGCTACTAGTTAAAATGGATACTAGTCATGATGCATGCCTATTCTCTCCAGGAGCAGAGGAGCATGCCTATTATATTAGGTGCTGTGGAACACAGGCAGGATGGTGCTGCTGCAGTGGTCTTGTTTGGGGGCTTCCTGGAGGCACCTGGTTGGCCACTGTGTGAACAGACTGCTGGACTTGATGGGCCTTGGTCTGATCCAGAAGGGCTTTTCTTATGTTCTTATGTTATTAAAATTGTCTGAATTGAAGGAGCTGGGTTTAGAAGCAACTGGGTTTAGAGGCGAGATTTCTATACAAAGTTTCTTCTTCCCTTCTTATGTGGAAGACATCTATCGATAGAACCCCATGGGCTTCCCATTCATAACTGCTTCTTCAAGGAAATTCTTTGGTACAGCATTTTCTTTCTTTCTTACCCTGTCTCCAAAAAGTGGAAGAAAGACTCTGCTGATTCAGCAACTCCCCCCCCCTTTAAAGCCTTGATGCGTCAACTTATTGTTACTGCTGCTTTTGCATGCCAGGTAGCAGGCATCTTATCGTCTGAGAGCAGCCTGCCCAATCTGCTGCATATTTAATTTAAAACAATTGGGGGGAAATGTGATGTATCTACAATATTTCTATTACTTTGCATGGATGTCTTCTGCGAGGCGCCATTAATGTTATATGAAAAGGCTTGTCGTACCACTTCGATGAAATATTTATACCGCAGGAGGACCTAGAAGTCCCAGCTGGGAGGTGGAGCCTCTTGCATTAGACAGGGAGAAGGACACATGAAAAACACTGTTCCTGACCCATAGAGGCTTGCTGTCTCAAGGATTTCAAAGCGAATAGGAAAAAGAAACCTGCCAACAAACTGAGGAATGTCTGCAAGCAATGACTTGACTTTAGGGAAAGCAGCGTGAAGCACTAAAGAACCCCTCTGTACAGAATGTTCCAGCATTTCGCTCATAGGAATGCCTTCCACAAGTCAGACCCTTAATCCATCTAGCCTGCCATGTTGGCTCTGACTGGCAGCAGCTCTCCAATCTCTCAGAGGTTTTTTTTAAAATGATTTAATGATTTAAAATATGGCTACTAGTTGAAATGAATACTAGTCAAGATGCAAACTTATTCCCTCCAGGATCACAGGAGCATGCCTATTATATTAGGTGCTGTGGAACGCAGGCAGGATGCTGCTGCAGCCATCTTGTTGGTGGGCTTCCTAGAGGCACCTGGCCGGCCGCTGTGTGAACTTACTGCTGGACTTGATAGGCCTTGGTCTGATCCAGCATGGCTTTTCTTAAGTTCTTATGTTGTTCTTATAAGAAGAGCCCTTTTGGATCAAACCAATGGTCTGGCATGCTGTTTCCCACAGTGGCCAGCAAGGTACCCCAGAATGCCCACAATGAGAGGCACAAGGGCCATAGCCTCCCTGCTTTCTCCCCTTCCACCCAGCAACCGGTATTCAGGGGTATGCTGCCTCTGGATGTGAAAGTTCCATTTATGTACGAAAGTGTCATCAAGTAAAAAATGACTTATGGTGACCCTAGCATGAGGCTTTCAAGGCAAGTGAGAAGCAGAGGTGGTTTTTCCATTGCCTTCCTCTGCAGTCTTCCTTGGTGGTCACCCTTCCAACCCTGCTTAGCTTTTAAACAAGTTAACAGTGTACAGCATCATACATTTCAGTGTCTTTCCTTAAGTGGCATAAAGAGATTAACCTCTGTGTTTATTCTTTAACGAGAAATATCTGCACAGTTATTTTTCTGCAAACTCATATTTGGATGCACACAGGGATTGCCAGCATAGTTCAAGAGGCTGGTTCAGGGAGAGCAGAACCCATTAAGTGTTTGGTTTTGCCTGCAGAATGAAAGAGAAACCATCACTTTCTTTGCACATGATGACAGCAACTTTCCTGCTCAGATGGGCCCGCAAGCCTTCAAGATACCCTACTCCATTCGGCAGAGGATATGTGCCACTTTTGACACCCCTAGCTCCAAAGGCAAAGACTGGCAGATGTTAGCACAGAAGAACAGCATCAACAGGTAACTGGAGGCAATTCTGTATGGCAACCCTTGTGGCACGGATCAGCAATTTTTTGTTGTTTCTGTTTTTTGTTTTTGTTAATACCTGTGTAGTAATGGAAGTGTATATACCGTGATCAGCATTCAAATACCCTGAAAGCAGCCTCTGACATTTTTCAGGAGCCCAAGATTATATATGAGGATAACCATAAAAGTATTTATAATAGAGAGTCAAAGCAATATTGAAATAATAGCTTAAGCCATTAAACTGACAGCAGAAAACACTGATATTGCAGGACCCTCCCACCCTCTAGAGCTATTTCCAGTGCTGGGAAAGTTTATTCCCAGGGTCAAGAGCCTCATGTATAACAATAGCTGCACCTGTGAGGTGGCTGTAGTGGGGATGAAGAAAGGAATGAGACCTTCCTTGTTATTTGTGTCTTTATTTGTTTATTTACTACGTTTGTCCCTTGCCTTTCTTCCCCGTAGGAACCCAGAGTGGCTTCCATCATCCCCCTTTCCCCCTGTGATGTAGGTTAGTCTGAGTATGTGACTGGCCCAAGGTCACCCAGCAAGCTTCCATAGCAAAGTGGGGATTCTAACCTGGGTCTCCCAGACCCTGGTCTGACATTCTAACCACTACAACCCACTGACACCACTTGTTGCCCTCTTACCTGAACAGAGCTCCACTCATAAAAATGATAGAAAGGAGAAACGGTGTCTCCTTCCCTCTCCGCACTACAACTGCCTACCTGGTGTGGCTATTAGTATATGCATGTCCCTTGATCCTGAGAATAGACTTTCCCAGCATCAGAAATGGCTCTGAGGGGAAGGGGGAGCTAGGGATGATCCCATGATCCTTGCACTTACAGATTGCAGGATCCAACTTGATGTGTCAAAAGTAATGAAGGACATTCCAGTATGTACCTGCGGGACCATCTCTCCGGGAATGCCCCCCCCCCCGGGAGCCCTACACTCGATGGTGATCCCCAGCCCAAGGAGTGTGCGGCTGTCCTCGACGAGTGCCAGGGCTTTCTCAGCCCTGACCCCAGCCTGGTGGAACAGCCCTCATAGCCACATCAGGGCCCTGTGGGACCTAAATGAGTTCTGCAGGGCCTGTAAAACGGAGCTGTTCCACCAGGCTTACAAATGAGGGCAGCCACAAGTTTTTTCCAATACCATCGTTTGCTGGCCTCCCCATCCTTCCCCTCCCCAACTTGGCTTTGGAGGTTCACTGCTTGGCCTGGTTTTCTAGCAGCTTCTATCGTTTGGAGTCATGATTTCCATCTTGTTCTATTTTACTGTTGGAGAATGTGATTTTAAAGTGTGTTTTAATCGATGTTTTTATACTTAAAATGTTGTGACCTGCACTGAGCCCAGCTTGTCGGCAATGAGGATGGGCTATAAATATGAATAAATAAATATTCCAGTAGAATATACTCTGAGCCCTTTAACTCACCATTCATTATTTAATAATCCAATGACCCAGCAATCTTGGACAGCTTTTACCTTGCATAAAAATGATAACTGGTAAAGAGGATGAGGAATTGATGGCCCAATTCAGGCATCATATTGAACCGTAGTTAAAGAAGCCGAATGAGGATTTGGCGAGATGACCAACTGTTTTCCCATATGGTGATAAAACCTGCTGCAACACAGGAAGATATGGAGAGTCATCCAGTTGCCTTTCCTATCCTCCCTACAGACACATACATGTGAGGGCAATATATGCCTTCTGTGACAATACTATGTAGCCTCATTCATGAAGGACAACAAGGAGTAGGAGAGTAGCAGAGTAGAGGGTCTCTGTTCTTGCTGATGGCTAAGGATGTTGTATAAAAAATGTGTCTTGGCAGCTGATCTTCATAGTTTAGAAAAAAACTACCAGACATCCTATGAGGAAAGGACATCCTATGAGCAATGCTGATTCTGTGACCTTAGACAGATCATGAGAGGGAGGGCACCTTGGCCATCTTCTGGGCATGGAGTCACTGAGGGTGTGTGTGGGTGTGTGGGGTAGTTTGGAATTTCCTGCATTGTGCAGGAGGTTGAACTAGATGACCCTGGTGGTCCCTTCCAACTCTATGCTTCTATGATTCTATGACATTTCCCTGGTTTGCTTGACTTGTGTGGGCCTTGCTTGTTGCAGGCTCCTCACATGTAGCTCCTTTTTGCACATGTAGGAAAACTGTTCAGGACTTATTTTATTTATTTATTTATTGCATTTATATCCCACCCTTTCATGGCAAGCTGGGCTCAGAATGGGGCTTCTGCTGGAAAACATGGTATCCAGAGCGATGACTCATACAGGTGCTTCCTGCCAGGTTTTTGCTTTCTCCCTCCAAAAAATGGGAAAAGCTGCCAAGCCAGTGTGGTTGGAGGAGAGCAGAATCCACCCGTTTCATCCACATGGACAGGAGTGAAACTAAGGCAACAATAAAATATCAATTGCAACATTGACATAAGGGCATAGAAAGTAGCAGGAACGTACCACTTTGGAGAAGCTTAACTTCAGAAGTGGAAAGAGTCCAGGCAATTCAAGAGAAGCAAGAAGGCGGATCAATAAAGCAAGAGAAGGGTTTCCTTTTGTTGTTGTTTATCAGCATAGATGGAGTTGGAAAGCAAGCAGCACATGATTGATCTCAGTGCTTTGAACCTACAACTGAAAACAGTTGGATTACTGAAGAAATTGAGTAAGAGCTTGTTCCTCATTTTGAAAGCAAAAACAAAAAAACAGCAACAGCCAAACTCTGTACCTTTGAAATACTGGGGAATCTTTCCAAGCTCCTAATCTGGGCATTTGTTAGAGTTGTGGTTTGGAACAACCCACTGTACCTTCTGGAAATGAAGCATGTGTGTTTTCAATTGGCTACACTAATTGTGCAGAGAGGAAAAAAGAAACAAGACACGAGAGACACGTTGGAGTTGGACGCTTTTTTCTGAATGTGGAATAACGGTCTAGTCCCACAGTCTGCTTGTGTTGCTTCCAAACCAAGATGCATGCTGTTGGAAGAAGTCAGTGCAGGTGGCTGATCTTGGCTGGTGGTATTTTCTTGTGTTTTTGTTGTTGTTGTTGCCATAGAGCTCCTTGGGTTTCTTAATAACTTGGATATCTATTATTAAAGTCAAGATGGGAAAGAGATATTTTCTTGGCAAGTAGATTGCACACCTGAGCAGTTTATTAGCACTGCAGACCATAATCATTGAGAGCATACCCTCTCTTCTTAAAATGAATCCTATTAAAAAATGAATTCATGTAATTGGAAAAGATTACCACTTTCCCTTTTCTTTGACACTTTCTTATAAATGCTCTTCCACGCTGTGTATGTTTATAGTCACCCATAGATAGCAGACCTTTTCTGGCTTGTTTATTGCCCAAGCCATGATTAAATATAAATCTACTGATATGGAGTCATATGATCAGGAAATCTTTACAATGGTAGCAGGGGGTGCATTGCAAGCAGTTCATTACGGCATTGCTTCATGCATATGGTAGCTTCCTATGGCTCTCTGGGTTCAAATCATGATGCTGGTGATACCCTGCAACACCTTAAATATCCTGGGTGTAGCATATGAAGCTGACTTACACTGTCATATCATTAGTCTACCTAATCTAGTACTCACACCCTGCCAGAAATGTTGTTAGTCTTTAAGGTGTTACTGGGCTCTTGCTCTTTTCTACTGCTACAGACAGACTAACATGGCTTCCCATCATGATCTTATCTAGTACTGTGTGTTATGGCTAGCAGCAGTTGCCAAAGATCTCATACAGAGACCTTTTAGTTGGCAAAGTCAGAGCTGAAACCAGGAACCTTCTGTTTGGAAAGCATATGCTCATCCGTGATTATCTTTAATGCCTTAATACAGCTAGGGGGATTTCCACATGGATGTATAAAGAATCAAGTGTGGAACAGGCCTTGGACTTGACATCTGAAGGTTATTAGGGGTGGTATTTAGCTAATACAGCAACAGAAAAGGTTCCTCCACCCCCAATTGGAAGGCTTGCTATCAATCTGTCAAATAAGGAATGCACGAATGGGCTGGTTCTCACTGATTCCTCCTCTACTACAAATTCCCTTTCCTTAGAGATACCATAAAGCAGAATCAATGCAGGACCAGCCTAAAGCATGCCTGACAAGTGTTCATCCAGCCACTGCTTGAAGACTGCCAGTGAGGGGCAGCTCACCACCTCCCTAGGCAGCCAATTCCACTGCTGAACTTCTCGTACTGTAAAAAAAAAAAAATCTAATATCAAGCCGGTATCTTTCCGCCTGTAGTTTATACCCGTTATTGCAAGTCCTGTCCTCTTCTGCCAACAGGAACAGCTCCCTGCCCTCCTCTAAGTGACAGCCTTTCAAATACTTAGACAGCAATCATGTCCCCCTCTCAACCTCCTCTTTTCCAGACGTAATATTCCATGTTGTGGACCATCATAAATGGGTAATGATCTGCAGGTTTGATCAGTTTGGGCATTCAGTCTGCAATATTTTTAATCTTTGCTCCTGGCAAGCAACACACCCCTTGAGCTAGGGGGTCAGGCCTGGACACATGACATTCCATACCCTTCAGCAGAGAGTCACCGATGACCAACACTTCCCTTTTCCTAGAAATCTAAGTGTCTTCTGGAAATGGTGTGAGACCTTTGAATTCCATTTGGTTTGGGGGAATTAGGGGTCAAGTGAACAAGAAGGGATTTAATAGATGTAGGTGACATCTTAATTTGGTACTTTCCCCTGATGGGATAGGCTATAAATCAATGTAAATAAATGGATGAATGTCAAGGAAATTATCACATAATTTCCCTTTGTTTTTCCAAACATCACGAACTTTAGGCTGTGAGGAATTAATGTTACCCCCAGTGAAGCAACAAGTTCAACTTGAAGAAATAATGCAAAAGCTAATTGGATTGAGCTGACGGCAAAAATGTGGCTTCTCTGATCAGAAGTGTGTCATGGAAGGGGTTGTCTTGTGTGTCAAGGTGTTCTGAGTTCTTTGAGCAACATTTACCTATTGATTGGTAAATACAGAGCTCAACCCCTCGGTGAGGAAGCTTAGGGATGACATTTTGCCAAGAATTATGTGGGCAAGGTTTGATGGTTTTCCAGAAGGCTTTGGACCTCCTGGCTTTAGCTGGTAAGCTACTCTTTTTTCTGCCTTGTCTAGGTTTTGTGCTATAATTAGGAGATACAATTGCTTACAGGGTTGCCAACTGGCTGGGGGGGAAATCCATGAGCCCCTCCTGCTCCTGTACGTTCCTATACAGAAATCAGCCAGTTAAACTTTTCATGGCAGGGAGCTAAACCCTTGCTCGTTACTGCACATCAAACTGCCGTTGAAGGGATGGCAACAGGGGCCATTTCAAAAGCTGGCAAGCAAGTCATTGGTGATACCGCCAAAGTTCATATTGAACTGGCTGAGTGTATCAACTTTGGTGGCTTCTAATACTCGTCTGCAATTCAAAGTAATCACTGTGGCCCACATGAGTTCTCCTGTAACTTAGATTCAAATTTCCAAGTGCCTGACACCCATATTAAACCTCAAGTGGCCTCGGATAACTCCATTTCCCAGGATAACTCCATTTCCCAGGACTTATTCTATTTGAGATGCTGCCATTGCAGAGTTCAAGGAACAGAGATGGAGCCTCCAGCAAGTCTTCAGTTCCATCTCCACTGTCATCATACAGCAGGATGGGAAATGAGTGGGCGAGTTCAAAGGATTGATGAAAACCACATGGACCTGTTTTGCTTGTGATAACGTTGCCATGAACACAATGAGATCTGCACTCAGAAATAATCAGGACATTTTCCGATTCTTATTTTTTTTTTAATTGAAGTTTCACAGCTTCGGGAATTTTTCCTTTCCCCTCTATACATTGAATGTATGAAGTGGCCTTACACTGTCTGACCATTGAGCCATCTAGCTCAGTTTTGTTTACTCAAGACAGACCTAGAGTCTTAGAGGAAAAGTTTTTGACAGCACCGTGTACCTAAAACATTTTCACTGGAGGTGCCCTGTGATGCACAGTTCTAAGCTGCAGTACTGCAGTCAAAAGCTCTGCTCACGAACTGAGTTTGGTCCCGACGGAAGTCAAATTCAGGTAGCCAGCTCAAGGTTGACTCAGCCTTCCATCCTTCCGAGGTTGGTAAAATGAGGACCCAGCTTGCTGGGGGGAAAGTGTTGATGACGGGAAGGCAAAGGCGAACCACCCCATAAACATAGTCTTCCTTGTCAACGTCATGATGTGATGTCACCCCATGGGTCAGTAGTGACCCAGTGCTTGCACAGGGAACTACCTTTACCTGGAACTCATCATAAAGTTTTCCACTTGCAAATAATGGGCCTCCTTCTGAGTCACATCCCCACATTATAGAAGAAGCATCCAGAAGCTAGCATGCGTACATTTGTTGGGTTTCTACTGCTGCTGCTTGTACCATAAGACCTTCACAGGCTCTTGACATGGTTCTATCTGGTGCCCTTCAAAACAAAACAAAACAAACAAACAAAAAACCCAGATTGATAATGCTGTTATCTGTCTTCCAGCCTAAATGAAGCCTTTCTTTGTATGGTTGGGGTTTGTTCTATAGTCAGCTTCACAATGTTTACAGGGCCACACAACACCTTGGAGCTCAATTTAAAAAGCCAGCTGTATGGACAGCAGAACCCATCTTGGTGTCTGTCAGTTGTGTTTCATAGTAGACTCATGGTAGACAGAAGCACCCCACATATCTGGGCGATGAGGATTCAACAATATTGAATTGAAGCAGCATTTCCAGATATGGAGCTAATACCCATATATGTATAGTCAAAGCTATCTCATGACTAAGGACCAAATTAGACGAGACATTGGAAGATCTGCAAAGAAACGATCTGAGCTGAGCATGTTGTATTAGTAAATGTGGGAGAGAGGGTTGATTGAGATGGGGGCCACAATCGAGGAGCAGGCATGTTGATTCTTTTACCCTGCATTAATTACTGATGTATTTTTGGGTTCAATTTAAGATTTTTTTTTACCTTTAAAGCAGGGGTCCCCAACCTTTTTGAGCCTATGGGCACATTTGGAATTTTGAGAGGGAGTGGTGAGCGCCACCCAAAAATGGCTTCCATAGGAGGTGGAGCCAAATGGAATGCCTCCCTCCTCACACCTCCTGGGAAGAAAGAAACCCCGAAGGTGGAATGGAACCACAGTGATTAAGGAATGTCCAGGTGCTTACCAGCCTCCTGATCCTCCAGTAGAAAGCCCTTTCATTTTAATGATGGCAGCCAATAACAAACCCTGTCTTACAATGGCCCACCCACTTTCTGAAAAGCTCAGTAGGCACCAAGGGAAGTCCTGGCAGGCACCATAGCTTCCATGGGCACCATTTTGGAGACCTCTGATTTAAAGCCGTACACAACAGGGGACCCACATGTCTAAAGGACTGCCTCTCCTGGTATGAATATATATGCCAGCTCTGCTCATCGTATCAAAATTTCCAACAGAGTAACCTGTTCCAGAGCTTTTTCAGTAGTTGACTGAAGTTCTGGAACTGGCTACTGATGGAAGTACAAAGAACAGTGGAAAACACTGTTGTAAACCACCTTTATCAACCTTATACAAATGTTCTTTGCCATATTGGGCAAACATGCTGTTATTGCTGGTATGTTCCCTCAATGTAAAGACAAATGGCATGGGGGAAAGGGTTATTTCCCCCTCCCCACTGTGCTCTGACTCTGATCTGAATCAGCTTCTTCCTCCACATATCACTTAACAAGATCAATTCACAAATCTCCCACGTTAAGATTATTCTTTAACATGTAAATTGCCGCTATCAAAAGGTAATGTGTTTTGAGTAGGATTAGAAATACACCACTTGTTCTGTTCGGTGCTTCTTCTGTAGTTTTGTTGCGTCAAGTGTTCTTCTTATTCATCCAGTGATCTACTACGCATTGCTGTGGACTTTGTTCCTGTGAATGCACGCAAGATGTACATCTATTCAATACATCATGCAAGCCATACTTCCATAGTAATAATAGTAATCAAATTGTTATCCAATGTACCATTCCATCCCAAAATCTGGACATATAAAATGGCTGAAAAGGATGCATCTTTGATTGATTTTTTATTTATTTATTCAAATTTATAACCTGCCCTGATTCCCAGCAAGCCAGGCTCAGGGCGGATAACAATGATTAAAAACAGATTACATCCAGAAAACATCTAAAACATTCTTAAAACCATGATCATTAAAACCATTAAAAACCCTACTCAGATGGCCGTAACTACCCTAGGTGCCACAGCGACAAATATTAGCTGATCAGCCCCCAGATTTCAAAAAGGGGGTAGGATGGGGAGGCCAGTAAAGATGGATCTTCTTCTTGCAACTGCCCTCAATTATAGGCCCAGCAGAATAGCTCCGTTTTACAGGCCCTGCAGAATTCCCTAAGGTCCCGCAGGGCTCTGATGTCATCAGGAAGACTATTCCACCAGGCCAGGGCCAGGGCCAAAAAAGCCCTGGCCCTTGTTGAGGACAGCCGCACATTCTTCGGGCCGGGGACCACCAGTAAATTACTATTCACAAATCGTAAGGTTCTCTGGGGGGCATACCAGGAGAGGCGGTCCCACAGGTACGATGGTCCCAAACCATGTAAGGCTTTAAAGGTCAAAACCAACACCTTGAACCTGATCCGATACTCCAGCTGGAGCCAGTGCAGCTGTTTTAACACTGGTGTTATATGATCCCGCGGCATGGACAAGAAGTCCTATCAAGGAAGACTTGGGAAGCATACTTAGTTTGGAGGCTATGTGAAAAGAGAGGAAAACTCTTGTCCCTGGAGGGTAACCTGTGATAGCTGTTCTACATAATCAGTGGGCAAGCACTTGTGAACTCTGCCTTAGTTCCATCTGGAAGTGTTTTTTTTTTTTAAAGCAGTTCCAGTTCTATAGCAATTTCAACATAACCCCAGGAAATCCAAACTTTTCAGGGCTTATACATGCATGTATTATGTATAATGGAGCGGTATGTAAATATGATTATGCATATGCATGCTTGTGCAATAGGTTTGACTTGGATGATTATCCCCAGAGGAAATACTCAAGTCAATTTGTCAAGAGGCAGGCTTAATGGCAGAGTCGGAGAATAATGTGCATTCAAAAAAACCCAGTTTGTTCCACTAGGTCCTTTGCAAATGGATGTCCCGAACATTTCCATAAATCATGGGTTCACTTTTTTTTTTTTTTTTTTGCAAAATCAAAAAAGCCCAGTTGAAGAGAGGCAACTAAAAAACCAGGGTCTATGCCAAAGCACACCAGACCCCTGTAGAAAGGCAAATATCTTCACTCTCTCGCCTTGCATACAAATACATAATATTTCCTTATGCCATCATCATTTGCTACTAAATTATGGATGTCATTTTAGAAACGCTTGTTATTTAAACTAGGATACAGCTATCCCCGTCCATACAAATCACCTTGTTTATGCAGTCCTGAGAAGCCAAACTTTTGTTCCTTTTTAGCTGAAACGGTGCTTTCCCAGAATGCAGTGCCAGGGCCCTCTTCAGTGACTGTTGTTATGCTTTCCAAAAGTGCCAGGAAAAGCCAACAATTCAGAATAAGCCCATATGAACCTACCTGTTCTTTAAAGTTGTCCTCTGAGGCCCCTGCCCTTCTGAGTAGGAGCAGGTGATCAGGGATAGGTCCTTTTTTGTGGTGGCACACTGTGGAATACCTTCCCTGTGATATATAATGCCAGCTCTACTTTCTTTTAGGCACAAACTGGAGGCGTTTGTATTTCCCCCCCTTGTGTATTTGATTATTGATAGAGTTCTTTGTCTCTTCTTATTTACTCATGTTTGTTTTATTCTGGGCACTTTCACACATGTGGAATAATGCACTTTCAATCCACTTTCAATGCACTTTGAAGCTGGATTTTACTGTGTGAACTGGCAAAATCCACTTGCAAACGGCCATTAAAGCGGATTGAAAGTGGATTATTTGGCATGTGTGAAAGTGCCTTCTGTCTCAGAGTTTTAGGGTCATTGGTTATTGGTGGGTTTTTTTTTTTTTTTTTGTAAGACACCCTGAAGGATTTTAATTAAACAAGTAGAATGGTGAGATACATTTTTTTTAAAAAAAGAAACAGCAACATCCTTGTGGAGTTTATGAGGTGAGCTTCATGTTGGACTGATGATGGATTGACCTCAATGTCACAGTCTTACTGGTGACAGTCAGCATTCCCATGTCCTAACCACTTTGATTTTGCCTTTGTCTCCCTGTAGGAATTTGTCTTATTTTGCGACTCAGCGCAGCCCATCTGCTGTCATTTTGGACTTGTGGGAAGCCAGACATCAGCATGACGGTGACTTAGACTCTCTAGCCTGCGCCTTGGAAGAGATCGGAAGGACACAGCCCAAAATCTCGAACCTAACAGACACTCAAATTGAGGAGTCCAGCTTCAGCTACAGCAGACAGAACGGACTTTAGTGTTTGCTTTACTTTCAAGAACTGGGAGCCGGCTTAGACTTTGTACTTGAAGGAATTCATGTTGGCAGGGAGGAAATAGTGGTGGTGTTTCCCCCCCTTTTTTCTTCTGCATTTCATCTGATGGCTCTTTCCGTCATGCCCTCAGTCCAGTTTCCATTTGGAGGAACAGAAGAAACTGGTAAACCATAAGGAAGATGCAACCTCTCTGCACAATTCTTGCTGTGAGAGAGGGAGTGATAGCTCTCCCTCACCCAAGGTTAATAATATTGGGGTACTCAAGAAAAAGGGGGACATTCCTTGCTGCACAAAATGTGTAGGGAAGGCTACTGCAACCAAGAGAATGATAGATGAAATTTTAGTGAATGTTCGAAGACATGTGACATTCTAAACACTGGATGAGTTTGTGGTTTTGCTTGTTTTGCCTGTTCTCTATTGTTTTATATCTTGTTTTAGGCTAACTAGTACTTGGCAACTGGGCTGACACCTAGGATATAGCCATGTAGGAGGCCCAGGTCCAGACAAGATGAAACCGGCATGCAACTTAGTTCTTTTTTTAAAAAAAATAACATCCCTGGAATAAATTTTTTTTGTTTGCTTTTTGCCTTGGGCACCCAAAATTGCTATCAGTTTAGATTAATTTAAAAAGATAGTTGAGTCCACTACTGTTTGATGAAGGAGGCCCATTCATCAGTAGTAAAAGGAGTCATTTTTCATGGTGTCTGTTCACAGTAGGCATAGATGACCTCCACCTGCCTTCATTTGGATTAGGATGTGTGATTATAAGTGAATGAAAAGAACCCACTGGGTAAAGTTCGTTTCTGAGAGTTCTAACCATGCGATCCTAAGACCACTTACCAGGGAGGTAGCTCCATTAAATAGACCTGCTTAGGTTGGCAGTGTGCATTGATTTATAATTCCCTGCCCCAGTCTGGGAGCCCTTCAGTTCCTCTTCTGCTTTCTCTCCTCTTTCTTCATCCCTCTTGGTGGTGGTGGGGTGGCTCCATCATCTAGCTATCTCTCCTTCTTCTTCCTCTTCTGTGGCTGTTGTGACAGGAAAGGAGGAAGTAAGGTGGATCATCCTCTCCTCCTCCCTACTGGTTGAATTGTTGCTTTGTTAGTATTCCAAGCTTTGGAATTTCCAGGACTTGGAGTTTTCCCAGAGTGCCTGATGTAGTTGGGTGGCATCACTAGCTCGTACTTTGCTTCTTGATCTGCTGGCTGAAAATGCTTTCTATTGTCAGCTCTGTTGTATTTGCAGTGTAACAGCTGGCACCTTTCAACAAAGCAGGGAGGTTCTTGGCAGCAGCCCCAACCTCCACTGATAGTATTCAGGCCACATGTGTATTTGCCCCTCATGGTTATCATGGTACCACCAGCAGTTGCTTCTCCTGTGGAACACAACATTGCAAGATGCTTTCGAGCAGAAATGGGTCGAAACTAGAGCTACACCAAAAGCACTGTGACCATTGCATTTATTCATGCCTCTGTACTTCACTGGTTTTTGCTCGCCACCTTTCGTTTGGCTCCCCCTCAGCTGCAGAGTCTTTAACTGAGCCTTAATGATTCCGAAGGATGCTGCCCTGATTGGAACTCTGCTCAGTTGGGCTGGGGAGCTTCCTCAAGCACATTCTTTTCTAACTAGCTCAGGAACTACATGGCTCTCCCTTCCAAAAATTTGGACAGCTTTCTTAGGCAAGCTGCTTGGGGGCCACTTGTGCAAGATAAAGTTTGATGGGCAAATTAATTAAATCTACAAAAAATAGGATCTACCCCAGTGGAATTGAGTTTCATTTTTTTTCTCCAAAAGAGGGAACCAAATCTGATATAGCCCTGAAAGATTGTCATAAAATCAGGTGAGGAAAGAACAGGGCATGGTGAGACATGCAATTATAGGTACAAACCATGTGGTTATCCCAAAGGCAGTCATAGCTCCCTGTGCTTGCATCCCCTTTCTCACATGCAAGAGCATGATGGGAACTGTAGTTTGATTGTGCAAATTAGCTGGGAGTTCAGAATAGTCAAATCTTTAAAATCTAAAAAATCCAGATGGGCAAGTGAACAAATGTCTATCCTTATCAACCCTCAGATTTGATGTAAGATCTGATGGCAAAAATCTGACACATCTTTGCATATTTACCTTGCAGATTAGAGGAGATGTCAGTAATGCAGAAGACTGCCCCATCACTAACTGAGCCCCTCAAATGTCTGTGTCGGTCTACTAAATGAATCTTAGGACTAGACTGTGTATATTGTTGTATGGCCTCTTATAGACAGCAACAATTAAACTAATTTCATGCTTCTGCAGATGCAATGTGTTAATACCCAGTTTGGTTCTCTTCCTTCTCCCTCATTGCCTGCCTCAACCAGGGGAGTTCTTGCATTGTACATCAAAGAGGGCAAAGGATCAAATGAGTTAGAAAACATCAGGGGAATTAACTCCCTAACACTTGCAATATGGGTGGAAACACTGGGCCCTAAGGATTACTTAAAAGTGGAAGTGTGCCATCACCCATCTGATCGAAGTCTTGAGGCTGATCTTGAGATGGAGAAGGAAATAAGGGAGGTGACAAAGCAGAAAATGTTATGATACTAGGAGTCCAACTACCGTCATGTTGACTGGATAAACATGTGCTCAAATCATGCTGTAGAGATGAGATTCCTAGATACCATAAATGATTGTGCACTGGAACAGTTGGTCACAGAGCCAACAAGAGAGGTAGTGATCTTGGACTTGTTTCTCAGTGGGGTTCAAGACCTGGTGAGAGATGTAGTGGTTGTTCCACCGGTTGGGAACAGTGGCCACAATGATATTAAGCTCAGCATTCATGTCAATAGAAATTTACCCCTAAAGTCCAAAACTGTACCATTTGATTTAAAAAGAGGGAACTTTACAAAAATGAGGAAAAAAGGAAGCCAACAGGGAAGCACAAGAGAGTGGAAATCCCTAGCGGATGCTTGGAAGCTACTTAAAACCACACTAATTGAATCCCAGATAGAATGCTTTCCACAGGTTAGGAAAAGCACTGCCAAGTTGAAAAGAATGCCTACATGGTTAACAACACAAGTCAATGAAACTATAAAAAGTAAAGACTTCTTTTAAAAAGTGGAAAGTGTGTCCCAATGAATTTAACAGAAGGGTTCACAAGCTCTGGCAAAAGAAATGTAGGTTACTAATTGGGCATGCAAAAGGCAAATTTGAGGAGCAGGTTGCTAAAAGATAAACAATAAGCATTCATTTAAATATATCCAGCAGGAATCCAGCCAGAATGACCAAGGAATAAAAGGATTGCTAAAGGAAGATGGGGAGATGGTAGAAAAGTGCAATGGTTTTTTTTTTTTTTTTTTTTGCTTCTGTGTTCACTAAGGAAAGTGTAGGATGTACCCATGCCACAGCCACTATTTTCAGGAAGGGAGTCTGAAGAACTGAGTCCAATTGAGGTGACAAGAGATGAAGTTTGAGACCTACTGGGGAAATTAAAAACTGCTAAGTCCCCAGGTCCTGATAGCATACTCCCCAGAGTTCTTAGGGAACTCAAATGTGAGATAGTTGATCTACTAACACACATATGTAACCTAAATTCAGCCACTGTACCAGAAAACTGGAGAGCAGCAAATGTTACACCAATTTTTATAAAGGGGTTCAGAGGGGAACCAGGAAACTACAGGCCAGTCAGCCTAACATCTATCCCCAGGCAAATTATTAGAAAATATAATCAAACATATAATTATGAGACACATAGAGGCCCAAACTTTGCTGAGGGAAAATCATCATGGCTTCTGCAAATGGAAGTTCTGCCTCACCACCCTTTTGAGGTTTTTTGATAAAGTGAACAAGCATGTAGATAATGGTGACCCGGTAGACATTATATACTTGAACTTTCAAAAGGGTTTTTGACAAGATACCCCACCAAAGACTCCTGAGAAAACTTAGCAGTCATGAGATAAGAGGTTGGGTTATCTTGTGGATTAAAAATTGGTTAAATGACAGCAAGCAAAGAGTAAGAATAAATGGACAGTACTCACAATGGAGGAAAGTGAGTTGTGGGGGTCCCACAAGGATCAGTATTGGGGTCAGGACTATTTAATTTGTACATAAGTGATCTGGAAGGAGGGATGAGTAGTGTAGTGGCCAAGTATGCAGATGACACTAAATTATTCAGGAAGGTGAAAACCAAGGATGACTGTGAAGAGCTCCAGGAGGATCTCCACAAATTGAGTGAGTGAGCGACAATGTGGCAAATGAAATGCAATGTTGGTAAGTGTAAGGTGATGCACATTGGGATGAAAAATCCCAACTTCAAGTATAGGCTAATGGGGTCTGAACTCATAGTAGATAACTCAATGGAAGTGTCAACCCAGCATGCTGCAGCAGTGAAAAAGGAAAACTCTGTGGGGATTATTAGGAAAGGGACTGAAAATAAGATGGCTACTATTATAATGCCCTTGTATAGATCTATGGCGTGGCCACATTTGGAATACAGTGTACAGGTCTAGTCACCGTAGCCCAAAAAAGACATTGCAGAACTGAAAAAGTACAGAAGAGGGCTACCATGATGATTAGGGGGTTTGTAGCACCTTCCCTATGAGGAAAGGCTGAAGAGTCTGGAACTTTTCAATTTAGAAAAGAGACAACTAAGGGGTGACAAGATAGAGGCTCATAAAATTATTCACGTGCTGGAGAGAATTGACAAAGATATTTTTTTCTCCCTCTCTCAAAGTACTAGAACTCGAGGGCATCCAATGAAGCTGATGGCAGTAGATTCAGGACAGACAAAAGAAAATACTTCTTTTTACAATGAGTGATTAAAATGTGGAACTCCCTGCCAGAGGATGTAGGGATGGTTACCGGCATAGGCAGCTTTAAAAGGGGATTAGATAGATCCATGTAGGATAGGTCTATCAGTGGCTACTAGCCATGGTGACTAAAGGGAACCTCCACATTCAGAAGTAGTCAACCTCTGAATCCCAGTGCCAGGAGGCAGCATCAAGGGAAGGCCTCAATCTCTATGCCCTCTTGTTGGCCCTCCAGAGGAACTGGTTGGCCACAGGTTTATATGAGGGGATAGCTCTATTATTTAGTCATTTTCCTAAGTTTAGGTGGGGTTTTTTACCACCATTTGAAGGTGTTTTACTGAACAAATGCAGTGGCAATGCATAATTGAATACCTATAGAAATATATAAAGAACAAACCAGCCTTTCTCAGGTTCTTCTCTTGTCCAGCCAATGCTCTTCTAGAAAATATTAATCAAAAAGACTAACTCTGCTTTCTATTGTTAAAATAAGAATAATCAAAAACAATTGTGTTCAGTATGCTGTTTACACCATGAACAGTGAGTATTTAAAGCAGATTAATCTAAAATTGACTCAGGTTTAACCTAAAAGTGTTCAAGATCTACAACTTCTGTAAAGGACAGGCAGAAGACTTTATCTTACCTTACAGTGGTTCAAATCTAAATTTCACAAAGTTGCTACATAGGGCTGATTGAAAACTAGCATTTGCAGAAATATAAGAAACTGTGTGTGTGTGTAAAGTGCCTTCAAGTCGCAGCCGACTTATGGCGACCCCTTATGGGGTTTTGAAGGCAAGAGACTAACAGAGATAGTTTGCCATTGCCTTCCTCTGCATAGCAGCCCTGGTATTCCTTGGTGGTCTCCCATCCAAATACTAACCAGGGCAGACCCTGCATAACATCTGAGATCTGATGGGATCAGGCTAGCCTGGGCCATCCAGGTCAGGGCATAAGAAACTATGCCTGAACAAAAATAATCATTGTGGAAATTTAAACTTCAGGCTAAATGTTTGAGAGGGTTTGTGCACCATTTGTGATAGGTTACTAGAGTGCTTTCAGGAATCAGTACCATGGACAGCAGCCCAGCATATGATCACCGCTTCCAATAAGTGGGGTTGAATGTTTTGCTTCTTTTCATAGCCTCCCTGAAAAATCATCTATGACGGTGTCCTGGTTTGCGGACTGAGAATGGAATCCAGAAATTATGGGATTATTTCAGCAGAGCCCTAAAACTCTGACTGAAGAGGGAAAAGAATAAGTCCTTACCCAATTTACCATGATGGAAAAGTTGCTTCCAGCTACATTACATCTAACAGTCAGACTTTTCTGGGGTTGGGGGCTAAGGTGATGGTGGTGGAATCTATTTGCCCCTCTTCCCTAAGAGAAGATTTTGGGAAGATTACCCTGGGGTCTTCATAGCCTTTTATCCCTCCTGTAGAGAAGCAACTTTTCAAACCTATTATGTCAGAAAGTTCAGTCTCTTACCTGTAAGATTTCCCCCCCATACTGTGTTGGGGGTTTTTTCCCCCCTGGGCAAAATGAAATGCAATGTTGAGAAACTATGGGGTGAGTACTAAATAAGAATTTTTACAGTGATAAACCTTTTTGGATGGTTAGGGATCTTCCCATCTGATTCTGTGAATCACTGTGATGGGACTGCTATTAGTGATTGTAAAGGTCTTAGCTCTTGGTAAAAGAGAGCAGCTAATCCTTTCACTCTGGAATCAAAACTTGGTCCCAGTACAGCAGGTTTATTTAGCATTGCTGTTGATCTCATTGCTTTTTTTCTGATGTTGTGCAATGCAAGGACCTATATCATGAATTTGAGGCTTGAAAAGGTCTCAAAAAACTGTCTTGATGAAGGTAGGGACCTGAACTGTCAATAGGATCTTTTGAAATAATTGTGTCACCTAAACCTGATGATGCAGTATTTTTATTGTTATGACATGGTCATATGACACTTCTTCACCCTCCTGTTATTATGCAGGTGTTGGTATCTTTCTGTTGTGTGTATTCTAATTTCCATGGACATTTCCATAGTCTTAAGAACTAGCAACTTGTGAAGACCTACAGTATTGCTTGGTTCAGTAACATCATCAATGCCCTTACTGCTGCTGAAAGATGGTTAAAATAGATGTAGGGTTCATCTTAATGATCAGTTAAGTCTTATTCTATCTGATTTGTATCCCCCCCCCCCTCAAGAAAAATCCAGTTACAGGTTTAGTTCTCCCTGGTGTAAACTGAACTCATCCTTTTTCAGCCATATTGTTTCCTCATGATGAATATCCCCACAAAATCTATTGTGCATCAGTAAATTAGAATGATACAAGCTAGGCCCTGTGAGGACTTGCTGGGGAGGGGAAATCTCGTTCCTCATGCTAGCTTCCACCTCCTGCCAAGCCCACCATTGCATGCTTCTCCCCTTCATCCCCCTGTCCTGCTCTCTTCTTCCCCTTCCTCCTCCCACCATTCATGTTGTCATGTGGTCCTCCCCCTTCATAGGACCCTTCCCTCTACGTTTTATATACTGCCCTAATTTTCTTTTTCTTGCTATTTGATGTAGCCTAGCAAATGCAAAGTGGACACTTGAGGGTCTCATTCAGTCTTTTTCCTCTTTTTAAATTGTGATGTTTGTACGTCCACAGACATCACTTCTCAGATTTGGAGTGGGGTTTCAAACCCTTCATTAAAAAAGAAGAGTTGGCTTTTATACCTTGCCTTTTCTCTACCTCTAAGGAGTCTCAAAGCTGCTTACAACTGCCTTTCCTTCCCCTCCCCACAACAGGCACCTTGTAAGGTAGGTGAGGCTGAGAAAGTTCAGAAAGAACTGTTACTAGCCCAAGGTCACCCAGCAGGCTTCACATGGAGAAGTGGGGAATCAAACCCAGTTCTCCAGTTTAGAGTCCATCGCTCTTAATCAGTATGCCACGCTGGCTCTCAAGAAAGAGAGGTTTTAGGATTTTTTTAAAAAATGAACCTGATGTTTTCACCAGCTTTGTAGAAAAATTCCCCCACTGGATAGCCCAGACTAAGCTAGGTTGGCCCTCATCAGTATTTGAATGGGAGACCACCAAGGAAGTCCAGGGTTGTTCCACAGCAGCAAGCAATGGCAAACTGCCTCTGAACATCTCTTGCCTTGAAAACCCTCTAGGGTTGCCATAACTGAACTGCAACTTGATAGCAAGCAAAACAAAACCTGCCCCCATTTTTTTTAATTAAATGGTGGATGTCAGATTTGGAATTAGGTATATGATATTTATGCCTTGACCTGGATGGCCCAGGTTAGCCTGATCTCGTCAGATCTCAGAAGTTAAGCAGGGTCGGCCCTGGTTAGTATTTGGATGGGAGACCACCAAGGAATACCAGGGCTGCTATGCAGAGGAAGGCAATGGCAAACCACCTCTGTTAGCCTCTTGCCTTGAAAACCCCATAAGGGGTCGCCATAAGTTGGCTGTGACTTGACGGCACTTTACACACATACATATGATATTTATACAATTAATATGAATATACAGATTGTGCATAATAATCACACAACGTGCATACACAATGCAATCAAATCTACAGGAATAACAGTGGAAAGTGGAGAACTGAAAATGGAATTGAAATCATTGGCAAAAATATAAACAGATGTAAAAAGGGAAAAAAATAGAAAACTTCATGTCACTTGTTAGTTGTTGTTACTATTAAAACAGAAACACATCAGCACAGAGAGCGTGGAAAGAGATGCTTTCTCCCCAGTTCTTCCAGATTTGAAGATTATTGCACTCTGTTAATTACCATGCAACATGATCTCTAATATGTTTTCTAAATACCAACTAGCAATTAAATACGCAGAAAGCAAATTGTCCAACACACAGCTTGAAGCATTTCACTGATTTCCTCCCTCTCCCCTCCCCTAATTTTATGATCTGCTAAGTGTTCCCAAACTTTCGGAGATTCCCATTCTAGTGATTTATGGGTAATATCTTCCCCCAGATTGAAAAGAAATGTTACGTTAAAGATACCAGAAAGGCTAGGATGTTTGGAGTTGTTGTTTTTCCCCTGGGGAAGAATTTTTTTTTTCTGTCTTAAACCAGTGCCATGGCAGTCCCTTTTTCTTCTTTCCAGGAAAAAAAATTGCAATGACATTTTTGAGGGTGTACATCTGAGCTTCATGAGGCTTCTTGTACTAGTAAATGAAGTTTGCATTTAAGCCTCCCCCTTCCAAACCTCACACCTCATTTCCTTTCAGTTTACAGGATTTTAATCTAGACAAGTAAGACTGCACAAGCATCATTGTAAAAACCTGTAAATTAACTTTATGATACTGCAGTATGGCAAAAATTGTCATGCATGTTGTTTTGGCAGAACTGTGCACAGTTATTAGAAGAAAGAATTACACTGTTGCTGAACAATGAAAAGACTAGGAGGACATTTAGAGGAGAAATTTAGAGGCCAACACAAGGACCCATCTGCATGTTTATCCAACAGTAAACACCTCTGATTTTCCTCCAGGTGTGCTTCAGAATTACAGTCCTAGAGACCAGACTAGAGAATAGAATATAGGAACAGAAATTAATTATTCATGTCCATCTGATATCAAAGTCTAATCTGGCCATGTAGTGTCGGTGTCTACCATTAGTTCCTTATCAGAAAGTAATGGCGCTCTTGAGAATCAATTCCTGATTTGACAAAGTGATTGGAAGGTAAGAAACTGAGTGCAAACCACACAGCATCCATGGCAGATGACACCTAAAACCCTTGCAAAGCATAGTGCTCCTTTATCTTCTTAAAATGGGGTATCAGGACTACAGGAATTCCCTTGAGGACATGTTATAGATATACAGCTATGTCATTGCAGAATGCAGGATGATGAAATACTAGCCTTTCATAAAGTTATACACAAATAGTCCATGTTTAACATTCTGTTTCTTCTTGCCTTGTTCTCCTTTCCTCTTGAGAGCCAGCGTAGTGTAGTGGTTAAGAGCGGTGGTTTGGAGTAATGGACTAATCTGGAGAACTGGGTTTGATTCCCCACTCCTCCACATGAGCGGCGGACGCTAATCTGGTGAACTGGGTTGGTTTCCCCACTCCTACACATGAAGCCAGCTGGGTGACCTTGGCCTAGTCATGCTCTCTCAGCCCCACCTACCTCACAGGGTGTCTGTTGTGGGGAGGGGAAGGGAAGATGATTGTAAGCTAGTTTGATTCTTCCTTAAGAGGTGGAGAAAGTCTGCATATAAAATCCAACTCTTCTTCTTGTTCTTCTTCTTCTTCTTCTTGTACTTATTCTTATTCTTCTTCGTTCCCCAAATGTGAAAGCTCCTCCTGCAACCAATCTTCACACTCCATAATTCTCCTCTCCATCATTGAATGCATTTAAGTTCCATAATCACTACTACAATTTGGTTGCATCTCTGCACCTTTCCCACATTCCCTTTTTGCATTCAGGTATTTCCAAATCTAAATTGTATCCAAAATTTGCTGCTTTATTTTGGCAGGGGGATATCCAAAACTGTAAAAGGCACTCCCAAAAGTTTTATTTGGACTTCAGTGTACGCCTCTTGTCCAAGTCCAAATGCCAGGTCTACTACCACTGTTTTCTATGGATGGTCATCCTAGCATCTGAATCCCAAGCCTACCACTGCTGTTTTCAATGGGAGGTAAACCTGGGGTCCAGATTCTAGAGGCTAGGTCTATCGATGCCTGATATTTGTGAATTCCCCAAAATTACCTGAAATGGAATCCCGAAACAGTATTAATATTGCCACAATGTTGGGTTAATATTAATCATGTAGTGAAATGAAAACATTTTTTTTTAACGTGCACCACTATTTTTCACAGAAAGTATCTAGACAATTTAGAATCAATCATGTAAGATGCAGTTTCCCCATGCTGCTGAATAACTGAGATGAGCATATTTTATCTTTCATGTTGTTGTAGGTAGATAAATTTATTGTACTCGGCCATAGGCCTTTACTATCATCCATGCTGTTATTAAGGGTGATTATCTTGCTGCATTGATTAAGGTATTTTTGTTATTGAACAGCATTGTGACATTCAAATGATTTTGATTAGGGATATAACTGAAATTCCTAAATCCTGGGATTGAAATTTGATTTTTGGCAATCCGTAATGCTTGTCTCCAATCCAAGACAAGCATTATGGCTCCCGGAGTTCTCCTACAGCTCAAATTGTAATGCATTTGGAAAAGCACTCCTCAGTCTTGCTTCACTTACCAAGCTATTTTGAAGGCATCAGAGATGGAGAAGGTGAGACTGGAGAATATGAGGACTGGTGTTGTCCTCAGGTGCTGAGAATGGATGCTATCAAATGGATGCTATCAAGTGATGCCATCAAGTAGTGACAAGAAATGGAGGACTCCTGAACCCTTCCCTCCATTGTGGCAGGGGATGTTCTCTTTGCCAGCATCAAAAATGGCAGATATAGGCCCCTTTTGCCCTAATATCCATCAGAATGTAACTCTTATTTTTCCAGTTTCTCCTTTGTTGAATCCTTCATTAAATTGTTCACAAAACCAAAGCAAATGTAGTATGAAAAGGATAGGTGTTCCCTACACCCATTCAATATTGTACTCAGAATTCCACAGGAAGCTGCCTCATATTGAGTCAGACCATTGGCCTGACAAGTTCAGTATTCTCTACTCTGGCTAACAGCACAGAAAGGCTTTTCCCGACTCCTGCTCCTGAGAATTTTTAACTGGAGAGGGCAAGGATTTAATCTGAGACCTTGTGTTCACAAAGTCTATGCTCGTGGTTTGGTGATTTGATTCCATATCAGTATATATGCTTCTTACAGTAAGTACATTTTTATGCCACTTTTCCCCTAAGGCACTCACGGTGCCATGAATAATTCACCCTTCCTTTATCCCCTGTGTAGTAAAGTAGGCTGAGAGAGGGGGTGTGTGACTGAAAATCTTCATGGCAGAATGGGGATTTGAACCTGTGTCTCTCAGATCTTGCGCAGGTGTTCAAACCACAGTGAAATCACCACAGTGGTCCTCGTATGCTATTATATTAACATTTGCCATGACATCTATAGTACTGTTTCTTTTATTCCAGATGATATAACCAATGCTACAATATGGAATTTTATTCCAGATGATATAACTAGTGCTACAATATAGAATCCATTCTCCACCAGTGTGGTGTAGTGGTTAAGATTTGTGGTTTGGAGTGGTTGACTCTAATCTGGAGAACCGGGTTTGATTTCCCACTCCTCCACATGAGTGGTGGATGCTAATCTGGTGAACTGGATTTGTTTCCCCACTCCTACACATGAGGCCAGCTGGGTGACCTTGGGCTAATCTCACTCTCAGCCCCACCTACCTCACAGGGTGTCTGTTGTGGGGAGGGGAAGAGAAGGTGATTGATTCTTCTTTAAGTAGATACTTCCTTAAGTTGGCATATAAAAACCATCTCGTCTTCTTCTTCTTTCACTGTGCTTTTAAGCATTGGTCTGTTAATTGAAATTCATGTGAAGAGATACATTTCACACTATGTCCATGGCCAACCTATTGTCTTTAAAAAGCCATTACAAGCTTGGGTAACTCATCTCTAGAAAACTCTTTTGTGCTCCCGCAACATCTGTCTTATGACCATTGTCATCACTACAAAGGCAAGGAAACCATGTGGTAACTCCACTGTTCTTTTTTTAATGAAAGAAGTCTAGACGTTTCTTGCAAATATTTTGTACTATTAGAATTCAATTGTCTGGACTTGGTATTTCTTGTGTTTTTTGTGCTGGGAGAGAATTGTGTTGTGCTTTGCGAACTGTTCCTAAAGCTGCGGTTCCAATTCTCTGTCTGGGTTTTTTTCGACTGTTTGGGCTAATGCTGAGAGAGGGTGTCTGGAACTGTGCATGAGCTGAACTGTTCTGATAAGGTAAGGCACCCATGCTTTGTGATCCCAGCTCAGATTGGTAGCACTTGTGAAAATGTAGCTCAGGGGTGGTGCATTTAGAGCCACTGCTTCTGCTTGAAATTATAGACTAGTGTAGTATTCAGAAATAAGGCTTTATACTTGCTTACTGTAAGGTTGTGTTTTTTTTTCCCTTAGAAACTACTTAGTTTGTGCATTCTGTGTAATGAGGACAGAAACAAACAAAATGTTTGAAACAAAACTTCAGGACAACAGCATTCCTTAGGCTAGGTTCTGATGTGGTACTCTGGCAAACAGAATGAAATTGGGAAGAAAAAAAAACATATCCCAACTGTCCATCTACTGGCAGCACACCATTGATCTCCAGCATGGTGTTCATTGGCTCCTTGGCACCCGTCAATGTGTTTCATGGGGCCCACTTGCTTCTCCCTCCAAGTAAAGAGCCAGCCTTGGCTTTTCCAATTGGTGCAGGAGCTCGGGAGGAATTGGCATGGGGTCAGCAGGAAACATTGATGTGGGAACAGCTGCCTCCATCATAGGAGGATTCTTGGCTTGAAACCTCTGAATATTCTGTGGAATCTCCCAACATGTTGTGATCGGACCTAGCCCTCGTGATATTTTGTTATTGATGGCATTTGGTGGTATGTGCTACTAGAAAACTCTAGAGGTGTCCACTGGCTCAGTGAGGTTGCAGACCACTGCAACAGCCCTTTCACACCATGCTCATGTTACCCACCCAGAACCATGCCTTCCAAATACGTTTAGTGCCACTAATTCTCGATTCTTTGTTTAAGTCAACCTCATCTTGAATAGTAGGGATGCAGGAAGTTCTCAACATGAATCTGGAAATATCCATCTCCTACATGATATATATATATATATATATATATATATATATATATATATATATATATATATATATATATATATATATATATATATATATATATATCCTTTGTGGAACTTGGCTGGTCCCAGCTGACACTCTTGATGAGGTTCATTAAACATTCTGTGTATGTAGTGTACACTTCATGTTGGCCCTGTTGACATGAGTCCAAGTAAATGTTAAATCAGCTTGGAAGCAAATGCAGTTAGGTTTCTCCTCAATATTGTGCCCTAGCATGGTGGAGTGGTTAGGAGAGGTGGACTCTATCTGGTGAACCGGGTTGGTTTCCCCACTCCTACACATGAAGCCAGCCGGGTGACCTTGGGTTAGTTGCAGTTCTCTTCAAACTCTCTCAGCCCAACCTACCTGTCTGTTGTGGGGAGAGGAAGGGAAGAAGATCATAAGCCAGCCTGATTCTCCTTTAAAAAGGCAGAGAAAATCGGCATATAAAAACCAACTCTTCTTCTTCTTCTAGTGCAAGGGGGACCATTTTTTAAAAAAAAAATCTGTCTGGATCCTAACTCAGCAAATGCTTTAACTCTAGAGGATACATTGTCCCAGGGAGTGCCTTGTGGTAAGGATGTATTCTTGTAGGAAGGGAGGTGGTATTGGCTTGGATCCACCAGTGTGTTTCTGTATACAGAAAGGTTACTAGCTGTGGGGTATGAATTGTTGCCTCCCCTTTCTTCTGCAGCCCAAAATGATCCCCAAGAATGCTGCTCCTTGGGAGCAGAGGAGCCCCTGGGAGCAGCATTTCAGGGGGCATTTTGGGCTTCAGTGGGAGGGGAGAAAGTTGTACTCGATGGATGCAAATCCTTCCTCCCATGGATCAGTCCTATGGATCCAAAGCAATTTCATGTTGAATCTTGATTTCTTCTACAGTGTGATGCTACATTCTCAGGTGCAGCATTAATTCACCTTTTCTTTTCACTGAACTGCCAAAATAACAACAACAAAACAACAACAACAACAACCCAAGGGTGTGTGCACATGGAGACCATCAGTGAAAGGTTTTCCTCTAATCCTTTTTTGGCTAAAAAAAAGTTACACAAAATTAGTATTGTTATTTTTTTTTTCAGAAGTGTGTGGGGGGTGGAATCTCATTCCCTTCTGGATCCATCCTTTCATGCACCAAGATCTGCACACAATATCTCCTTACCATGCACAGAAAAGTGGTTGAATCATCCCTCAGATGTTTGGTGTTATATTGATGTTTCTGTCACTTCTGTTAATTCATCCTCAAACTGTCTCCTTGAATAGTAATGCTTCATGCTGTTATGGCATTGTTAGCACTGGGTCCATGAACTGAAATGGAGGTGGACCAAACTTGCAGGAAACTATCTTGACCAAATGTACTTAAGTGATTTTCTGTCCAAATCTCAACTATATGCTGTCTGGTTTTTTTTTAATGATCATGGATACTGTTGGATTTTTTAAAAAGTATCCTTCAAAGCCATTGACTCCCTCAAAGAAATGTGTTTCAACCTCACAAGTAACTACTCAAATTTTGACAAAGTTCGGATTGGGTACTGACTCCCTTGTGCAAAATCAGATCCTACAATCCCCTTCCATGAAAGCTTCCTTCATTGGTAATAGTCCTCCTCCATCGGAGGAAGCCTTTCTCCACTGGATGAAGTCTTTCTCTGTCCAAGAAAAAGGTGGAGGAAGGGAGTCACAAGAAGTACCGGTAGCTAAGTGGACGGGAGTCATAGGATCCAACCCTTTGTGTTTCATGCCAAGAAAGCAAAGAAACAGGAATTAGACGATTCCTTAAGATAAGCAAAGCATATGGCCTTGGCTTCATACCACACTTTCTGTGCCTTGTATTATCAATGTAAATTCTGAATGTTGTACAGTAAATATTCTTTGGAAAAGGAGCCATGGCTTCTTTTTTCTGAACATGTACATATTGTAAAAGGTATATACACATCATATACGTAGCTATCTCTCTGTCTCTCTCTCTCTATATGTGTGTGTGTGTGTATGTGTGTATATGTGTATGTATATATATACACACACAAACACACACACACAAACACCGTGGGTTGGATCCTACCAGCTTTTCTGATGTTGAAATAAGGAGAAGGAGTTCTTTTTGATCACCAAAAAGGGTACACTGTAGTGTGGGACCCACATGGATAAAAGCCATATGGGATTGTGGCAGCAGTGAGAAAGGGAATTGAGCAAGATCAAGAAGAAAGGCTGGCAGTATCCATGGAGGTATATAGATATATCTCAAATAAATAATGTTATATGGGGAACAGGAAATAATAGAAAAGCTGGATGTTTTATGTAGAGTTTGCATACAATAGTATGGTTCCAAAAATCTTGGAAGATGTACAGAATTACTGCAGATCCGTTATTTATGAATAAAAAGCCTTTTATTGACAGATCACAAATGGAACGTTAATTGTGTGAGAAGCTGATGATATCAATTCTCTAGGTTTCTTTCCCCCCCCGATAGGCTGCATGCAATATATGCATAATTTGACAGGGCGCCAATGTGTTGCATTTCCTTTAAAGCATTGACCTTTTTCAAAACACCAGATTGTTATGCAACAGTCACCCTCTATGTATTTGTTCCAAGAACAGACGGAACTCTGCACAAGGGCAATAACGGTTCCAGAATACTGAAAGGCCCTTTTTAGACTGAATTTGGTGATGTTTGGTGTGAAATGTTGCCATGGTTTCTCCATCTATCTGGCTCCCCATCACCTAAGGACATATTCACACTAATGTCTCATTCCTGTCTCCAGAATGATCTAGTTGGCTGTTCTTCACTTCTGGCTGCATCCATGTGTGGCATATGGCAACACATTCACATACATACACTGCAAAAAAGCAATCTCGATGCACTCAAGCATGTAATTGCATTGTTACATTTTTATCCCATGCTTACTGGTAAAAACACAACAAGAATCTGGATATTGTGTGTGTGTGTGTATATGTGTGTGTGTATATGTGTGTGTGTATATATATATATATATATATATATATATATATATATATATATATATATATATATATATATCTCACTATAACTATAACTATAATATATATATATAGTTATATATATATCTATATATCACTATAACTATAACTATAACATATATATATATATAGTTATAGTTATATTATTTATTTATTTTTTATTTACCTTATTTATCATCACCTTTCTCACTGAGATTCAAGGTGGAGCATGCCAAGATTTCTTTTTTGCAGTGTTTTATTATTGCTCATGTGTATCGGTGACTCTGGTGGTGGAAAGTGCCATTAAGTCACAGCTGACTTATGCTGATCCCATAGGGTTTTCAAGGCAAGAGACAAACAGAGGTGGTTAGCCATTGCCTCTTTCTGCATCTGTTTCAGCTCTGGGCTTCTTTAGTGGTCTCCCCTCCAAATACTAACCAGGGCTGACCCTGCTTAGGTTCTGAGATTTGACAAGATCACACTAGCCTGGAATATCCAAGTCAGAGCTCAGCGACTCTAACCCTCTTTATATGATATGATACAACAACACACATAGAGGGGAAGCGGGGTGGAATGTACTGCTTGCCCCTACCTATGCATGATTTTTAGAATGGGAGTGCTGCCCCCATGCATTTACCATTCCTGTGATTAGGAACTCTGCTTTTTCAAACATTTCCTATCACGGGAATGGAATCTATATGCATACAATTTATGCTCACATTCCAGCAATCGCCTGTTGCTAAAGGGCAGGGCCAGCAGTAGGCATGACTCTCACCCAGGAAATATTGTCTGGAAAAAAGACTACAGAAAAGGGGGTGAGGCACTAAGGAATTGGAAGCTGCAGCGGACTACGCATACACAGTGATTTGTCCAAAATTCAGCATTATAAAATGAAGCAACAGAGGTTTCCCAATGCATTGCTTCCACTTTAGAAACAGGACTGGATAATTCTGAACTCCAAAATGATGATGATGGTGATGATGATGATGTAGAAGAAGAAGAGTTGGTTTTTATACCCCACTTTTCTCTACCGTAAGGAGCCTTAAAGTGGCTTACAATCTTCTTTCCCCCCCCACACACAACAGGCACTTGTGAGGTAGCTGGATCTGAGAGAGTTCTGAGAGAACTGTGACTAGCCCAAGGTCACCCAGCAGGCTGCAGGTGGGGAATCTAATCTGGTTCTCCAGATTAGAGTCCAACACTCATGTGGAGGAGCAGGGAATCAAACCCAGTTCTCCAGATTAGAGTCCACTGCTCTTAACCACTACACCACACTGGATCTAGAGAGCAATCCAGAGGTAATGGAATGCCGAAAAGCAGCCCAAGATGCAGCAGCAGCAGCATTGCTGTGGTCGACCAAGTTCCACACAGCATTTGCCCACAGCCCAATTCCACTCCAGCAGGAGAAAAGATCCATATGAATCAGATTAACTGTAGCAAAAATCCATTCACAAATGAATCTCTGACTCCGGTGACATCTCTAAGTAAGTCTCTACAATATGCATCATTATAGATACAGCAAAAGGGAAGAAGAGAAGACACTGCAAATCATAACCTATTAATCAAAGCCTCTATTACATACATTTCAGTTATCAGCCAAGCTATCACAGGCTGTAGAACATAATGGCAATACTTTGTTATAAATGGGACATAATCATAACTGCTTTTGATAGTCATTGTGGTATTAATCATGATTAATTATGTTTGTATGGCAGGAATGTATAATATTGTGCCAAGGCCTATTGTGGTTTAATGAACAGTCAGTGAAGTAATGAATAAAGGAGAGTCAGGGAAAAAAATCCAATACTGGGAAGGTGTCATCTTTCACACAGGAATATGTTACAGATTGTTATCTGTACCTATATTGTGTCCATAGGGAAATGTATAAAATGAACTCATAACACAACCCAAAACACTCCCTTTTAGGAATTGTTTATTTTGCTTAAACAAGAGTACAAGTATTAGTAGCTTGCTAGCCCTGTGGCACAGAGTAGTAAACTGCAGTCAAAGCTCTGCTCACAACCTGAGTTCAATCCTGACGGAAGTCAGTTTCAGATAGCTGGCTCAAGGTTGACTCAACTTTCCATTCTTCCAAGGTTGGTAAAATGAGTAAAGTGTAGAGGAGTGGAGAAGGCAATGGCAAACCACCCCATAAGCATAGTCTGCCTAGTAAACGTTGTGATGCGACGTGACCCTATGAGTCAGTAATGACCTGGTGCTTACACAGGGGACTACTTTTATCTTTGTGTGTGTGTGTGTTAAGTGCCGTCAAGTTGCTTCTGACTCATGGCGACCCTATAAATCAAAGTCCTCCAAAATGTCCTATTTTGACAGCCTTACTCAGATCTTGCAAATTGAGGGCTGTGGCTTCCTTTATTGAGTCAATCCATCTCTTGATGGGTCTTCCTCTTTTCCTGCTGCCCTCAACTTTTTTTTAGCATGACTGTCTTTTCCAGTGACTCTTGTCTTCTCATAATGTGACCAAAATACGACAGACTCAGTTTAGTCATTTTAGCTTCTAAGGTCAATTCAGGCTTGATTTGATCGATAATCCACTGATTTGGTTTTTAGGCAGTCCACGGTATCCGTAACACTTTTACCTTTAGCCTTTTTTTAATCCCTCCCTTCCTCCAAGGAGGAAACAGTTTATAGCGTTGTTCTGCGCTTATCCGTTCAACAACCCTGTGAGTCCAGTCAGTCCAAGAGATAGTGGCTAGACTTAGGTCACCCAATGAGCTTTGTGTGGCAGAGTAGAGGTTTGAATAATGATGTCCCTGTGTGTGTGAGTGTGTGTGTGTAAAGTGCAGTCAAATTGCAATCGACTTACAGAGACCCCTTATGGAGTTTTGAAGGCAAGAGACTAACAGAGGTGGTTTGCCATTGCCTTCCTCTGCATAGCAACCCTAGTATTCCTTGGTAGTCTAGTCTCCCATCCAAATACTAACTAGGGCTGGCCCTGGTTAGCATCCAACATCTGACAAGCTTGAGCTAGCCTGGGCCATCCAGGTCAGGGCCATGATGACCCTGCTTGCTCTTAATTCAACGCACTAACCACTATACCACACTGGTTTTGAGATTTACAGTAGAAATTGCTCAGTGTGGTCTAGGATATGCCTCTAATGTGCCTGTATTCATTTCTACAGAATATCCTTTTTTCCCCTTTGTTGAATAATCTGTTTCTTATAACACATGGGGCCATACTTGCCGAGCCTAGGCTTCATTTCTCTAGATCTGGTATAAAGTTTCAGCATGGCTTTCCTGACACACACTTCATTTCTATTTTATTTTATTTCTGAAATGGCATAGATAGACCATGACATGGTCATGTGATTGCAATCAAGGCTCATAGATTCCTGGTCCTTTCAAATTGTACCCATATATTTCCCTTCTCTGGATCTGCATGTGCTGTGAAATGTGATAAGCCACCTGATCAAGAGAAATAGTGTAGTGTTATTTCGAGTTGAACAAGCGTGTGGACTGTCGCCTATAGCTATGACGTCAAGCATCTGTGACACCATGACATTCTCAGCAGCTGGAAGAGAATGTACCAAACTGTTAAAGAACCATGATATTTGCAATTAGTAATTTATTATACATTTTGAGGCCACTGATTCAACTGGATTAGAATTTTCCCATCCTGCTGCTAAGTGGGTGTGAAAGGCATGAAGTCTTTCATCAGATTCAGGATATTAGCAGACCTTGCTTAAAGGAGAAATATTAAAATTAATTATGATTCAGCATGGTATCCACATTCTCCATGACCTCCTCAGGGATTCATTCATAACAGCTTGTATTTTTCATGGCAAAGCCTTTCCACCACAACTCCAGCATGGTGTTGTGGTTAAGAGCGGTGGTTAGGAGTGGTGGACTCTAATCTGGAGAACAGGGTTTGATTCCCCACTCTTCCACAGAGGGCCAGATTGAGGTTTGAGGAGGCCCTAAGCTATTGAAGGTAATGGGGCCCTTTATATGTCCAGCTGTCCTTTGTCAACAACAAATTGTCGCTGTTTTTTTGTGTTGAATATATGCTATGTGGTAATTTATGGACCTAATAGGTATCTAAAGCCATTTGCACATAACAAAATATGTATTTTATCAAAGTAATTGTTGAACTGAAATGCAATTAAGAAGTATATTAATAGTGAAATAATTATTAAGCTCTAACTTAAAATGATAACACTGTTGCTGTATGTAGGTTTTATTTTATTTGTATTTTATCTTATATTTTGGAAATGTACATCCAGTTTTTTTTCCTTTAAATTTTTTTGGGGGCCCCAAGAGAGTGGGGCCCTAAGATATAGCTTGTTTAGCTTATACATAAATCCGGCACTGCCTCCACATGAGCGTCTGACTCTAATCTGGTGAACCGGGTTGGTTTCCCCACTCCTACACACGAAGCCAGCTGGGTGACCTTGGGCTAGTCACAGTTCTCTCTGAACTCTCTCAGCCCCTCCTACCTCACAAGGTGTCTGTTGTGGGGAGGGGAAGGGAAGGCGATTGGAAGCCGGTTTGAGTCTCCCTTAAGTGGTAGAGAAAGTTGGCACATAAAAACCAACTCTTCTTCTTCTTCCTTCCACAACACTTTCTGGGCAAGAAGATGCCTGTCCCAACATGGCTGCCATCAGAAGCACTCATTCCCTCTGCAGAAGCCACATAAGACTGACTGTTCACAAGGGTTAGAATTAGGAGAGATTTCAAATTTCTCATCCTTGTTCTTTTAAACTGGAAAAAAAAACTGGTCTGGTGTTGCCTCTTCATTGTGCACACTTAATCTGTGAGTCCTTATTTTTGTACAAACCTCTGTTTCTCCATGCCTAATATTTCCTGTAAAATGTTCAAATTGTTCAACAATTAACCATTATGGTTTATAATCTATCCAAAGTGAGCATAGCTGTGCTATTCAAAGGGCAATTTTCCCCTCCTCTCATTCACTATGTTCGCCTGTGGCTACCCTCCCCCCCAAGTGTTTTCTCCTAGGTCAGTGGATGCCCTGGAACATCAAGGGGATTGAAGAGGGGGACTACTGGGGGTGGGGGTGGGGTAGGGTAGAACAATTGCCTCTCTCTGCTACAAAAATCTCTTGGTTTCTTTTGGTTCTCAGCTTTGAAGGTACCTGAAGGTACCTTTGAAGGTAAGCTGAAGGTTATCAGAAACAGATTCAATGATCATACCATTCTAAGTGGTGCGGAAGCATGAAGGGTCAACTAGTATAGAATCATAGAGTTGGAAGGGGCCATACAGGCTGCCAGTGAGGGGGAGCTCACCACCTCCCTAGGTAGCTGATTCCAGTGTTGAGCAACTCTTATTGTAAAAAAAAAATGTTTCTTAATATCCAACTGGTACCTTTCCACCCACAATTTAAACCCATTATTGCGAGTCCTATCCTCTGCTTCCAATAGGAACAGTTCCCTGCCCTCCTCTAAATGACAGCCCTTAGTTAGTATGCCTAACTGAGCTGGTATGCTCTACTAGACCTCATCATAAAGTGAGATGGGATGTCTGAAAAGCAAAGTGAATGATGTCCAACCACGCTCTGAAATTAACTCTTTCCATCCCTTTACATTGGGTTCCCCAACAGGCTGCCCTAATGGGTTGCCATTGCTCATGTAATCCCACCATGGCTCCATCTTCAGAACTTCAGCGATACCACTCATTGCTTTTTCTTGCCTACACAAACCTATGCCAAGGCATACTGACCATTACGCAACCCACCCCATGCCAATCAGAATAAGGGCTCTATGCCCAATCCCTTAGTCTAGTGAGCCATGAATGCCTGGTTCGTGCACAACCCCCATCCTCAAACGATTCACCATATTTGTCAATCTGCCATAATCCCAAACACATAACCAGCACTTATTGTATTACAGGAGGTGGGCTAACCTAGGTTTGCTCCTCCTGCTCCACTTCGTAATTGTAAAATCACACAGGGCCTTGTGTGGATCAACCAAAAAGAGGTCCTTCCCTGCATGGCACAATATAAAAATGGAGAACTGAAAAGGTAATGCCAAGGCGAAGCCCCTCTGAACTGTCCATCTAGCTGTGACCACCCAGTTAGGTTAACCATCTCCTCCAAACTCTTCTTTGTAATAATGTAAAAAAATGGCTTCCCCATGGGCATGATTCCCTAAATAACTCCAGACCCTGTCAGGCCTGGTAGCTTAGTACTAATTTTGAGATGATCTCTGGATCATTTTCAGTGAGAAGGACAACAAGGACTTGCAGAGTTGCTACCCAAGAGAATTTGCTGAACAAGAGAAGGCATCACTTGAGGTCCATCTCATTCTTCATTTCCTCAGCCATTGAAGGCAGGCTAACTCACCAGGGCCCAGCATTGGAGAATCTCATCCTTCCTTAGGCCCAAAATACAGTTGGGTGGCCACAAATAAGCTGCCTGACTGGGACTGGAATATGCAGGAAATGGTATGACCCATCAACAATCCTTGCATAAGCTTTAGCATTAAACTTTGCACAAAGCTTTGTTAACTTGGAACTGCAGCTGGCCTGCCAACAACCTCATATCCTGAGACACTTAACCTTGCAGCCACTGAAGCTGCCCAAATTGGGATTAAATGGGTACCAGGATCCTGTGGTGAGAGTCCCACCTTAACAAAGGCTGAAGAAATCACTCTGTGAAAAGAACATAAGAACTAAAGAAGAGCCATGCCATATCAGACCAAAGGCCTATCAAATCCAACATGTAAGATGAAGATGTTCCACCAGGGATATGGTTGAGGACAGCAACGGTTATGGGAATTAGCTGACCTCCCATCTCATTCTTCCCTTCTCTTCTCTTCCCTTCCTCTCCCTTCCTTCCCCTATTTATCCTGCCCTTTCCTTTCCCATGCTTAGTTCTCTCCATCCCCCATTGCCCTTTTGTCTTGGGCCTGAGGTCCTCTTGGTGGTTATTGGCCTTCCTGAGTGTCATCTTTAGGCCAACATCCTTGTTGAGGACAAATCGTTATAGGAGCTAGTTATGACGTTGAGGAACCATCTGTGTTTTTAAAATAGGTGCACAGTTTTAAAACTCTTATTCATGTTTTAGTGTTGAGACAAACGGTATGCTGTATTTATTATGTTGGAAGCCACCCTGAGCCCAGCTGTGCTGGGGAGGGCGGGATATAAATCTAACAAACAAACAAACAAATATCCCTGAGTGAATTCATGGTGGTGCAGTATGTGAACTGGTGCTGAACGAGTACAGATCACCTGTGGTTCCTATACCTGACTGATTCTGTAAAGTTTCACTGCGTTCACAGATACCTCATGCAAGTTCCCATCCATACATCACATCTTTTATCTCTGTGAACTAACACTTGTTTTTTGGATGTTCCAAGCTTGTGCTGATTTTTAGAGTTTAGAATTATGATGCTTTCCTTTCTCATGAGCACATATTTTGCACATGTACATCTCTGCAGTCGGCTTTTGAATCAACCAGTCCTGCCTCACTGATGTGGGTGCATCGGAATAACATGTCTTTATATATTGCAAATGATGTCTTTGTGCAAACATCTTGGAGAGCATGGAGAGATTATCTCCATCTTTGCTTAGCAACAATGAAATAATGGGGCTGGTTCACACAGGGATTGTTCTCTGTGTTCTCTCGGCATTACTGCTGACTACCAACTAGCCTTTCTGAAGTGCTCGGTGTGTGCGTGTGTCTGTGAATCCATATGCACTTCCTGTAATCTTGCTCATTATTCTGTTAGACTTTAATGGTGCTCCCGGGTTGTTCAGGATTAATGAGGCAAATGTCCTCAATCAAGGGAGCAGTTTAAGAACACATTGCTAATTCCAATTAAACAATTTAATAGTGGCTGATCTTTTTGCCTTCTTTTTATTATTTAGGTGGAATGATGAGTGGCGCTATTTGTCCTTTAACAATGAAAGCTTGCTTGGGTGTCCCTGACCCTGTAGCTCAGGTAGGTTAATGAACCAGAATCTCTGCCTTCACTCCCCAGTGCCTGTGCATGTTTTGCACTACCTTCTCCCAGCAGCAGTAGAGAGGCTCAAATGCAAAGGGAATTTGTATGAGTTGGGACTCGGGGGTTGCCAAGTTAAGATGGAAGTCTTCCGCCTCTCCACTTGAATTTCAACAGGAACCAGAGGGGGAGAAGACAGGAGCTGATTTCCCTCTCTCTCCATTGTTCATCACTCCTTAATTTCTAAAATTAATTCCAGAACTGGACTGCAAGCATTTTGCTACAGTAGAAGAAGCGTAGGTTTCCATACCCTGCTTTTCTCTACCTTTAGGAGTCTCAAAGCAGCTTGCAATCAACATTCCCTTCCCCTCCCCACAACAGACACCCTGTGAGGAAGGTGGGGCTGAGAGTGTGACTAGCCCAAGGTCACCCAGCTGGCGTCATGCGCAGGAACAGGGGAATCAAACCCAAGGGTTCATATCGAGACACAGGATGATTAGGGAATTAAAGAAGGTTAAAGAATGGTACCCTGGCATGGTAGTGGTGTGGATGGAGCTTATGCAAAGATGGGTGTGAAGGGGGCCTGACAAAGCCCGCCAAAATTGAAAGAGCGCAACACAAGGTTGATAAGGCTGTGTGCAGAGAGGTTTTGACTGGTGGGGGAGGTTATAACCCTCACCAGGCTATTAGATACGATATGCCTCACCTGTACAGTGTACATCTCTTGCCTGAGGAATGTGTTGCTTATTTAGCTGATCTATGTCAAGGCCTACATGACAATATAATCAGCAGGTGGGGCAAGGGGTGTTAAGCTAGGCTAACCCCCTTGTTTGACAGGGACAGGGTGGGTTGCTCATGGCTGGTTGAGATGAGCAGTGAGCACTCTAGGGTTGCCAGGCCCCTCTTTGCCACCAACGGGAGGTTTTGGGGCGGAGCTTGAGGAAGGTGGGGGAGGGGAGGGGCTTCAATGCCATGGAGTCCAATTGCCAAAGTGGCCATTTTCTCAAGGTGAACGGATCTCTATCGGCTGGAGATCAGTTATAATAGCAGGAGATCTCCAACCGCTACCTGGAGGTTCTGCAAATCACAAGCGTTAGCCTGCTGTTTAGTATGTTTAAGCAAATTACCAGCAGATTGCCAAAGTTTATGAAATATGCTTATATTACTATTGTACTCCAATCCACTCTAAATAAACATGTACACAAAATACCACAATATCAAAAACAATTGTTTACCACATTATTCATTACACTCTACACCCTATCTTCGTGAAAACTAATTTGTACAGAAGTCCTCATCATTTTAGTAAGATTATGCCAAGGTCTTTGTATATTTAGTTCCATTTCCAAACAAGGAAAGATGTTCCACAGATACACTGTTGCATGCTTCTGACTTCATTGCTGTCGTGTTGCAGCGATGTGGTTTATAGCGATCCTTAATGGGGATCCACAAGAGGTTATGTAACCTTCACGAGCCCTGGTGTACCTGACAATCAGGCAACAACTACAGGGGTCTGGATAACTCCCTGTTTCGACCACAGTCTTCCTCAGGGGCCAACACTAGCTGCTATATAGCCTGTTTCTGTGTTTGAGGGAATGCTGGAGGTTGGCAACTCTAGAGCACCCTGAGCCACTGAGTGTGATGGAGGGCGTGTCCTGAACAGACCATCCCTGGTTTTATGGAGGGACAGGGCTTGGAAAGGAGCACCTTTGGTGCTGAGCAACACCTTTCTGAACCTGGTAGTGGCTTTAAGGTTCATCAGGAAAGGGGGATGAGGATGGGCACCTCTCAGGTCGATCTGTGCAGGGAAGGATAAAGAAGGCTGGCAGAAGCCGCCGGCTGAGTTTGGAGCCAGGGCGGATTTGCCCAAACAAAGGCAGTCATAGTTAGGCTGCCTAGAGCAGTCTGCCACATTTAAAAATTAGCATAGTTACTATTTGATGACGCAGATCAGCGAATTTTAATAAACTAGTTAAACCCATGCTTTTGTCTCTTGGTCTTTATTTGGGGCAATGCATGATGATCACATTGGATAATAACTGAAAGCTAATTGGGGGGGAAAACAGTTTCCCAGTGTGCAAAAGGCATTGGCCGGTCCCAAAGAGATGGCAAATAACTTATCAACTTGTGGAAATGAAACACAGATTTTACTCGGCTTCTAGTGAATCATATGAATCCGAAGAGCAAAAATAGTTTTTAAAAGGGTGGGTAGGAACCCTTAGATATAGCTATCAGTTGATAGATGTTGAAGGTAAATGCATCATTACCAAAATTTAAATGAAGGGGATTATAAAAATTTCCTAATGTGGAGGATACTCTTTCTCTTTTATACATTCTTAATTGCTTTAATTAACTTGAGTGAGACACACTGCGTGCCTGTTTCACCGAGGCAAGGGCACTTTTTTTAAATACTCTGTCAATGCACAGATTACCTACTTTGTTAACAAGAGATGTTACTGACCTATGCATCGGGGAAATATGGCATTAGCCTCATCCAGCAGATAAGCAATTTACACTTTTCTCTGCAGCTCGCACCAGACTTCCGTTTGATTCCTCTGCCACTGCTTCTACCAGTGAGGGACAGATTCTCATTCTCTCAGATCTTCCAGAGTGACTTACTTTTAGAAAAGTGTTAAAGTAAATAGGAGACTCACACTGCAGGTTTAGTGCTGTTGCTAAATGATGTAATATTTGTAAATGAGATGAATTAGGTGATTTAAGTAGTAGCTGGAGCTCAATAGAGCTTCAACGCCATCCACTGGCATTTGGTGGGACTCCGAAAAGGTGCTTGTTGGGTGTGAGAGAGTAATTCTTGCTTCATCTGCAAAGAAGAAAAAAGCAACAACAAAAAGAAGAGAAACAATGAATTAGTAACAAATTAAGAAAGGATTAGAAATTCATCTGGCATGGAAGCAAAATGGATGTGAACCTATGGATGAGAAATGTAGAGGTTAATTAATGTACAATGAAGAGGATGGGTTAATCTACAGTAATAAATTAATACAATGCTCAGTCAATGGTGTGCTAGTCAGATGTAGCGGGAGCCAAGGAACAGGAAAGTATTTTTTACTCTTTGTGTGTGTGTAAAGTGCTGTCAAGTCACATCCAACTTATGGCCCCCCTTTATGGGGTTTTCAAGGCAAAAGACTAACAGAGGTGGTTTGCCATTGCCTCCCTCTGCATAGAAACTAAGCAGGGCTGATCCCTGCTATTATTTCTTTTTATTAATATAGGGGAAATATGCCCAGCACAGCATAAGGATTTCCAGGGAAACAGAATCTAACTTGCCCAAGAGACGGCTCCAGCCTGCTGCACAAAACGAATTGATTGCATTGAAGTCTTTCTGGCTCTGGTTGATTGACTGATCCTGGTGAGATGCGAAACTTGAAAACATGGGCCGGCTGGCCAGCCTGTTTCCAGCAGGCCTCTCAGTTGCCAAGACAATCTCTCTAATCAATAGCCCTAAAATGTAGAACTAGATCAATGCCACACTTTCCCAAACAGCTGCTAAAGATAAAATCCTGCTGTCAAACTACAAGATCGAGAATGACAGGAATCTTAAAGGAGTCCTAATATTTCAGCATAAAGCTAAACAAATCATCAGGGCCTGTGAAGGAGTGGGGGGGGGGAGGAGTAGCCTGTGTTGCTCTGTAGGAGATGTCTCCGTGGCGAGCAGCAAAGTCTGGATTGTTGCAAAAAAACAAAAAAAAAAAACACCTCCAGCCTTCTGCATAGCTATGGTGCCGGAGGGGGTTTCTAGAAAGACCTTTTTAGAGTTAAGTATCACGCTGTGCCACTCATCTATCAAGGAGCTTGGCTTTGCTTCTCTGGGATTCTAAAGGCTCCCTCAGACTCAGAGCGAGGAAAATGGGAGAGACATGAAAAGCCTTGGGCACCCCTCAACCAGGGACTAGCAAACAGTCCTTATTTCTTTTTTAATATTCATTTATATCTTTAGCAACAATTTCAGTGCTCTGGTTTTCATGTTTAGTTTCACTTGTGCGGGGTCTTCTGTGACAGCAGGTTTAAAATGTCCCAGTTAAAAGTACTGTTTCTATGGGTTGTATGAGTTGTATACAAAATTTATAAGGTATTGATACCCATAGCATAATTTATACTTTATTGATAGTTTTCACTAAAACTCAAGATAAATTATACATCCCAAAACAAGGCACACAATGCAAAAAGATAGAATTACACAAATTATTTATTTATTTTTACTTCCCCCCTCTGCTTTTGTCTCCATGGCAGGACAGAGACTCTAACCTGGGTCTTCCGGATCCTACTGTACCACTCTAACCACTATACCACACTGGCTCTCAGAAAACTAGAGAACAATGCACTAAAAACAGTATAATACCAACCAAACTGGATTAGCAACCAAACTGGATTAGCAAATTTGAGAAACAGGGCAACAGAAGAATATGTACAGTGAATAAAGTAGTATCATTAGGAGACATTCTCTTAAATCTTTACTCAGTTTCTCTCTGAAATCCAATCAATCTGTTTCTTTTCCACCTTTTAGGAATTTGGAGTCTATTTCCCAGCAATTCTGCTTTGATCAAAGAGAAATTCAAAGAGAGGAAGTGCAGGAAGGGACGCTCTGCAGAACTTCAAAATTTAACTCCATAGATGCTCAGAGGCAGGCAATGTTTTCCCAAACCTTCCTATGCTCCTGCTAGAGCATCACCCTGTGGTGCTAACATAACATAAAACACTTGCAAAGTAACTGAAGCTAGAAAAGGGGGCATCAATTTCTTTACAGAGAAATGAAAAAGAAATCCCTCTTTGAAAAGAGAACAAGAGGAATTAATAGTTTGATCTTAAAAAGTGAATTTCAGAAAAAGAAATTCCCCTCACCAGAACACTAAAACAAAGCAACAGAAAGTGCCCAATATTTCACCGATATTAACTACGACCCTGCTACCTCTACAAGAAGGCCCGCCTGACATGTCCATTGAACACATTATGCAGAATAGTAAAAGTGTGGGAGCCTTCTTCCCCTGTCCACCAGTTTCACTCGATTCAAGCTATTCTCAATTATGAATAGTGAAACCTCAACATTGATTCCTGAACAATCAATTAACTATTTTCAATGTCTTGACATTTTGATTCTTGAATCTGCTGAAGTGAAAATGAGCACCGTTTCACGAACATGCCCTTTCTTCACAGGGGGGAAAAACTAGTTGATAAAGGATGCTTGCGACTTTGGATTATCCTTACTTGTCCATCACCATAAAATTCCTGAGATGACTTTTAGGTTTTGTTTTTGAAATTTGTTGTTGTCTTTGAGCATCTCACCTGGATTTAATGGGAGGGCAGATTCTTCCTAAATATCCAGTCATGTCGTTTTTTTGCTCGTTGCTGAGTCACGTAATGAAACTGGTCACCCCTCCATCCATTACACATTAATCCTTTAATTATACACCGGCTCTTATGAAACCTTGTCATGTTGTCATCAGCAGCCTTTGGGCTGAACTTTGTCTTGTCGGGCTGGCTTTATCATTCATAAATATTTCAACAAGAACCATAGACTGCTTATGAATGATTGATTTCTTCCACTTCACTGACCTTTCTTATGAGGATTTTCATTAGAATTACAGAAAAGCCATCCAAAAAAAAACCTTGACCATCAATTGTTAATATTATATGCTGCCTGAAAGGCAGAAGCCTCAAAAAAGAAAAGAAATGGCACCGCCTGACACTTAAAATGATACATTAGCCTAAAAAATTAAAGGCAAACCGCAGTTTAAGGATGATGATTTTGATATACCGGGCCAAGACGTGGAATGTTCAGAGGACACTCTCTGTCTCAGTGTGATTTTGAAATAGAGGATGGAAAGAAGATGAGTTCGGGCAGAGGAGATTTAAAATTTCACCTCGCTGCTGTTTTGACTTAAAACATCTCATTTTCATTTCTAGCTATTTTGCACAAATCAAAACAGCACAATTTTTCTCTTGAATGGCAGCAAATTTTCCCTATATTTCCGTGCACCAATACACCAGCGCTATGGATAATATGTATATTATACATCCAAATGTGTGTATAAAAACCAAACAATGTATGTACACAATACAAATGAACCTACAAAACCAAAAGAAGCAGAGAACCAAAAAAAATTGACAAAACTATAAATTAATATTATTTTTGTGGAGGGACACAAAGTAATGAACACGTGTTGAATCTTGTGTGTGTGTGCTGTCAAGTCATGGCTGATTTATGGCAACCCCATAGGGTTTTCAAGGCAAGAAACAATCAGAGGGTATTTGCCGTTGCCTGCCTCTGTGTGGGCTGCAAGAGCTCTGAGGGAACTGTGACTGGCCCAAGGTCACCCAGCAGGCTTCACGTGGAGGAGTGGGGAATTGAACCCAGTTCTCCTGATTAGAGTCTGCTGCTCTTAACCACTACACCACGCTGGCTCTCTTGTTGTTGATCCTTACCCTTTGGAAATTGAGAACAGAGAGCAGCCAAGCTCCCCCTGGAGCAGAGGTTGTCAAACTGTGAGGGTGGGACCCTAAAATGGGTTACTATCCTCTCCAAGACGACTTGGAAGAAGGTGAGGTAGGAGAGGCTTGACGACCAATTTGGATTCGCTCCATAATGCGAGAGAGAGCCAGGAATTACAACCTGTTGCTTAATCATGCCATATATTTATGCATGCTGAAAACAAACAATAAAATATAAACTTTAGTGTTAAAATGATGTGAAATTCTTGCATTTTATTTTGAGGAGGCAGAAATTAGTGTGGGCTTACTTTGTCTAATCCTTGGACTAGTTCTCATTGAGGTGGTACAGATGTGTTTGGGTGTAGTGGTTAAGAGCGGTGGACTCTAATCTGGAGAACCGGGTTTGATTCCCCACTCCTAGGCATGAAGCCTGCTGGGTGACCTTGGGCTAGTCACAGTTCTCTCAGAACTCTCTCAGCTCCAGCTACCACACAAGGTGTCTGTTGTGGGGAGAGGAAGGGAAGGTGGTTATAAACCGGTTTGAGATGCCTTAAAGGTAGAGAAAATCAGGGTACAAAAACCAACTCTTCTTCCACTTTAAATAGGGCATCACATGATTCAACACTCCTTCATAACAAAAATCCCTATACAGCAGCCTAGCGTGTCAGAAAGTGTCTAGCCTAGCTTTCTTCTTGACATGCTAATTTTACATGTGTAATGTTTGAGGTATTTGTTGTCCAGTCATATTCTACCACATGTGCAGCCACCTACAGGTCAAGTGGTACAGGGAGTCTGCTCACTTGCCTTCATACATCATAGGTTGCTGGTTTACCATCTCAGTGACAACTAGACTGCTATGCACTCCTGAGGCACCTGTGTCAGGACAGCAGCCAAGTACGAATCAGACACAAAATGTAACCTCAGTCAAACTAAAATTAACATGAGCCTGGCTAGTTGATGGGCTCATGCACATTCCCGGATCCCTTTTTCTTCCCCTCTCTCATCTTGCAGCGAGCATGATGAAGGAATCCCAACTAGAAAATAACCATGGGACATATGGGTTTACCGAGCTTAGTCCCTACCCCTCTATCTGCAATTCTAAACCAGAGTTTAACTATGCACCTGTCTTCATATATCATAGGTAACTAGAATCAGTTTTTAACTGGGATTCCTTCATTGCTCTCCCCAGGAGAAAGAGATGAAAGGATGTATGTGTAAAGTGCCTTCAAGTCGCAGCTGACTTATGGCGACCCCTTTTGGGGTTTTCATGGCAAGAGACTAACAGAGGTGGTTTGCCAGTGCCTTCCTCTGCACAGCAACCCTGGTATTCCTTGGTGGTCTCCCATCCAAATAATAACCAGGGCTGACCCTGCTTAGCTTCTGAGATCTGATGAGATCAGGCTAGCCTGGGCCATCCAGGTCAGGGCATGAAAGGATGGTGGAGTCATATTCATACACGTACCTGACAACCAGCCAGGTTCATTTTAACTTCACCTGTGGTTAAATTGGCCATTTGCATGTAGCCTTATAGTCCTGCTAGTGTAATATGGCTACCAGTTTAGTCCCTTCTCCCATTACAATTTTAGAAATTAGATAAACTTGCAGTAGCATTTTTACATTTAAAATCATTACCAGTGATCAGCAATTGTTCCCTAGCTCATTTTTTTTACATTTTTTTATTTTTTTATCCACTGTTTTAGTTCTCAGATTTTCAATGTTAATTCTGCAGTTTTGCCTGTACTGAGTGTGCACATAGTATGTTAAGATACCAGTTATAAGGTATGTGTGCATGTATGTATGTATACACATGTAGGGTATGTATGTATACATATGCACGCACACACAGCATATAAAGATGATTTATTGATGCACAACATTGAAAAAATGCGTACATTTTAAAGGCATTCTCAGTATGAAGATACACAAAATGTTTTGAAAATGGAGAATTATGGGTTGTATTTACACAAAGGGGATACAAGATCAAAATGAAGTCAAAATAGGGATGAGAAAGTTGAAATCACCCCTCATGAGAATGAGGGGGCGGAGAGAGATAAATGTTTTCAGAGTATCATCTAAACAAGAAAGCTGGCATTTGTCTGGAGCCAAGCAGTTAATATTCACAGACTGATCCGATCATTTGCCCGTTCCTGCATTTCTAATTTTGTTGTTCAATCAGCATGGAGAAAAACCCTCAGCAATTAACCACAGATGCTGATGATATGTAGAACTCATAATACTCCAAGGCTTTAACTTTGCAACGCTAGGGCTGAAGTTGGTGGTAAAAATCAATCTGCATTCACCAGATTGATTGCTGTGTACTAATTTCATCAATACAACCCCCAGGTCTGCAGAGGGGGTTAAGCCAAATATTGCATGGGGCTTGTCACTTCTGACACCCCAGATGCCTTGGTGAATACAAACCAGCATGATGGCTTTGCTCTCACTTTCTTCTTTTGGAAAATATAATATCAGGCTGTACCTTTTCACCCTGTATCAGAACATTTATTTTCAGTCGAATAAATAAGCAGGCGCACATCCCATCTCTTGCTTACTCATGCATCAGATTTCATTTGCAGAATACTTGCAAGGCCTGGTGCTTTTACAATGAGGAGCAAATTGATGCTTGTGAAAGTCTTGATTATGATGATAGTCTGATTTGACTTGGAGAATATAAATAAATTGCACCCAGTCCTAAGTTTATTTAAGATTATCTCATTTTAAGGGAGAAGATTATATGAGAAAGATAATTCTCTCTCCCTCTCTCTCCATGTTCTTATTTCCACACAGTATAGCACATGCAGGCTGATGGTTTGATTGTGCAATCTGAACAGTAAACAGACAACAATGAAGAAGGGAGAAAAAGAGAAGAAAACTCAAACAAGTGTGCAAGGGAGGGAAGGGGTTGAATAGATATGAATTGCATCAAGGCCTTCCATTCCTTGCAAAGTCTTTGCAAGCTTAACTGTGGCCATTTATGCAAGCCATATCATGTAATTCAGAACCCTAAAGGAAATTGATGTGGGGAGAATGCCATAGGAACCCTTTTGTATGAGCTTGCCAGTGCTATGAGTAATTTGTTGTTTACCAGAAGTTACTCTGACTCAATTGTCAAGCAGACAGTCAGGATCAGGCATTTGTGACACAATAATATTGAAGGCCTGAACTGCAAAACTCATATTCCTTCATTGGTAAATCTAGGTCTAGACTTCATGTAACCAGAACGCAAAAGAAGTGGAATAAACCAGACCACAAGTCAAGTGAAACACAGTGCATAGTGAAATTTCAAGAGAAAGAAGAACAGAGGGAACCTGCTCATCCTTAATTTAATTGTTAGGATCATCTTTTCACCCAGACAACTGTCTACTACACAGGGAGATAACCTTTTTTTTGCTTTCCCACATTTCATTTTTGTTGCAGTTACAACTCTTACTATTTCTCTTGTTTCTGCCCCCCCAAAGATAATAAAAATGAAACTACTGATTCAAAAATAACTTTAACAACTTTAATAATAACTATAACATAAAAGGGGTTAGCTAGGTGCTCTGCCCTTCCCCCCTGATGCTGCTTCATCATTTAACTTTGGGTTAATATGCTCTCCGGTACTCAGCGCTCTTCAATATTGCAATTAATTCAATTGAGTGATCTTCAAAAGGTGTGTTAAGTGGCAATGTCTTGGGTCATTAGCTTTAACAATGTCACTGTGCTCTATTTCATTTACCATAATTAGTATACTTATTATTATTTAGCATGCTTCACCTACAAGTGATTCCCTGATGCATCAGTAGGCAGAGAGCACATACACCATATTGATGTATGTATACCATATATGGAATATACCACATATGATGTGTGTGTCCACATTTTGTATAGAAAATGTGTGCCTGCTTGAATGGTTGCAACTTTGGTTTCCATCAGTTCCTTTTGCTCTTTTTCCTCTATCTGTGTTACTAATTTGTACATGCATGTTGATAACATATTTCTAAAGTCATTGTGATGTGAATGTCAAAGCAAAAATTTTAAATAATATTTTTGAGTGCTAAATCACTGCACTGGAGTGCACGCTTGCATCACTAAAATGGTGCACCAAAAAGAATCTTAATGCAATCATACATGTATGGTCATGTCAAGACTGGGAATGCTGTCTATTGAATTTTCTAACAGTTATAGTGGTTCCTCAGTGGAACAGGCTTCCTCGGGAGGTGGTAAGCTCTCCTTCCCTGGAGATTTTTAAGAAGAGGCTAGATGGCCATCTTTCAGCAATGCTCATTCTATGACCTTAGGCAGATCTATGATCTTAGGGAAATCATGAGAGGGAGGTCACCTTGGCCATCTTTTGGGCATGGAGTAGGGGTCAGTGGGGGTGTGGGGGGGGAGGTAGTTGTGAATTTCCTGCATTGTGCAGGGGGTTGGACTAGGTGGTCCTTTCCAACTCTATGATTCTCTGATTTTATCATTCTATGAGACTTGTGGCTTTCAACATGTTCTAACCCATTATGAGATTTCAGAGTTTTTTGTTGTAGTGTTTTGTCAAAACACATGTGAGCAGCAGGGATTAAAAGAAGCCCAGAACAGAGAAAGTGAAAACTGGGGCAAACTGCACAGGCTCCAATTCCAGAATTGTGAAAATTCTCATATTTACACTGGAATTGAGAAGCAGTCCACTGACTTTCCTTTCAGCCAGCAGCAGGAACCCCTTTATATTATTTCTTACTAACAATGTGCACGTCCATGGATTGTTGTTTGTACATTAGTTCTTCCTGCTAGAGATTAAATTGTATTTGCTTTCTCCCCTCCCCCAACCTTACTAGTAAAGTTTGATTAAAATGTTACCATTACAATTGATGCTTCTTTTTATATAAAAATGGTGTATGATATAAATGGCACAAATTTGGCATTGAAATGGCATGCAAACCTACAAATCAGAATAATCAGCAAAATAAAAATAAAAGGTTGAAACAAAAATGCATGCAACAGTAACATATGAAAATATGTAGAAACTCTTAAAAAGGCTTACTTGGACATTCCTACTGGGAATCTAAATTGTTTTCCCAAAAAAGCAGCTAGTGAGCCCCGTGGTGCAGAGTGGTAAGCTGCAGTACTGCAGTCAAAGCTCACGACCTGAGTTCGGTTTCAGGTAGGCGGCTGAAGGTTGACACAGCTTTCCATCCTTCCGAGGTCGGTAAAGTGAGTACCCAGCTTGCTGGGGGTAAAGTGTAGACAGCTGGGGAAGGCCATGGCAAACCACCCTGTAAATAAAGTCTGCCTAGAAAACATCGTGATGTGACATCACACCATGGGTCAGTAATGACTCAGTGCTCACACAGGGTCATTTACCAAGCAGCGGGGAATTCTACACTGGATGCAGACAAGAGATCATGGCTTGAAACACCTCTTTCTGCTTCGTTCTCCCTCTTTTTACAAAACAAACAAGCAAACAAACGAACATTCCTCCTGATAAAATGTTCTGGGAAATTCAAACGTTTGTATACTATTTTGGTTGGTCTTTATCTTGTGCAGATCACATGGCATTTTTTTTTCCAGATTTTGCTCTGGACCAGTGCATCTATCTGGAACTTTAGACTGCAGAGGCATTCTGTGTAATTTAAATGCTCACATATTATACCGAGAAGACTGGCTGATCCTATTAAAGGTGGCCTTTTACTACCTCTGAATTGCTTTCAGTAATCATGGACCAACGTGGTTCCTTGCTTTAGGTCTGCTGGTTTAGAACAAAAAAACCAGTAAAGAAAAGAAATCTTTGATTCTAACTATGCTATTGAAAGATGTTTGCAATGCATCCCTTACATTGTACTGCAACAGGACAGAATGATCCTGTAACTTCACAACTGCCCTAAGTTGCTTATGCCGTTGTTTCATCGACTGCATAATCAACGTTTCAGGCGACGGTTGAGTCTATACACTTTCTAACAGGGCTGGGGGGAGATTCTTTATATCTCTTATTAACGCTAATGAAATTAAATTGCTTGCGGAAGGGGTCCAACAATGTAATAAAAATCTGGCAAATAGTCTCATTAAAATGCAATACAAACAAATCCAGTCCTCTACCTTAGCGTTTTGCACAGGAGACAGTTATTGCAAATTAAAAGAGCTCTGTAAGCCTTGTTTCATGAGAAGCATATACATTTCACTAGGCCACCATATTTTTTTAAACAAAATATTGAGGCGAGCAAAGAACTGGAAACGCTGCTCTCAATCACTCCCCAATCTTCGTGTATCTACTATACTATTGCTAGGGAGACCTATAGCAAATTGTAGCCATCGCTGAATCATAAGAACATAAGAAAGGCCCTGCTGGATCAGACCAAGGCCCATCAAGTCCAGCAGTCTGTTCACACAGTGGTCTAAGGAATATTGAAGGAATAATGAAGTTATGGTGAATAGACAGCTCCGTATTTACCTAAAGGACTGTGTGAGCTAATTGCTTCCCCCTGTTCCCCATCCTCTTATTGTATTTAACTTAGCCAGGCATTCTGAATAGTGTGAACCTGTGTATGCTTGCTTAGAAGTATACTGAATGTATTAAGTTACTCTCAAGCACAAGGAGAAATTAGGATTGCAATACAGCCCAAGAGTTAATGGTGTCAAAACGACATACCCTAAACAATCAACGTTTGGCCCACAGTTTCAGTTAGGGATGCAGATAAGGTATGCAAGGAAAGGGCTTATAAATAGGGTTGCCAGGTCCCTCTTTGCCACCGGCAGGAGGTTTTTTTGGGGCAGAGCCTGAGGAGGGCGGGGTTTGGGGATGGGAGGGACTTCAATGCCATAGAGTCCAATTGCCAAAGTGGCCTTTTTCTCCAGGTGAACTGATCTCTATCGGCTGGAGATCAGTTGTAACAGCAGGAGAGCCCCAGTTAGTACCTGGTGGTTGGCCACCCTACTCATAAAGCAAGCATTCACTGTGTGCAATGTTTGATTTTTTTTTTTAATCAAGAGTGGTAAATCCTTTTGCTGAAACTTACTCAGTTGATAACTAATGAGACATATTTCAAGTTGGCTTGCTTTTGTTCCTCCCTGGCAGGCATTCATCAGACCAGCAATCCAAGAATGATTGCCTGTACATGCTCAGAACCTGACTTCTTTCAACCCCTTAATTGGCCTCTATGAGAAACCCACCTTCCTGATAGCTGGAATTGATCAGTTATTTTACTTAATGGTGCTGAAATTTATGGAGCAATGGCCCACTTCCTCAGTCCTCCAACATCTAACCCTCCTCATGGAAGAACCACACACTTGTTTTACTACACACACTACTTCCTGCCAAATCTTACTCTATGTTCCCAAGTAGCCTTGCAAGAACATGCTTGGTTCCAAACATTAGGAGATACTTTAGATCTCTTGGGAAAGGAGGCAATAGTGTATTTTTCTCTCCATTGTTACCAGAAGTTGTACAAAATTTCTAGAATATTATTTGAACAGAAGGGGGTTTGTCCAGTGTATATCTATATTCACTAAATAAGGGCAGGATGGAACCCAAGAATGGCAGTACCAAGCACAGAGCGGAATAGATCTTGGCAGCCATCTCCACCGCTGAGAGGATCTTTGCGTTGCTGCATTTCTGCAGCTAAAGATTCCAAACAAATAGCCAGGGGTACTCAGCCAATGGGCAATTGGGGCAGCTGCTCACTTCTCTGTCCTCTGGAGTTGCAGCAGGTGACAGGAGCAATCAGCTGTAGGGAAGTGAGTCTTGCCACCAGCCCTTGTCCTGAAGTTCAGGAGAGGGCAGGAGAGGAAAAGCAGCCCTGAAAAGGACCCTGGCTTCACCCCCACTGGAGGCTGCCTGCATCCATCTAGGCACTCATGGCAGTGGCTGCTTGCACAGGCCTGCCTACCTGCTCAGTTGCTCAATGTTCAATGGTTGATGCTGCTGCCTGTGCCCCCCCATGCAAACACTGTGGCCGCCGTTCCCACCCACCCGCCAACTGTGGCAGCCTCCACAGTGGCTACTCATGCTAGCTCAAAAGACAGCCATGAATTATAATGAAGGATATTCCACTTTCAAGGCATTGCCTAATGAACTCACAGTGATGGTTTCTTCTGAATATCTAGGGTTGCCAGGTCCCTCTTCACCACTGGCGGGAGGTTTTTGGGGTGGAGCCTGAAGAGGGCAGGGTTTGGGGAGGGGAAAGACTTCAATGCCATAGAATCCAATTGCTAAACTGGCTATTTTTCTCCAGGTGAAAAATAGCTAAACTGGCTATTTTTCTCAAACATTTTCTCCAGGAGGTCTCCAGCTAGTACCTGGAGGTTTGCAGCGCTATGAATATCCCAGTAGCCACCAGCTCCCCTGGAGGATTTGGGATACTTGTTCACAAAGGAACTACTGCTTAGGCACTGTCTCTATGGAAGCAAGACAGCTAAGCATTATGTCCTGTGGTTAAACAGAATACTGTCGGCATGTTAGGGATATCGGTGACGCAGGGAAACATAATAGCCAACTTAGCTGTGAAGTGGCAGGATCTGAAGGAGGATTCATAGATCCTGCACGACGGCTTAGCTCGCATCAGCAAATCAACCCATTCCCCGAAGACACAGAGCAGTTGGCAGCGGCAGCAAGCTCCTTGCCGTTGTCTTTGCCCGTAGCGTTCCAGAGCAATCTTGTCAGTGGTGCGAGTGTAACAAATTGCATCTGTTTATTTCAGCTGTTGTCTCCGAGGCAGGAGCATCCAGCATTGAAATTTGAATCCTTCCCACGCACTGGCTTGGAGAGGGGGTCTGTAGTCCTGTGGACCTTGAGCGCTGCAAAATGCATCGTGGGTGGCAACAGAGCTCAAGAAGGAATTTCTCAGTGAATGTGGGGCGGGGGGGTTGAGCAAGTTAGTGGTGGCATGCTGGTCCTCCACCCCTAAGGGAGCATATAGAAAGGACTGTCCTGAGACCAAGTAAAGAGGGTCAGCTAACCAGCATGAGCTTCATCTGGAGAACTCTAATCTGGAGAACAGGGTTTGATTTCCCACTCCTCCACATGAGTGGTGGACTTTTGTCTGGTGAACCGGGTTGGTTGAAAAATGGATGCTTTAAGAAAGAAAGAGAGAAAGAAAGAAAGAAAGAAAGAAAGAAAGAAAGAAAGAAAGAAAGAAAGAAAGAAAGAAAGAAAGAAAGAAAGAAAGAAAGAAAGAAAGAAAGAGTCCATACAAGGAAACGGAAAACAACAGTGTGAAAATAAAGAATCACAGGTTTGAATTGCACATGGGAGAGTAGGGCTGCCAACCTCCAGGTGGGGCCTGGAGATCTCCCAGAATTACAACTGATCTCCAGATGACAAAGATCAGTTCCCCTGGAGAAAACGACTGCTTTGGAGGGTGGAGTCTATGGCATTGTGCCCTACTGTGGCCCCTCCCTTCCCAAACCCCACCCTCTGCAGGCTCTACTGCCAAATCTCCAGGAATTTCCCAACTCAGAGTTGTCAATCTAAGAAGAAGAGACATTGAAATGTTTTATTTATTTGAAACATTTATATGCTGCCTTTTGACCCAAGGCGGTGAATGAGGCATTAAAACATTTAAACATTAAAATGATATTTAAAATGTATATATGAATATTGAACAGTGCAATGCGAACCTATAAACATATATACAAACACACAGGTATTTTTTGAGCCAAAACAACAACGATGAGTCTTTGCAAACATCACTAAAAATATGTTTTTGCAAAGAGAACTCTCTATCGCCCCCACCCAGCAGCAATTGAGCATGCAAACACTGAACTCCCCTCTTTCCTTTTCCAGCTATGGATGCTGTGGCTGGGCTGGCCATAAAGGGCCTGATTTAAGATCGCCCAGAGATCTGCATAGCTGGAGACCAATGAGAGTTCTACGTGCAACTTCGCAAGCTGCTATTTTGTTTCAATTAAAAGCATTTGTGATGCTCCCTAGAAAGATATTACAGATGAAAATAATAATAACAGCCCATTAGGAAAGGCACTTGAGAACGTAGTTTTAAAGTGTGTGATCACAAAAGGGCAGATGCACTTGAGTCTGAACTGTAATCAGTCTGTGAATGCTGGCCTATTTTCCCGGACACCCCAAATCAAGCTGATTCATAATTATGGGGTTGGATAGCAGTATTTGAAGGTGGTTTGTGAATGCTCTGAGTTCACACAGTGCAATGACACGAATGGCAAGACAACCACCTCACATTGCACATTGGGAGAGTTTGCTTGCTTTTGCACTTGCGTATTATTATTATTCTGTTTGGAGCACTTTGATTGTGGGATCCTGCATGGCAGGGGGTTGGACTGGATTCCCCTTGCGGTCTCTTCCAACCTTGTGTGATTTTGTGATTTGTCTCTTGCCTTCAAAACCATGTGAGGTCATCAGAAGTCAGCTGTGACTTGATGGTAAAAAAACCACCCCAACCACTATTATTTTATTAGTTTCTATTTGGGTTATATATCAAATCAAGCCTGAACTGATCCTAGAAGTTCAAATGACTAAACTGAGGCTATCGTATTTTGGTCACATTATGAGAAGACAAGAGTCACTGTCATGCTAGGAAAAGTTGAGGGCAGCAGGAAGAGAGGAAGACCCAATAAAGGAAGGTTGTCAAAGATAGGACATTTTGGAGGACATTGATTCATAGGGTCACCATGAGTCAGAAGTGACTTGACGGCACTTAACTCACACACACACACATTTGGGTGACATTTTGCATTTTTACATACAATTGGTACTATTTGTCATTGGCTATATGTCCGCACATTGCACTATAGTGAAGCTCATGATCAGTCAGTTCACTTTCACACAGCTGTAGTGATTGAGATTTTTTAAAATGTTGGGATTAGCTGGGTCTGTGTGCCCAATTGTTGTGTGTTTGTGTAAAGTGCCATCAAGTTGCAGTTGACTTATGGTGAGCCCACCATGGGGCTTTCAAGGCAAGTGATTAAGCAGAGGTGGTTGGCCATTGCCTTCCTCTGCAGAGTCTTCCTTGGCAGTCTCTCTTCCAAGTGCCAACCTTGCTTAGCTTCCGAGATCTGATGAGATAGGGCTATACCATGCTGCCTTCTCTCCTGCCCAACTGTTACCTTGCACATAAAGAAGAGCTGTTAAGACCATAAAGCATGAGGGAAAATGTATTTTTCCTTAAAGTTTCTCATGCTTATAAAGCTGAACCCACCACATCACTGGCAACCCTCGATGTTGTTGGAAGAATATACCGCAGCAGCTGATCATGCCGCAACCAGGAGCATGCTCGTAGCAGCATCTAGGACTTTAAATCTGAGGATCTACAGAAAGACTACCTCTTCTAAGATGGTGCCTACCACCTGATCCATGATGATGCAAGCACATGCCATGTCAGGTACCGTCTTTGAAGTATCCTCCTGATGTATAAGAATAGAGGGACTTTCTCAGATGGTGCTTATTTCTTGCAAATTTTTTATTTCACATAGATTTAAAAAAAAATCTGCTGCCCTGATTAATCTGATCACTTCTTTATTCGATCAAAAATGCGTCATCAGGTTTCATCCCCACACCTTTGGATATTGTACCATTGGTTCAAAACAGCAATAATTCACAACTGGATTGTCCTGCATGATCAAGCCGTTCCAACTGCAAATGATTGCTAAAGTGCAATGAAAGTGCACTATCCAACTCTTTAAGCGGATGCAGCCCCAGGTAGCCAAACTCAACACAGCCCTTCAAACCATAGCTCCTTGGTGGTAGAAAGTGCAGCTTATAAGGTGACCCCATAGGTTTTTTAAAGCAAGAGACAAATAGAAGTGGTTTGCTATTGCCTGCCTCTGCACAGCAACCCTACACTTCTTTGGTGGTGTCCCATCCAAGTACTAACCAGGCCTGACCCTGCTTGGTTTGTGAGATTTGATGAGACCATCAGCACATGAAGCTGCCTCATACTGAATCAGACCCTTGGTCCATCAAAGTCAGTATTTTCTACTCAGACCTGCAGCAGCTCTCCAGGGTCTTAGGCAGAGGTCTTTCACATCGCCTACTTGCCTAGTCCCCTTAACTGGAGATGCCGGGGATTGAACCTGGGACCTTCTGCATGCCAAGCAGATGCTCTGCCACTGAGCCACAGCCCCTCCCTATGGCTCTCCAGATCACAGATAGCTCCTTACTATTAAGAAAGGAAGCAATTTACAACTTTTAAATGTTTAAAAGTGCAAATGTTATATAAGTTATGTTCATCACAATATTGTAGAAACTGTCAAGCTCACCCCTTAGATTTCCCAGCAGAAATAAACTCCAGAATGTGGTGTGGCAGAGCATTTGTGTCAAGCCAATGTATGTCCACTGGCTGCTCAAGTACTGAAACTTGGTGATGAGCTGCTATCTAGCTTCTTGGGTCTGTTGTTCTGCAGACAGATATGTTTATTTATGTTTAGTGATTTAGGCAATTATACGTACCTTTCTATTCTGGAAATATTCCAAAATGATGTACAACAACAAAACATATAGAAGAAACATGTATCCAATAAAAAGAATAATGTCTCTTGTCAGTCAGTAAAGAGAAGTTGAAAACATAACCAGATTTTTATTTGCAGTATCCAATGTATGCATTATACTGGCTTTATTGTGCTGTTTGTTGAGACCGGAAATGCCAAAAAGACAAATCAGTGAGTTCTAGATCAAATCAAGCCTGAATTGTCCCTAGAAGCTAAAATGACTAAACTGAGGCTATTGTACTTTGGTCACATTATGAGTAAAGTCACTGGAAAAGACAATAATGCTAAAAATTTTTGGAGGCAGCAGGAAAAGAGAAAGACCCAATATGAGATGGATTGACTCTATAAAGAAAGCCATGGCCCTCACTTTGCAAGACCTGAGCAAGGCTGTTAGCAATAGGATATTTTGGAGGACATTGATCCTTAGGGTTGCCATGAGTCGGAAGTGACTTGACAGCACACAAACAGACTTACAACACACAAACAGACTGTAAAGTAGGTAAACAAACACACACACAATCGTTATTGCATCAGCAAGCAAGACATAGCACAACACAATGATTCCATCAACATAAAAACAAGAAGATTCCCACAAACAATAACAGCAGTAATCTTTAATTTAAGCTGGAAGACCAAAAAAAAAAAAAAAATGGTACCAACTGTATCTCCATAGCCTGGAGGCAGCATCAGATGATGCTTTCCCCCAAGTACCTGCCAGGCTAATGTTCAAGAGTGCCGCTCTTCTCAGCAGGGCCTTGCCAACTGGCCAAGGCAAGTATGGCAATGGTCAGATCTACTTTCTCCATAGTCACAGTTGATGAACCAACCTTCCTGGCTCCCTCCACCACCTATTTTCCAAGTGACAATGAGAAGTCCAGGAGCATCACAGAATGATGAGATCAAATGTTTAACAATCTCTATGCTCCGTTCCTTTTTCCTGCAACTGAGAATCTGGAAACTAATCCATCTCAATTCCCCAGAGTCCCAATGTTCACGGTCAGGCAGAGCTTTCTGTCCATCAAGCAGTGCAAGCAGATGATATGAAGCCAATTTCAACATACCCAGTATCAAGGCCGGAAGAAGCAAGCTGCCAGCCTTTGCCTGGTAAGAGCCTCTTTACATACAATTATCAGAAAGAGAATGACAATGAGCTAGCATTGTTGAAACATTTAACACCTCAAGATACAACAGCCACGTTTGTTATTCATTTGCTAGGCTGACATCTGGCAAAGGGGTTGGGATGAGGAGCCATGGGGGGGGGGAGCCTTCTGAGAAGTTGCCAGGAAGATGAGATAATTCATTTCTGTAACATGGGACAGAACATGTCATAAATGTCAAGAACTAGATTAACAGCTGGCGAAGAAGGAAGGTGATGAAGCCTTAGTTTAACCTCTAGGCTCTTTGTCACAATATGGTGAGACTTCGCGGCTTTTGTTTTCCTCTCCTTTCTTTTCTGCAATAGAAGCTACGAATCGGCCTCACGGCTGCAACTGTAAAGAGTTTTGTACAGCAATCGCTTAAAAGGGATAAATTGACTTGTGCATGAAAGAAAGATGTTGACAGTACATTCTGATGGGGAAACCCCAGTGAATGTACATATCTTTTAAAACATTTTTGCCTACATATTTCTTTAGACTCAAGCAGTGGCAGACTGGGAAGGCAACATAGCCTTGGGAAAGGGCCACACGCTCAAAGGAAGAAGGAATGGCTGGGATCAAGTACTATGGTTTTCACATTGGGTTGTCCCAGGCAAGGCAAGGAGTCTCTCATCTTACACAGAATATCCCAGAACAAGGCAAGTCTTGTCTCATGCAGGCCACCAGGATGGCCCTGAGTGAGGAGGCCCAAATGGTGGGGGGACCCCCCCAGGCCACTGACTCACCATGACTTTTCCTGGTGGCCTTAATGGCCCCTGGACTCAAGGAACAATGGTTCAAGCAGTTGCAAAGACTCAAAAGTATGAGTCCATTAACAAAATAATGCACACTTTTTAAAAAATGCACAAATTCAAAATGCAGCCAAATCTGACAAAGCAGTTTTCCCTCCACCAAAGGCCCTTTGATGTGCAGCAAGTGAAAAGGCTAAAAAAGAGGGCCAAGCCCCACAAAGAAGCAGAACAACAGGGGGAGAACCTATGTGTCTGTGTGGTTATGTGCCATCAAGTTTTTCTGACTTATGGAGACCTTATGAATTAATTTCCTCCAAAATGTCCTATTGTTAACAGCCTTGCTCAGGTCTTGCAAACTGAGGGCCATGGCTTTCTTGACTGAGTCAATCCATTTCATGTTGGGTCTTCCTCTTTTACTGCTGCCTTCAACTTTTCCATGGCATTATTGTCTTTTCCAGTGACTCTTGTCTTCTCATAAGGCTAGATAGCCATCTGTCAGCAATGATGATTCTGTGAACCTAGGCAAATCATGAGAGGGAGGGCATGAGGAATAGAGAATAAAATAGAGAGGAATAGTGAGGGAGGGCTTGAGGAATAGAGAATAAAACTGCTGATACCATACTGCCCTTGTACAAATCTATAGTGAGACCACACTTGGAATACTGTGTACTGTTCTGGTCACCGCACCTAAAAAAGAATATTACAGAGCTTGAGAAGGTGCAGAAAAGAGCAACCAAAATGATTAGGGGACTAGAGCAACTGTCCTATGGGGAACGGTTAAGATGCTTAGGGCTGTTTAGTTTGGAAAGAAGACGGCTGAGGGGAGACATGATAGAGGTCTATATAATTATGCATGGTTTGGAGAGAGTGGACAGGGAGATGTTTTTCTCCCTCTTCCATAATACTAGAACACGGGGTCATCTGCTAAAGCTGGAGGGTGAGAGATTCAAAACAGATAAAAGGAAGTATTTTTTCACACAAAGCATAGTTAAATTGTGAAACTCCCTGCCCCAGGATGTGGTGATGGCTGCCAGCTTGGAGGGCTTTAAGAGGGGAGTGGACATATTCATGGAGGAGAGGGATATTCATGGCTGTTAGTTAGAATGGATATTAGTCATGCCGCATACCTATTCTCTCTAGTATCAGAGGAGCATGCCTATTATTTTGGGTGCGGTGGAACACAGGCAGGATGGTGCTGCTGCACTCGTCTTGTTAGTGGCTTCCTAGAGGCACCTGGTTGGCCACTGTGTGAACAGACTGCTGGACTTGATGGGCCTTGGTGTGATCAGGGCCTTTCTTATGAAGGGTTGTGTCAGTGTTTGGCTCTCATAGCCCTTTCTTACATGCCCAGGGAAAGGCTGATCACTACTTTGGTGTCAGGAAACAATTTGCCTCCAGGTCAGATTGGCCAGGGATCCTGGAGGATTTTTTATGGCCATCTTCTCGGCATGGAGTAGGGGGTCACTGGGGGTGTAGGGGGGAGGCAGTTGTGAATTTTCTGCATTGTGCAAGGGATTGGAGTAGTAAATCCTGGTGGTCCCTTCCAACGTTATGATTCTAGTGTCACCAAAGTACAATAATTTGGTCATTTTAGCTTCTTAGAGTAGTTGGGGCTTGATTTGATCTAGAACCCACTTATTTGTCTTTCTGGCAGTTCATGGTATCTGTAAAACTCTCCCCCAACTGCAAATTTCAAATTAATTAAGTTTCTTCTTGTCAGTAGAGTTGAGCAAAAAAAAAAAAAAAAAAATCAGTAAATTTCATGTTGGGATTTATTGGGCCCAATTTTTTCCAGTAAACCCAGAATAAGCTGAATAGCCAGGTTTACCGAAAAATTCAGGCCCATTATAATCTATGGGGATTTTTTGTTCCTGTGGGGGCATTTTTGGAGGTAGAGTCACCAAATTTGCAGGGTGGCTGCAAGGGACTCTCCTTAGATGGACACCAAAGTTTGGTGAACTTTGGAACAGGGTGTCCAATTTTATGGACCCATATAGCGGTCACCCCCATCCTCCAGGTATTTGTGAGTCGAATTGCCCATTGGTTTTCCAGTTCAGAAGATCAGCATTGCCAAAGACTGGCAGAAAGAGCCGATTAGCAGGCTGGAACCTCAAAGTCTGGGGTCTGCCTTCATATCTGGGTGCATAGCATGATGTTCATGCAAATTACCTTCCAAGCTGAGGAAATTGGCTAATATGCAAGAAAAATAAGGCAAGGAAAATGTTTATTTTGGTGGAAAATGATATCCTTTAAACATTCCTTTATTGTGGTCAGCAAAAATCTGATTTCAAGAGATGGTCACGGTATGGGGAAACGAAGTCTCTACTTGGAGCGACTTGACAGCAGGTTTTCATGGGGGGATGATATTGTTGGAGCCAGCCGAAGTCTTGACCATGGGGGCTGATGGAGGAGATTGCTCATCTGTGCGGGTAAGGGAGTCTCTTTCGGAAGCCTGGTGGTGTGAGCAGCTGTTGAAGCCGGTTCGTTTTAGTTGGAGGGTATATCCCTCCAGATGGGACTTGGTGGGCCCCATCTTTTAAAAAACCCTTATGCTTGATCCAGATCAACCCAGTGAATGGTTGGTCAGACCAAGCTGGCTCCGATTACACAACCCCGACCTCAAAAGGGCCCCAACTATGCAGCCCCAACAAAACCAGTCAAAAAAAAGATTAAAAAATGGGAGAAAGTGGGAGAAAAATGCATCTGAGCAAAGGTGAGAAGCCGAACCCCCAAAAGACGAATATTCGGCTTTTTCAGGAATTGCCTATTCGGCCTTAGGGAGATCCCCAAGTTTTGGCGTTTGGTAAACCTGAAACCCAAATATTGCTGAAACAGCTAATTTTGGGTTTATTTTCAGTTCAGTTTTATTGATATACACAACCCTACCATAGAGGCCAGTTGCCAAAGAGGCCATTTTCTCCAGGTGAAGTGATCTTTATCGATTGGAGATCAGTTGTAATAGCAGGAGATCTCCAGCTAGTACCTGGAGGTTGGCAACACTTGTTCTTGTGCTAGGCCTTCAGGCCTTCCCTGGGCATCTTTCCTACATATTTAGCTGTTTCCCTCCCTTGGTTACTGAAATAAGTAAATATTCAAGGAACTTGTTCAACTTCCCAGAGTTTATTTTTCACTTCATACTCCAGACATCAGGGCTAGCCTGAGGCAATGTTTCTAAACAAGTAGCAAATGCCAGGAAAATTAGTACTGGCTTATTCTCCCCCCCCCCTTCAAAACAAAGCACATGCTTGAAATTCAACATGCATTTTGTCAAGGCACTTTGATGGTGGGTGACCTTTGAGTGACATTTACTCTGTACATGTGCCTCAGAAAACTATTCCACACCTTAATAATTACAAAGAGGCAAAAAGTATCAAGTTGTGGCAGGAAAATTATTGGAAATAGTGTTCAGCTGTGCTTCCCTCTGTTTTAGGACTGTAGAATGTCTTTAAAGATATTCAAAGAACAGAACAAGAAACTTCTATAGCTTATTTAATGAATCACATGTATCACTCTGCAGCAACTAAAACAAGGTTTTCACAGATTCTAAGAAGAGCTTTGAGAGCCATTCAAATGCTTTGGTGATAGGGTTGCCAGGTCCCCCTTCACCACCAGCAGGGGTGGGGAGGTGATTAGTGCAAGAATGTCATTTCCGGGTTTACCCCAGAAACCAAAAAGTGTTTGGAGGAATGTGCTAGAGCTTCCACGTCACTTCAGGGGTAAACCGGCAGTGACATTAATTGCCCCCTCCTTCAGCTGGCCTGTTTTCGCCGATTGGCCAGCTGAGGAATGGCGGGCAGCCCCTTTAATTGCTTGCCATTACTAGGTATCTGAGCAACCCTAGGCAGTGATGAGGTGATAAGAGGTGCTTCATTGCCATTCAATGCTGAGAACCCAATTCTTGTTAGTGATGCTGATGAACTTTGTGTGAGAGAGCAGTTGAAAGCAAACTTTGCCCACTCAAAACACTTGTGGTATTTTCAAAGTGGACAAACCCCCCCTCTGAATCTGGGTCCCACTTGGAAATCAAACTGCCTGCTGCCACAATCCAGGACTCCCCTGGCCTGGATGGGACCTTTCTGGAGTGGGGAAGTAATCAGTCATGGGTGATGGACTTTTCAACAGAAAACAAACCTATTTTCCCCCTAAAAATTATTCTTCCTACACTTCCCCAACTACTAGGATTGTTTTCTCAGTTGCCTGCAGTCAATCAAGAAAACAACAATTTTCATCCAACCTGGCAGGGTTTCCATCAACCCAGTAATGTTTAGAATGTGCAAATAGAGTCATTTCCTCCCTCTTCTGAAATGTAAAGTTTGCAGCTTGGAGGAAGGTGAGACCTAGAAGGGAGAGGTGGGACTGGGCTATCGGGTATTCTGTTCTATACCTCTACCTAGGGTTCCCAAGTGCCCACTAATGGTGGGCAATTGCCTGCTGATTCCTGCTGCTGCCCACCGACATTCAGCTGGTCATCGGGCTGAAGCAAGCCAGTGGAAAGGGGGGAGCAATCCGCTCCTCCTTGCAATGACATCACTTCTGGTGTGAGTTGGAAGAGCTCTGGAAACCATAGAGTTTGGGTGCAAGTGCTAGAGCTTCCCCTCAGGTGAGATGCCAGTGCTTCCATGTTGCACCAGAAGTGACATCATCACACAGGGATGCAGATCACTACCCCTTGTATCCACCTCCCAAAAGCTTCCGCCAGGCAACCCTACCTTTACCCATCGACTAGGCTCTGAAACCATGTTCTGAAATTGGTCTGGTAACTACAGTTAGTCCTAACTCAGGATTTGTATGATGTACAAATTGAGTACATCTTGGCTTTATCCTGACACTCCCCAGAGCTGTCCTTGTGCCTTGCTTGCCTTCCAAGATTTCTGGACAGAACAAGGGCAATAAAAGCAGCATTTGACAAGGCAAACTAGGATTTGAATGATTATCTGTGAACCAAATCAAGAGTTTCATCTAATAATAATTACAATAAACCATGGTTTTGTGTTCTGTCTGAACTGAGCTATGGGGCAGGCAGGCAGTCTTGACAGACAACATGGAAGAGGATTCTAACCTTCCTAAAATTCCAGTTTTCCAGGCACAGGGGATTCTGTAAGCATCAACCTACAGTTGAAGTGCCACAACCCCTGTTACTCGAATGGCCCAAATGTGCATTTACTTTGACCAAAGGGGTGTCCTCCCTCTAAGAAATCAGAAGCCTACACACACCTGCTTAGGGCAAATATTATTGGGACCATATTGCCTGATGTATACCAAGGTCCAGGATCGGTGAAGGGATCCCATCAATGTCCTTAAGCACTGATCTAAGAGCCTTAGTAAGAAAAGAGTTAAACCCAACCTCTTTCTGGCTCAGTCCCTGCATATTGGATGTGCTCTCATGATTTGCTGAGGTTCACAAATGGAAGGTTAATGAATTGTCTCCTTAAGTAAATATTTTCTTTTTATACTAGAAGTATGAACACATAGCATTTACTGTTTCAATGCACTTACGTTACGTTAATTTCCTGTTTCTAGAATTACCATTAAAAATATATATATCTCAAGTCTTCGTGTAGTTTAGCACCTGTTGAATACAGCACTATGGGGGGGGGGAGATACATTCATAATTAGCAAGAGAGGTTCTCTAATGCAATCCTTGCTTTAATGGAAAGAAATTCTACTTTTGCACTTTATGAAAAATTGCATTAGCTCATCATCATATAAAATTCAACACAGCAGTTGAGGTTAAACAGCTATAAAGACCTTTCCCTTCTCTCTCTATCCTCTATAAATATCTCTTCCACAAGTTCACTGGTGTAACCAATGGAAGACTGCAACACGCTACCATATTGTGAATATTTGCTCTCCCGTTTTGGGAAATATTGAAAAATTAATTGGTCCAGATGTGCCCATTCTGGCAGCAGACACATATTCATTTTACACACCATTTAGGAAATCCCAGTGGAGATGCCTACAGGATGATACATAAAATACCTAAACTATAGAAAATGCAAGAGATGGGGATCATGCTTTGTTTTTGTTTTTCTAGTACAGGTGAGTGTATAGACTGGAAATTAAATGAATACTCCCGTTAACTCTGCCTCCTATTGAGAGACTTGAACTGGGGCTCCTATCCCTAATATTTATTAGCTCTTATGCTTATGATTTACAATGAGCTGAGTCCCAGAAATTAAGAGACCCAGAAACAGCTGTAGGTTCCAAGACATAATTACAAAATCAGCTCTAATACTTCCTCTTGCATATTTCCCTTTAATATTTTCAGACAATAACAATATAAGTGATTTTCATCAATACAGTCATTTGATCAAAAATGCATCAATAGTGTCCTAACCCTGGAGCGTTTTCCAGCTGCTTTGAATGGCAGGAAAGCACCAAGGGAGGAAAAGTTCTAAAAAAATCTAATAATGATAAATTCCAGAAGAACAGTCATGTTAAGCTGTTGGAGCAAAACCAACAAAGTGTCTTGCGGCACCTTGAAGATTACGGGAAAAATATATATCGTGGCATAAGTTTTTATGGACCAGAGCCGGCTACATTGGACACGTGATGCGTTACCCTTGGCAGACAAAGAGTAAAACTTCTTGCCTCTGACAAAGCAGGCCCATGAAAGCTTATGCCACAATAAATTTGTTAGTTTTTAAGGTGCCGATAAAAAAGGGGTCCGGAAAGAGAGGATGGTAGCCTTGCTGCTTTTTGATCCCCACCCCCCTCACAAACAAGCACAGGATAAATGCTTGAGTATTGTGGTGGCACAGGGAGAGGATATATAAGCCCCTAAGACATAGAATGTTTGAAATCTCTCTCGCTTTTGCCCCCTCTCAAAAGTGCACAAAATAGCATAGGGGTGAAGGTTGGTGCTCATCCATAATGATGCTGTTTTGTACTACTCGACAAGCATACATCTATTTAATTATTATATGCTTCCGTATTTGTTTGACTGTTAGCCATATTTTTAATAAAGTCAGTAAGTATTTATTTTTTTAAAAAAGATTTGTGCCACATCTCTTGGCAGCCTGCCCAGGGCAGCTTACAAAATAAAACATAATAAAAACAAAACAGCAAAAATTATTAATTAAAATCAATCAGTAATCTCCAGCCACAGTATAAAACACATAGGTCATAAAATGAACCACTGAGCAGCTTAACGTAACAATTTTTTCCATTTGAAATGGTATTACAAGTTCAACCCCTTAATTAAAAGCCGGGGTGAACAGAAATGTTTTACCCTGGTGCCTAGAAAACAACAACATAGGCATAGGGTTGCCAGCTCCAGGTTGGAAAATGCTTGGAGATTTTAGGGGTGGAGCCTGAGGAGGGTGGAGTTTGGGGAGGGGCGGGATTTCAATGGGGTAGAATCCATAGATGCTACCTTCCAAAGCAGCCGTTTAGCAACCCTATGTAGGCACCAGGTGAGCCTCAAGGGGAAAGGCATTCCATAATCGAGGTGCCACTCCTGAAAAAGCCCTGTTTTTGGTTGTCACCTGCCTCACCTCTGGAGGCAGGGTCATAAAGAGCAGCAGGGCTTATGAGGAAGATCTTAAATGGTGGGCTGGACAATAGACTCCATAGACAGAGTACACTGGGGTATGTTTGTTTCTGTTACTAACAAGCTGTTTCAGCTCACAAACAGTTGTTAATAAAATTAGCCACACACTGAAAATCTCACATTGATCATCCATGTCTCCATTGTGTGGGCTACACTATGAATTAAGCTACATATGATACTGGAGCACCTGGTGTATAATTTTGCCTTTAAAACAGGCATTGAGGGGGTTGGTTGGTTGGTTGGTATACATTGAAGCCAGAAAGCTGGAGAACAAAGATTAAACTCTTTCCTTTCATGCCATTTCTCCAACTACAACTTTAATTTAAAAAGTTTTAATGGCGCTATAAGCACTAGTGGGGAAAAAGACTGGAATTCATATTGTTCCTCTCTCTTTTTCTCTGTCAAGCCTAAAAGCATCTGTGGGAAGCATCTGAATTGAGACAAGGGAGAGATTCATGCTGTTTTCATAAGGTTGCCAGCTCCAGGTTGGGAAATACCTGGAGATTTTTGAGGTGGAGCATGAGGAGGGTGGGGTTTAGGGAGGGGAGGGACTTCAACGGAGTATAATGCCATAGTGTCCACCTTCCAATGGGGCCATTTTCTCCAGGTGAACTGATTTCTGTTGCTTGGAGATCAGTTGTAATCCCAGCCACCACCAGGCGCTTAGCAACCCTAAGTTGATTCCCCAATAAGAAATGATTCCCCTCCCCAGATGCTTTAAGCCATAGTAGGGAAAAAAGATAACTACTCTTCTTGTGTCTGTCTTAAAACAGCCTGTTCTTCTGTACCAACATTCCAATTCAGATTTCTCCCCTCCGCAGGGGGACAAAATGAGATGTCAGGAGTTCTAATTATGGGACTCCAGAATCATATTATAGTTTATTGGTTCTTGTAGGTTATCCGGGCTGTGTAACTGTGGTCTTGGAATTTTCTTTCCTGACGTTTCGCCAGCAGCTGTGGCAGGCATCTTCAGAGGAGTAACACTGAAGGACAGTGTCTCTCAGTGTCAAGTGTGTAGGAAGAGTCAGAGAGGGGTTGGGTTTGAGCTGAGTACTGTCTTGCAGACGTAATGTGCTAATCATTGTCCTGTAAGTATCAAGATAATGTACTAATGAGAGTGTGGTATGTTAATATGGAAGCATTGTATCCTGAAATGATCTGGTAATGTGTGAAATCCAAAGCTAATCTGCATGGCTATTGTTGACTGTAGCCTTTGTTAGTCTGGAGGTTTTTCAGGGCAGGAAGCCAAGCCTTTTTCATTCTTAAACTCTCTTCTGTTAAAGTTGTGCTGATGTTTATGAATTTCAATGGCTTCTCTGTGCAATCTGACAAAATAGTTGGTAGAATTGTCCAGTCTTTCAGTGTCTTGGAATAAGACCCTGTGTCCTGTTTGTGTCAGTCCATGTTCAGCCACTGCTGATTTCTCAGGCTGGCCAAGTCTGCAGTATCTTTCATGATCTTTTATCCTTGTTTGTATGCTGCGTTTTGTGGTCCCGATGTAAACTCCACAGCTGCAAGGTATATGATATACTCCTGCAGAGGTGAGGGGGTCTCTTTTGTCTTTGGCTGATCGTAGCATTTGTTGTATTTTCTTGGTGGGTTTAAACACTGTTTGTAGGTTATGTTTTTTCAAAAGTTTCTCCATCCTATCAGTGACTCCTTTAATAAATGGCAAGAATACCTTTCCTATGGTTTTTTTTTTGCTGTTTTTTTGCTGTTTTTTTTGCTGAGTTTTCTGATTTTTGTTTGGTTTAATGGCCCTTCTGATTTCATTCTTGGAATAGCCGTTTGCTAGCGGTGCGTGATTTAAATGATTAGTTTCTTTCTTGAGAAACTGTGGTTCACAGATCCGTCTTGCACGGTCCATTAATGTTTTGATTATTCCTCTTTTCTGTCGGGGGTGGTGGTTGGAGTTTTTGTGTAAGTAGCGATCTGTGTGAGTTGGTTTCCGGTAGACCTTGTGACCTAACTGAAAGTTTGTTTTACGGATGACAAGGGTATCAAGAAATGGGAGTTTACCCTCAATTTCCTTTTCCATGGTAAACTGAATGTTTGGATGGATATTATTAAGATGGTTTAGAAAGTCCATTAATTTTTTATAGTTTGGCCCTCAGTCAACTATAGCTAAAATTATATTGTTTCACAGTACAGATGAAGTGGGAAATCGTATTTTTAATGTTCCCATATTTTTTTGCAACTTCCTTTATGTGGAAAAGCAGCATCTCAAGGAGAAGGCTAGAACAGAGAACTTCCTCCGATCCAGATAACAGTAGCTTTTTGATTGGGGGAGCATCCACCATCCAATGTTCATGCTGCACTCTGAAAAGGGTATAAACCCTGAAGAATTGTACCATGTAATATTTCTTGAACATGCCATTATTCTCTGATCAATAACCCAAAACATTTGTTTATTTCTCCAGGAGTGCTTGTCAGTCTGAAAAAAAAAAAATCCTCCCTCTCTATTAAGGTTGTCCAACATGGCACTTAACAATTTAAAGCCTTTGAGATAAAATTGTCTCTGTCAGTCCACCCTAGTAATGCCTGGAAAAGGTTTTACTGCCACATGAAACCACATAATGCCCCAGTGTTTAAAAAAGATCTATCACTCTATCATCAAACTTTTATTGTCTCTGTATACGTTCACTTCCAAAGTAGCGACGGCTGGCAATGCAGAGAAGTGAAAGTGATGGATAGAACAAAGACTGCTAATGAATGTCACCAACTGAAGTCTGCTTATATTCTGACATAATTTAATAGCTAAAGAAGATTGCTCAAGTTTTTGCATAGGGCACATTCCCTGCTAAATTACATTACATAACACAGTTTGGGGCCATAAAAGAGTCGGCTGTGACTCTACCCCAAATTCTCAGCCTTCTTTCAGGTTAGCATTGATGGTTTAACTGGTTGAAAACTGGTTGACATTTGCAGTGTAAATATACTATAGGCAGCAGAGACGGGCACATCTGGAGGGTCTGAACTGTGCAATCTTGTTCCCAACCACTGGGAGAAAAAAACATGGGATGGAGATAGGGATGTCCGCCTCCAGGTGAGACCTGGGGATCCACCGGAACTACAGCTCATCTCCAGACTACAGAGATTAGTTCCCCTGGAGAAAATCAATCCTTTGGAGAGTGGACTTTATGGCATCGTACCCAGCTGCACTCCCTGTCCTCCTCAGGCTCCAACCCCAAATCTCCAAGAGTTTCCCAACCTGGATCTGGCAACCCTACCCCCCATTCCCTGCCAGTGGCCCGGGGGGACCTGGCAACCCTAGAAGGGGAGGGCTGCATACACACCCACTAACAGCAGAAAGCTGGGCCCTAACTTTATTAGTTCTTCTACCTTTGTAATCCCAATTTTCTGCGCTATTTATGACATATCATGTATAATACCTTTTTTGCTTTGTTTTTTTTAAGTTTAGTAATCCTTGTCCTATTGCAATGTTTACTGAGTGTTTTATTCTGTCTGATTACATTGTTTTATACTGCATGATCTGCTTTGAGTCTCAGAGAGAAAAGTGGGCTCTAAATAAAGCAAGTAAATAGCATGATTTAATAGCATGCAGCGGGAAAGGAAAAGGGCCCATTGGCTCATTTATTTATTTACATTATTTATATGCCACTCCCCCATGCCCCCCGAGGGACCTAAAGTGAGTCACAGACAGAAGCCAAAATGACTAAAATGAACAAATAATAAAATTAAACAACCAAAGCAAACAAATACAGAGCTGGTTCTCATTGATGAGGTTGCCTAGCACAGGTTCCAGGATGCTGACAAAAAACCTTTTGGACTTTGCCCTTCAGATTTACTTGCATGGAGGGCAATTCCCATATGGAATTCAGCTGCAGCTAGCTTGTCACCAGGAAGCCACCAAGATCTTCCTCACTTCCCTCCTTGCCACCTAGGGTTGCCAACCTCCAGGTACTAGCTGGAGATCTCCTGCTATTACAACTGATCTCCAACTGATAGAGATCAGTTTACCTGGAGAAAATGGCCGCTTTGGCAATTGGACTCTATGGCATTGAAACCCCCGCCCTCCTCAGGCCCCGTCCCAAAAACTTCCCACTTGTGGCAAAGAGAGACCTGGCAACCCTATATCAGCTACCCCCAGCTAAACATAAAATATCCACTTACTTTATTTCTACAAACTTTTCCTGTCAGTCTAAGAAGACCCATGAAAGAAAACCTGTCATTTTTTACTGTTAACTTTTCCACTGTTACTCATACACTGTACAGCTCAAATGCCATTTTCCATCTGTCTTATTCCTCCATGGAACTCAGCTCTCATTGATTCAAGAAGATATGAATAATTTGTAACAACAATTTTGGTTGCACACCTCTCTTTTTTTAATTTTTTTTTTTTATTAGAGGTTTTAAAAATACAGAAAAAAAGAAAAAGGGGTAGGGAAAAGGGAAACAGGAGGATATACATCACGGACTCGCGAGAACCCCATCTTCAGTGTTCCAGAAGCCCATTATTCATCATTAATTACGTTCTACCATGATTACATATTACATGTTATTCTGTTCAACACTATTTACTCAATCTCAAAAGTGCCTTTCAAAGTACCCTTTATAAAAGCTCTACTTACTGATATTCATGTTAATAAACTTCCAATAACAGTTGACCAAACTCTTCTTTTTCTCATTTATTTTGACTAGAACTATCATCTTAATATACTACATTCTACTTTTGTTTATTATTGCCCAAGATATCTTCAGTTGTCTCCCCTATTCATTTCTTATTCTTTACATTTGTTTTGTAATCCATACGTTAATTTGATATTACACAACGATCAAATGCTTTTGTAATCCACAAGTTTGTAGCCCAAGATTGTTTGATTTGTAATCCACATGGTTAGTTTATTTTTTCCCAATTTATAATCCACAGGTTTACAACCCAGTGTTATTCAATTTGTAATCCTCAAGTTAAATTTGTAATCCACAATATCATTTCTTATTCAGTTTGTTCGCTGGTGGTCTTTGGTGTCAACTCAAATTCCTCTCCAGCTTAGTTGTTTTTATTGAGTCATTGATATTTGTCGTAAAATGGTGTCAATTTTTCTTTGTGCTCATCCGCCATCTTGTACTGTATCAGAGCTGAAAGTCTAGACTTTAAAGCATATTTATTCATGCATTTTGGTGATCCACTGGTTCATTTCTGGAACCTTCTTATCCTTCCATTTGGATGCAAATGTTATTCTCACTGCAGTTATTGCATATTGGTATAATTCTTTTTGCATGGGTCTGATTGCTTCTGGAATTATTCCTAATAAGAAATATTTGGCCTGAAACTCAAAGTTAGCTTGCAATAGTTCCTGTATTTCTTTGTGTATTAGTTTCCAGTACTTTTGAGTCCTCTTACACATCCACCATTGGTGGAAGAACATTCCTTCAGAGTCTGAACATTTTCAACAATTAGCTTGATTGGGCTTAAACATCTTTTGCAAGTCTTTAGGAGCATAGTACCATCTAAAGAACATTTTATACCAATTCTCTTTGACAGCTTGATTTGGAAATTTTGGTCTCAACTTTCCAAAGTTTTTCCCAGGTCTCCATTGGGGTTGTACACCTCTTTTTGTTAGCTATCCCCTCCCCTCCCCCTGCCCCGGCCCCTGTCATATGCACTGGGTAGAAAGCTGGGCAGAGAAAAAGGGACAGTATTCAGGAAAGCAGTGTGTGAAGTACTCGAGGTTAGACTTGAACACTCCAGTGAAGTAACAAGCACCAAATCAGCCAGGCAAACTGGAGTAGAAAGACGACGGCAATGACAATGATAATGACAATGACAACAATAACAACAGAAGCAGCAGCAGCAACAACAACATAATAGTAGAAGTAGAAGTAGAAGTAGTAGTAGTAGTAGTAGTAGTAGTAGTAATAATAATAATAATAATAATAATAATAAGAAGAAGAAGAAGAAGAAGAAGAAGAAGAAGAAGAAGAAGAAGAAGAAGAAGAAGAAAAAGAGTTGTTTTTTAGACCCAGCTTTTCTCTACCTTTAAGGAGTCTCAAAGCGGCTTACAATTGCCTTCCCTTCCTCTTGCCAAAACAGACACCTTGCAAGGTAGGTAAGGCTGAGAGAGTTCTGAGAGAACTGTGACTAGCCCAAGCAAGCTTCAAGTAAAGGAGTGGGAAATTGAACCTGGTTCTCCAGAAAGCTGGCACACCTTAGTGAGTCCAACATTACACAAAGTCAGTAACAGACTAGAAGGGCAAAAAGTGGCGGACCTACATTTTTGGGACCTTGAAGCTTGAACTGTTATGGGGGCCCCTTCGCAACCAGCAACAATAGGGCAACCTCCAACAAGGGCCAAAGGGCGTTGCTGCCCTTGCAAGAACCTCGAGGCCCAAATGGCAGAGAACAGGTTGATGGGGTGGAGTACTTGAAAATGTGCCACACAGCGAGCGCCTTCCCACCAGCAACGAGGTCTGGGTAACCACTGCTATCTTCTTCAATGGGTTTGTTCTATGGAAGATGTATTTGTTCATTCTCTAATAGAGAGGTAGAAGGTCATCAGAGGGGCTTGCTAGGATAAAGAGGTGAAAACCCAATTTTTGGTGTTAAAATGCACAAGTGAGACGAGCGCAGCCTGAATTGAGAATTCAGATGTCTTTTTATGTGTCCAATTAGCTCTAGCCTAAGGGCTGAGCTATAGAACTATTAAGCTGTGCCCCAATGAAGGAGTCTTGGTTGCTAGGTCCCTGTTTGCCACTGGTGGGAGGTTTTGGGGGCAGAATCTGAGGAGGGCGGGATTTGGGGAGGGGAGGGACTTCAATGTCATACAATCCAATTGCCAAAGCAGCCATTTTCTCCAGGTGAACTGATCTGTATTGGCTGGAGATCAGTTGTAATAGCAGGAGATCTCCAGCTAGTACCTGGAGGCTGGCAACCCTAGAAAGAGTCAAGGATCCAGCTTCCAAAATGTAGGCTGTGAATAGATTCTGGCAAGCTCAGCGAGTCCATACAGGTGGGGGTCCGGGTGCTACAAGCCCCCAAGAAAAAATTGAAATTTGACCAATTACAGGGACATTTTGAGGCCATATGAAATGGTTTATTAGAGCATTTCCTAAGGTCAATGTTAAGTACTTCAACCCATTGGCTTATGATTCTATCACTAAAATAGCCTCCATAGATTTTGTTGAAAAATTCACTCATTTCAAAATAAAGTTGCTTCAGGGCCCCTCCGGGATTAGTGGGGAAGGAGCATGGCTTGCCCTTCCAGGATTAGGGGCGCTGAAGCTTACACTTCATTAGTTTCATAGTAGATCGGCCACTGAGGGCAAGCCATGCTCCTTCTCATCAAACAGGATAAATAACACCTTTTAAAGTTTTTAAAGTATCCATATTTTTAAATAGACAATAGGTGAGGCAGAAGACATGGAGAGCAATGTGCATGCATACAGCATTTGTGATCTAATTTGGAATTTTCTACCAAAAACACAGATGGAAGAAACTCATGTGCCTGGAGTTTTTGCTTCCTGTTCTGTGCTCTGTTTCCTTGTCATGTCCTCCTTGATTATGACAGCTGACAAGGACACACTGTCTCTGAAGAAAAATTAAACGAGAGATTAATTGTAGAGGATATGACCATTGGGCCTTGTCCTTCAGTATTGACTTCCTTTTCTCTGTTTCATGGAGCAGAGATTAAGAATGTCACCAACTGGAGCAGAGATTAAGAATGTCACCAACGGAGCTATTACAGATACTGAACAAATTAAGAAAAAACAACTTGCACAAAAATAATCATCTCATTACTGCCAAACTTGTTATTCTGCTTTTGCTCATCTCATGCTGGTGGGGGAAAATAAATTGTAAGGCTATTGAATCCAGGTTCAAGGACACTACATGGCTGGTTGTTAAGTAGTGTTTCCAGGTTTCCCCTGGCCTAGGGTTGCCAACCTCCAGATACTAGCTGGAGATCTCCTGCTATTACAACTGATCTCCAGACGATAAAGATCAGTTCACCTAGAGAATATGGCCGCTTTGGCAATTGGCCTCTATGGCATTTAAGTCCCTCCCCCCAAAAACCTCCCTCCTCAGGCTCCGCCCCAAAAACCTCCCTCTGGTGGCAAAGAGGGACCTGCTGTCTAATAATTGTGTGCTGTCAAGTCACAACCAAATCATGGTGACCCCAAGACCATGGGGTTTCAGGGCAAGAGATGAACAGAGGTTGTTTGCCATTGCCTTCCTCTTCTTAGCAGCCCCAATCTTCTTTGCTGGTCTCCCATCCAAGTACTCAACATAGCCATCCCTGCTTAGCTTCCAAGTTCCGAGATTGAGCTATTCAGGGCTATTCAGACTGCTTTCATACCAGAATTCAAAAGAGTAAATCTCACATAAGACTATGCTCAATTTCCCCCTCTCCTCCCTCTGTATTTATCCACCAACTCTTAGAAGACAGGGAATTATTTACCAAGTTTATGGGGAATAACACAATGATTTATCAACACCGATGGGGGAAAATAGCCCAATTTCTCAGCCCTGCTGAATGTAGGGGGGAAATCCTTTGAGCATAAACAGATTGCACTATTTATACATGAAAATATTTTCTGCATCTATAAACTTACTACATCCGAGTATTTTAATTAATTGCAGCAGTTGCTATGGAAACCTTCATAATTCAATTACATACATTCAAGGAGGCACAGCGTATTTATGGCAATATGAAAGCAGGTAGAGCTGCTGCTGAACCAGAATCAAAGTACGACACCTTGGAACTAAAGCATTTTGGCAGACGTCACCAGCAGCCACAGAGCATCTTGTTTACAGGCAATTGATGCCTCTGAAATACTACACTGATGGCATATAAAGGTAGTTCCAAAACAGTGTGCGTGTGTGTAGCCAATAGTTATAGTTAGGGTTGCCAAGTCCCTCTTCACCATTGGCAGGAGGTTTTTGGGGTGGAACCTGAGGAGGGTGGGGATTGGAGAGGGGAGGGACTTCAGTGCCATAGAGTCCAATGGCCAAAGTGGCCATTTTCTCCAGGTGAACTGATTTCTATTGGCTGGAGATCAGTTGGAAGAGCAGGAGATCTTCTGCTATTACCTGGAGGTTGGCAACTGTGACGGATAAGGGGTTAATCTGCAGCAAGAGCTGACAGACCCAGCCTGGATAGAAGGCTGTGAAATTAGTCGAAGCTTGGGACCAGCCAGAGAAGGCTGTGATAGATTGGAAGCTCGATAGCGAGACTGAGCGGAAGCCAGACTGTACTCTGGGAACCTGAGGGTTCTGCTAAAGCCAAAGCTATTGAAACGCACAACCTGTGGTAGTGACAGGAGTGAGAATTGGGTTAGAGAGGACCCATTCTCAGGTCACAAGGGGAATTAGTTTCTGAGGTAGAGCTATTCCGGTAGCAGGGAGGTGTGGAGGATTACAGCCACTGGTGTGGAGTAGTCAGGGAGAGAGCTAGGCTGGGGACAGAGACTGAGAGTCTGCATCTGAGTAACAGTTCTGAGGGACAGAACTAAGCTTGAAACTAAGAACTGAAGTAACTTGAGTGAAGAAAACATCTAAACTATTTCTTTGAAGTAATCTTGTGTAGATAAACCTGACTTTGAGTCTTCCCTCCAATTTCTGCCTTTTCCTTGAAATCAATCTCTGTGAGTTCTGTTCAATAAACTTCCCTGTTTTGTCTGTTTAAAAACCTCTTGTGTCATATTTCTCTCTGAGGTAAATACTGGTGTGGGACTGGAGGAGAAGGACAATAATCTCCTCACAAATATACTCAGGCCAATGCTTTTCCCAAAGCATATACAGACGGGCTGAGAGAGTGGGATATTGAAGTGGTTGAAAGGGGGGTGCGTCATAGCAACCCTAGTTATAGTATTAGATTTAGATTGGGATACCCAGGTTCAAATCCACACTGATTCCTGAATCATGATTGTTAATTTGGGGCCAGTCAACCTAACTTACCTTACAGGTTGTTGTGAACAAGGCCAGTGTCAGCGGTGCAGCTGCCAGGGCCCAGGACTTTCAACAAGGCCCACTGCCATTGCTGCCCCCCTACTAGGATTGCCAGCTCCAGATTTAGGGTTGGAAACCCTGATAATGAGGGAGCAGAACAGAAGAAGAAGAAGAAGAAGAAGAAGAAGAAGAAGAAGAAGAAGAAGAGGAAGAGGAAGAGGAAGAATTGGTTTTTATGTGCCAACTTTCTCTACCACTTAAGGAAGAATCAAACCATCTTACAATCACCTTTCCTTCCCCTCCTCACAACAGACACCCTGTGAGGTAGGTGGGGCTGAGAGAGTGTGACTAGCCCAAGGTCACCCAGCTGGCTTCATGTGCAGGAGTGGGGAAACAAATCCAGTTCACCAGATTAGCCTCCGCCGCTCATGTGTAGGAGTGGGGAATCAAACCTTGTTCTCCAGATTAGCGTCCACCATTCCAAACCACGACTCTTAACCACTACACACATTGGCTCTCACACCACGCTGGCTCTCTTATTCCTCTTATTCTTGTTTAAAATATGAATCTAATATCTATCCACTAAATGTGGGGGTGTGGAGAGGAAAATGGGAAGGGCCAAAGGAGTGCGCTGGTAGGGGTTACTGAACACTTTTGGAAGCCACCACTATGGTCTATTCTTCCAGGTGCTCTTCTGATAGCTGGGCTTGGAACTGCAAATGTGATAACTGAGCTATAAAACTACAAAGTAAACAGCAGAGGGGTGGGAGGTGGGAGATGAGACAGGATTCAACATTCCCTGCTCAGTTGCTGCTTTGGCTCTTTAGTAATTTGTCTGCTTGTTTTTTTGTTTTTTTGTTTTTTGGGGGGGGACTCATATTCCACCTCTCCAGAGTCCTGCTCAAGGCAGCTTACAAGTTTAAACAGTTCCATACAATCATAAATTCACAACATAAAACAAAGCAAAACAAAAGCCATTGAAAACAAGCCAGGAGCACAAAAACAGCTCCAAACAACCATTGAGCACCCCATATAAAACAGAGCTAAGACCAGAAGCAGACGTCTACAAAGATAAAAAACATTTTTTTGTTAAAAACCCAGATGAAAAGAAATGTTTTTACCTGACATTATGCTAGACACCAGGCTACCAAGGAGGAGGACATTCCAAAGATGAAGTACCAGCATTGAAAAGCCTGGTCTGTTGTTGCCACCTGCCTTGCTTCTGTAGGTGGGAGCACAGAAAGAAGGGCATAGCAGACAGGTCTTGACAACATGTTGTCACATTTCTAGGGCTGCCAACCTCCAGATGGTAGCTGGAGATCTCCCACTATTACAACTGATCTCCAGGCAATAGAACTCAGTTCCCCTGGAGAAAATGGCTGCTTTGGCAATTGGACTCTATGGCATTGAAGTTCCTCCCCTCCCCAAACCCCGCCCTCCTCAGGCTTTACCCCCCAAATCTTGATATATTTTCCAACCTGAAGTTAGCAACCCTACATACTTCCCATGTTCAAAGAGAGGGGACTTTGGTTTGTCAAATATAGGTTGGGCCATCTATCCAGATATTGTATGATGTGCTCAGATGCCAACCTAACACTATCATGAACGATCTTTTGGAGGTAGAGCTGGCAGCATTGCTCTTCTTCAGAGTCCAGGCCCTTTGTTTGGCACTTAGACATACCTTTCTCCATCTTCATTCCACCATTTGAGCTGACAGAAGGGGAATAGAGTCACTGCAGCTGAAAACTGCTCCCCAAGTGACCATGACAATTACTTCATGGGAATATCCATTTTTTTGTTACATCTGAAAGTTAAAAAAATGAAAAATATAAAAGCTTACCATTCCTATCTTCTTTGTTTACCCAAAAAGTGAGAATGGGATTTTTTTTTGCCAGGTGTTGCATCAAGAACAGGAAGGGGCCATCAGTATGTACAGTAATGAAAATCTTTTGGGGTATAACCTTCTTTTAGGGGAGTGATCCTCCTTCTGAGTACAAACTTTATTTCAGCACTACCATGTACTCTCAAAAACATGAATATTGGTTATTCTCTCTTATCATCTACAAAGCTTATTTTTGGTTATGTCTGGCTTCCGTTGCATGATAACATATATACCGGTAGCTTACTCTCTCCTCATTTCATATGCATTGTTGGCAGAAACCCTAGGTTCTACCTCACCTTTTACTGCTTTCTCTTCTGAAACATTTATTGCCATATCTCAGGTGCTGTTTCCAGTCATGCTTCAATGTATGCAATTTCTTTCCTTGTTCTGTGCATGTGCCAAGGGATACAGGTGCTCCCATCATGTGTCTTCATCTCTCTTAAATGAAATGGCTTGTTAGGTATTTCGTAGAACTGCCATTAGCAAGACACATGGAAAGTTGTGTTCCCTGTCCCCCCACCTTCATGAGCCTGCAGCATATTCATTTAAAGGTTAAGCATAAGTTCCAGAAGGACAGTTTGAACATTGGAGCATTTAAGAAAAACAAAACAAAACCTCGAAACTGTGCAAGATTGCTATATGAGGAATGTGAAATCTCTGCAATTAACTGACAGGAGAGAAAATAACAATTTCAGTTCCCTTTGCAAACAGGCTGCTGTTATCCCCCCCCCTTTCCCCTGGATCCTATTTTTCTCCTTGCCCAGTGCTTGAGAATGTTGTTTAGCCAAGCAGAAAGATGCCAAAGCCTTTCTGGCCATGAAACTCTACTGTTGTGATGGCTGTCCCAGAAGCATGTGGCACATTAATGCTCCAAAACCTGACACTGATAGCCAAAGGAAGCTTAGTGAGCTATTCGGCAATGGCAGAAGTCTATATAATTATTGAGGCTTGTTTAAACATAAGAAGGGACAGATGACATCCCCAAGGCAATAATAATTTGTGTGACCCGAAATGAAGGAACAATACCCCCCACCTTTTTTGTGGTGGAAATTAGCAATGCTTTAATATTCACAAACGATGCTTCGGAAAACTGTACTAAGCACAATGTCAGTTTTCTCTCATCTCGAGCACCCAATTTAAAAACGAGCAGTATCTTTTAAAAGACCATTTTGGTTAAAGGAAAGAAAATTTTATCGGGGGGCACTGTTTAGCAAAACAGCAAAAATAGATAAATAAAATAAATCAGAGGCATACAACATGCAATTTTTTAAGCCAATTATATACAAAAAAATTAATGTTCCTAGGTGTCCACAAGAAGATATTACAGAAAATAAAGCCTCCCAATCCCATCTACGATTCTGTTAATTGGGAAATTGCAATGATAATTTTAAAGAAGGGATTCTATCAAAATTCTTCTCACCCAAATTTCTCTCTAGATACCAATTCCTCCAGTGAGATGGGGTGGGTGATGGCATTTCATGCTAGGGTAGTTATGCTAGCAGGTGGCTGGGTGGTGGGGGACGGGATGGGATGGAGGTTTCCATCCCCCAATATCTACCAACTGAGGCAACTGGCTCAGGTCACCTTACTATAGAGCTAGCCTGTAGAGTTTCTAAATAGGAATCCACCCCAACTCACCAATACATAAAGAACAATTCTAAGCCAATGTTCTCAGACCAAGTATAGCTAATCAGTCAACCATGCCTGCAGACTGACAGTAAAATCACTGTTCCCATTGTGGATGTTTATAATTTGAAATTGAGCCCCTTCGCATATAAAGACCATTTTATTTTAGAAGAAAACAATTTTGAAAATGGAAGAACGTTTTGTCGGTTCCTCCCCCTTCATCAAGATCTTGATTTTTTTCTATTGAAAAGGCAGGGAAACAAATTTCTCACCAGTATTTATTGCTTCAGAGGGCTGCAAACATTCATTAGATTTCTGATTTCTTGTTTTTGTATGTAGAGAAAACACGGCAAGATGGAGACATCAGGTAACAATGATTTTGCTACAGCTGATGCATGCTTTAGGCAATGAACAACTGACAGTCAACCAGCAAAATCATTCTGAGAAAGCAGAAAGAGTACTCCCAAGGAAGAAACAAGATGTGATTACTAGGCTATTTCTCAAACCTGCCTTCATTGTATAGGGGAGGGAACTTTCGAGATCCTTTTGAAAATGCCTTCTGAAGGTCAAATTTCCCCCCTAATTTTGGCTTTCAGAATTATTTGGTCTTATTTTCAAAGTAGAACTGATACCTTAGGAATTCCCCATTATTCCATGTTTTATTTTCATATATGGTACAGAGTGTGTACACTATAGCATGTGCATTGTGCTGCAGCTTTCAGCTCCTCCCCTTCACATGCATAATTTCTCCCCATTAAATCACATTGATAATATATTCAAGAAAGCAAACCTGCACTAGGGGTTTCTTAGTATAGTATCCCGATTCTTTTTGTGTGGTGTTTTATCACTGTGCACGTCAATAAAATGTTACACACAAAAAATTCTGAAGCTGTCATATGCTCAGGGTTTTATCATTCCACACATCAATAACAGAGGGGGGAAAGATGCAAATGAACCAAAGGGACTGACAACTGTGATAAACTGCATACCCCCCCCCATTCAAGATGATGGTAGCTATGCAGCTGCAGTTGGCCTTGGAGGAGATGGATTATTAGACCCATTTCAATCCAGATTCAGGCCTGGATTTGGGATGGAAACAGCTTTGCTCTAACTGATGATATTTGCTTGGAAAGTGAATCTCTGTTGATTCTCAGCTTTTTAACCATCATTTTTAGTTGTGCATTCACAACCGACATCTGACTTGAGAGCTGTTTTATGGATGCTATTTTTGGCTGGCCTATACATTTTCCACATAAATAAATAATCATGGTCTGGATCCAGCCAGCTTTTTCACTCAACCTCATCCAGTTCTTTTCTATGCTACAGTCCACATCCCACATGGCTTTTGTACATGCAGGTCCCAAGGTTCTTAGCATAGCCTTTCTGAGTGGTCAAACAAAATGTCATCTTCCTTTTCCATAAGCAGAAATACTAGTTGGATCCAACCCTAGCATTCCTTGGTGGTCTCCCATCCAATTACTAATCAGGGCTAACCCTGCTTAGCATCTGAGACCAATGGTCCATCTAGTTTAGCATACTGTTTCACACAGGAGCCAGCCAGATGCCCCTGGTAGGCCTAGAAGCAGTCTATGGAGGCCAAAGTCTCCCCCCACCCCACATTCATATTCTGAAGTTTATTGTCTCTTAATGTGAAAATTGCATTTAGTCATTGTGGCAAATAGCCATTGACGGATCTATTTAAGGCTCCACCACCACTGTGGAAGTAAATATGTAAAGTGCCATCAAGTCGCAACCGATCACTAACCAGGGCTGACCCTGTTTAGCTTCTGAGATCTAATGAGATCAAGCTAGCCTGGGCCCTCTAGGTCAGGGTATGGCAGTGAATACCACTGGTTAATTATCATGAACACATACACATGAAGCTGCCTTATACTGAATCAGACTTTGGTCCATCAAAGTCAGCATTGTCTACTCAGACTGGCAGCAGCTCTCCAGGGTCTCAGGCAGTGGTCTTTCACATCACCTACTTGCCTAGTCCCTTTAACTGGAGATGTGGGGGATTGAACCTGGGGCCTTCTGCATGCCAAGCAGATGCTCTACCACTGAGCCACAGCCTCTATCCATTCAGTCGCTACTTTATACAGGCTGGGCTGTATCCAGACCTTCCACAAAACGTGGATGGGAGAGTAGGCATAATCCCCCACCTACTATCCCCTCTATGCATTCATGGAATGTGTGGAAAGGGCTTGGAAAGAGTTACAGAATGTCTATCTGAAAGGGGGGCTAATGAATTATCACTCGAAAGCTATGACAGTAAGCAAATGTATTAAGACATACATTTTAAACTCCGTTGGAATTTCTTCTTAGTAGACACGTTCAGGATTGGGCTGTTGGACAGAAAGAGAGAATTGTTAACATTTTCAAAAGCTTCCCTTGAAATGAAATCACTTGAAGAACAAAGTCTTGGGAAAGGACCTGACTAAATTGTAAAGAGAGCCACCAGTATTCTATAGACAGTAAAGTTCACAATGCCATGTTCTGCTCAAGATCAGCAGCTCGTCTTGTCTTTGTCGCTCATGTTTCTTAAAAGCGCATGACTCCCCATGTTCCTATTATGATCTATTTAAGGCTCCTTACCTGCTTAAACATCTTAAAAGCTAATGAGATAGAAAAATTCCTAATGGGTGGCTTTTCTAGGACAGAGAAGAGTTCAAAGCTATCGCTTGGCACACATCTAGCTTTTGCTACCTAGTTTGGTCTTTTATGAGTCATGTACATACAGCTCTGCCTTACATTTGAAGTCCTAGTGGTGAGACCGCCACCTCCTTCTCTAGCTGCCATCGTTTCCAGGCTGTTAGGTGCAGAAAGGTCTTCCCAATTCCTTCTATCTCAACCTGATGCCTTGTACATGTTCGCATGTTCTATGCCAGTGAATTATGGGCTCTCCCCTGAATTTAAGTGGATCTAAATCTGGACAGGAGGGAATTCCAGAACCCAAAGAAAAGGTTTAGGATGCAAACTAGGAAAATATTATCCAACTTGTTGGACAGCTGTTAGAATGTGATCACCACAGGGAAAGGCACAGTGTTATAGAGCGCTGCCCAATTGTCCCATGGAGGATATAAGGACTATTTTCCTAGGCCAAACTCGCATTTCTGCTTCGACACTTCTGGAAGTCATCTGAAAGCTGTCAGAGTCCTGTCCTTAATTAAAAGCATCATCGTTTTGTTGTTGTTATGCTCTTGTAGTCTTTAGACAACACCAGTAATTGGACGTGATTTTTACCTCAGCAGCATTTGTGAAAGCAGAACCTGACTGGGAATTAATCTGTGCCTCACCACCATCGATGGAGTCTCCAAGGGCCTGGATTATCAGGGTTAGTTTAGCATAGTGTTCTGTTTCAGCACATTAGACATGACTGGGGGTCTCTGAGGGCCTAGTAAGAGCTGCTGAGGAATTCCAGCACCATCCTGCAGGAAGACATATCAAGAGAAAAACATTCTGTTCCCCCCCCCAATCACATTAAGGCTTGAATAATGAAAAATGACAGAGCTAATCTGCTCCAAGGAGCACCACAGTAGTTTCTTCAAGTTCAGCGATAGCTATCTCTTTACAACTTTTTGAGTGGCAAGTGAAAAGAGGCCTTCAGTTTAGCTTGCCTACTTGCCAGTCTAGGGTTGCCAGGTCCCTCTTCACCACCGGCATGAGGTTTTTGGGGCAGAGCCTGAGGAAGGAGGGGTTTGGGGAAAGGAGGGACTTCAATGCCATAGAGTTCAATTGCCAAAGCAGCCATTTTCTCCAGGTGAACTGATCTCTATTGGCTGGATCTCCAGCTAGTACTTAGAGGTTGGCAACCCTATGCCAGTCTGATATAACTGAGGGCCCAAGTGCAAACTTATAACACATGGGCTGGAATCCAATGGAGGACTTCTATGAAGGAAGAGGGTTGATTTTGGACAATCCCCCTCCCTCTGCAGTGCCCCAGATTTTCCTTCATGCTGTTTCTGGGAATCCCTTATCCCTCAAGAAAAGCATTTTGGTGGAAATGTTGGGCTGCAGAGGAGGAGGGAGATGAAGAAGAAGAGCTCTGCTGAGGGAAAATCCCTCTTGTCCATGGGAATCCTCTGTTGGATCCAAGCCATGATTCCCATCTTATTATATAATTTCATGACTCATAAATGATTTTTTCCTGGGAAGTCTTATTTATCCAAGAGATCAAATAATGGATTCTAAACTTCTTCCTATGCTTGAGCTTCTCCCTATACCAGTTTCTCCCCTCCTTTGTCTTTAGTCCCTGCCAACATCTCCCTTAAACAATGAATTATCACGATGAAATTTCAGGATGCATTTTTTAAAACCCTCCTTTCAGTTCTAAATACCAGCTCAACCCTCATGCTTGTTTTCCCAAGAAAAAGGGAGAAACATGCTAAGGGAAATCTGGATCCAAACAGTTTTTTCTCAAGCAAAAAAGGAATGTGGGGCTCCCTTTGACCACCAAAAACTGCTATGCTGGGTATTGTGGGACTTCCATGGACAAATGTCATGTGGGATGGGGCCAGTGCTAAGGAGAGAAACTGGATCCATAAATGTCTGGGTGGACCACACTAAAAAGCTCTACTATACAATAGACTGGTCCAGCCTCCAGCCCCTCATCTTTTGATCACATAACAATCTAGATATTGTAATGCAACATCTCCCTTAAAGTATGAAACATCTCAATGAAAGGTGATGTTCACTTTCAAACCTCTACCGAATGTAATCTACTGAATGTAATGTGATATCTGAAGCTAGGCATCTAGACCACTGTGATTTACTAGTGTTTTTACTAATGTTTACTAGTGAAGCACCACGTCAAAAATGCCGCTGTATTTTTTTACCTTCACCTTCCCTTAAATAAGATATGAGAGGATCAACCTGATCTGCTACTCCAAAATGCAACGTTAAAGAAAGACACTCGCTTGTGTTGTAACAAAAGAGTATCTACCAAAAGCAACCAGCACTTATGATCAAATGTAAACCAATAAATAACTAAATAAATAACTAAGCATACATTATACACAGGATGTGTAATAATGAAAACAGACCCCAAACAACGTCACTGTTGCACTCTACAGTTTATTCAATATAATATCATATCAACTATATCACCTCATAAACACTTTATCACAGAATGGCAACTATCATTTTGTAATGTGCCACTTATTATCACAATAACAAATGCACAAACTGCTTAAGGTGTAGTCCATGCTATTGGCTGGTATATCTTGATGACAGATATTCCTTGTCAACGGTAAGCAAAACAGTTGCAAATAAGTATAGAGTCTATAGTACACCGTGAAGCAAAACTGAAGCAAAAACCACAAGTTAAGCCAATGACCAGGACGAGATGGGGTTCCGGTAAACTCCCATTTCACTGAGTCTTCTTCAGTCGAATTGTATCTGACACGGGCAGCCAACATGCAGTACGTTCGTGCTGTTTTCCCAGCGATGTTGATTTTAACTGAGCACTCCTGAACGGGTCATTTCTACGGAGATGCTGACTAGCAACTTTCCTTTTGGCCAATTACATAAGCCAAAAAATTCAATTCATATGTTATTTTTAAAAGCAAGTCAAGAGATACTAAATATCAGTTCACAAACTGACAGTCCAGAGCCCACTAGGGCATCTATACTTGAGCTGTGCTGGTTTGTATTTAGGTGCAAATTCAGCATTTCATTAAATTTCCCAGCTTTGTTCTTTAACAAACGCCCAACTGATTAATTCAGGCCAGAACCAACGTTTTTTGTTTTTAACAGAAAACTGTAGGCCTAACACCATCTGTAAATCTCAACACAGGATAGAATTTTTACCAAACGAGTCAACACTTTCTCTCAAGCATAACATGAGACAAACAAATACACCATGAGAATCCAAACTGAACAAAGGAGCAAAGCATTGTCAGATATGGCTTGACCTCATTACAAATAAACAGTTCATCTATAATGCATTTAACTCAAGTTCTTCTTGTTGTAATGAATTAACTGTTCTCTAGTGGATGGCCACTGCAAGCATATTTTGGAAAATCATTCCAATAAAAAAACGCATCAATAATAATACCTCCAAACCATTTTTGCAGTCAAGGAATGCTTAAACAGTAATTTTCTTCCAGGTCTCTTGTCCCAAAGCCTAGAAGGGATATAAACACCCCACAGTTACTATTTTTAATCCAGTGCATGCCATACATTCCAATGCTATTAATGATTCATCTTTTTAATTAAAAAAGGGTAAGATATCAAACCGGGGGGGGGGCAGTTGCTTCCTTAGGCTTTGAACATAACGTTCTTATATATCTTAATTGTACCACCAGAGAAAATTCTAATTTAATGACTCTTCATGAAAGATGATATTGCATTACCATTTTATTCAGAGCTTACTTAAAGGAAGGTAATCAAAACCAGTTAACTAAGCAGTAGTTTTATGAACCTCTTGAGGACGGGAGCAACAGTTGCCGTGATAACATGCCAGTGTTCCTTCCACTGTTTGTTATTTTGGTAAGAGGGGAGTTGAATTAATTGTCCTGGGGCACTTGAAATCCAGATTTTATTTCTTGCTCTCAAAACTTCCTCAGACAACTCAGTTTTTGCAAGGCCAAGTCACACTGGACTAATTAATCCTGCAGGACTCTGCAACTGTTTATCTCATGCACATACTAGGCAGTCTGTCCATTAGCTAATTCATGCAGAATCTATGGTTTGGCTACCATGGAGGAGAGCTTCGAAGACAGAATGTAAATTAGGGATGGTTTTGAATTGCTCATCTGCTGTTTGGAGTTGAAACCCCCATTTTCATTTGGCCTCCCTTGTGCACTCTTAGAATGCATGGTTCTTTATTTTTGCAGCACTTCCTGCCTTTTCACACAACCCCCCCCCATAAATGTGCTCATTTTTTAGTGTTATTTGTGTGACGGTAAATCAGAACTGCACATTTATTATACATATAAACGACGTACAACGTACATATAAATACACTGTAAATTGTGTTTGCAAATGAAATCTACAAAATGCAAAGAGCAAAGACTTGACCCAGAATATAAAGACTGTCACTGAAATAAATAAATAAATGTGACAGAGAGAGAGAGAGAGAGAGAGAGAGAGAGAGAGAGAGAGAGAGAGAGAGAGAGAGAGAGAGAGAGAACATTGTTCCATAATTCACCTTAAGTCTTCTTGAGAAAGGTGTACTACAAAGAGCCAATATGGTATAATAGTTATTGTCAGACTAGGAACTCCAAGCCCCAGGTGTGAATCCCCACTCTGCCATGGAAGTTTGCAGGGTGACCCTGGGCCAGTCACATACTCTCAGCCTAACCTACCTACCAGTGGCCAACAAATTACCTCTAAGGAAGCCTACAAAAAGGAAGACACTGGGGAGAAACATCAGGCATAAATGACGTGAAATAAATAAGATAAAATTAATGCTATAAAATAAATAATGCAAATCTGTATCTTCTTCTGCCCCATCCCAACAAAAGGTCACAGCCTTTCCTACTAGGGGTGGTCCCTATGAGGTTAGTTACATTATGGGAGGAGTAGAATTGCCCAGTAAGCCAACAGCATTTCACAATCCATCTGCTTTTACCCAGCTGGGTACTTTGGTAGGAATGTGTCGTTCTCTGGTACAAACATAATGGGTTGTATCCAGCTCACTGTGAGCAAATAACAGAACCTTCCTTCTTCCTCCATGGCACACTGTGTGTCGAAATCACTGTGCTCAGGGCCAAATGACTCCCAGAAACAGATCAGGACATGATGCGTGGATCTGCAGTAGAAAAAGGAATCTGTAAAAATCAGCCCTGCCCCTTGCTGGTGGAAGTATCCTTTTTCCAGCAGAAAGCAGCCACTGGATACAAGAAGAAGAAGAAGAAGAAGAAGAAGAAGAAGAAGAAGAAGAAGAAGAAGAAGAAGAAGAAGAAGAAGAAGAAGAAGAAGAAGAAGAAGAAGAAGAAGAAGAGTTGGTTTTTATATGCCGACTTTCTCTACTCCTTAAGGGAGACTCAAACCGGCTTACAATCACCTTCCCTTCCTCTCCCCACAACAGACACCCTGTGAGGTAGGTGGGGCTGAGAGAGCTCTAAATAGAACTGTAACTTGCCCAAGGTCACCCAGCTGGCTTCATGTGTAGGAGTGGGGAAACAAATCCAGTTCACCAGATTAGCCTCCGCCGCTCATGTGGAGGAATGGGGAATCAAACCTTGTTCTCCAGGTCAGAGCCCACCGCTCCAAACCCCCACTCTTAACCACTACACCATGCTGGCTCTCCATCTCATAAGGATGTGCTGGGAAATCTAGAGTCAACACAAAGGCACTATTCAAGAATCCCATCCACTGTTCTTTGCCAATGAAGAACCCCATCATTTTAACTGTGGTGCCATTTGGATGCGAACCGCTTATATTTATTTTTGAGTTTAGAAAGCGATCTCAAGCTATTTTCTTCTCCTAGAGAATTGTCAATATTTTCTGGATGAGTGCATTCTAAATGGTCTGCTTTATTCATTACATCCCTTGTACTACGCACTGTTTTAATAAGGCTTTGATTATACCTGACATCTCAAAGTAGCCTTGAGTCTGGTAACTTGATTCAACCAAATTAAATATGGATTATATGCTGTGTAATTAGGCCAGACCAACAGTATTATACACTCAAATGCCATCTGAAGTCTGCAAACTCCTAGGCAACCAGAACTAGAGTTTAGAATGGACTTTTTCCAAATAGCATGGTGGCAGTTATCTGGTGTAGAGTCCATAGCAGGGTGTTGACATGATCATAGAGTTTTGTGTTGTAAAAATGTACTAAAGCAAATTTAAAAGGTGTGGGGGAAAATGAATCAGATGGTGTTTATCTTTTCCTAATGGTACTTTAATTGAATATAACTGATGCTGCTGCTATGGAGATAGCATGTGCCGGGAAAACGAGAAGACAGGAGGATGTATACATTTAATTGCACATCAGAAAGAAAGCAACACACCAGAAAGAGCCAGCTTGGTATAGTGGTTAGGAGCAGTGGTTTGGAGTGGTGGACTTCAATCTGGAGAACGGGGTTTGCTTTCCCATTGCTCCACATGAGTGGCAGAGGCTAATCTGGTGAACCCTAGCCAACACTGGCATCGTATATCCTGTAGGAGCCTCTTGGAAATTCTGCTTCTGCCCCAGAACTGGCAAAGGCATTGTTGTCAGTTGAGAAGTGGTTTCTCCTGGCTAGCAGGTCGAATCTCCTCTCAGCTTGCCCAGTGAGAACAGGTTGATCTCAAGGAGGCTGGTGGAGGGCTCTTTATCCTTACCTGGGCTTTGTGTTGTGACATCATTGCATTTTTCCTGCGATTATGTCATTTCCAGTTCTTGGCAGTCTACTTCTGGTGGAGCCACTGAAGGCAGCCCAGGCTCCAGGGCCATTTCCCAGGTCTCCTTGCCAGAATAGATAGTACTAGACTGGTTGTACGAATGGTTCCTAAGATAAATGCATGGCCTACATTTTCATGAACTATGTTCTTAAGCATAAACATGGTCTCTACATTAGCAGAGACTGTTCTAAGAATAAGCCAGACTTCACAGCATAAGAAACATTGGCTTATTCTCCCTAATTATATTTTAAAAGATATCTGTGCTTGGGAACCATGGGTAACCCTATAAAGTTAGCCAGTGCTGAGCCAATTCCCATGGTTGGGGAGGTGGTAGGATTAATTTCCTTGAGAGCTAAAGTTCAATTAATACCCAAGGCTTAGGTAAACAATGCTCCCAAATTTAATTTCCTTCATAAATTCTCCGTGCACCTGATTAAATCCTTACAGCAAGACTTAACACATCAAGGAGGGTCAAGCATCCCAAGGGCATTTAATTAAATAATGGAGGCTGTGTGCTGCTATCACAAGAATGATCAAAACTGAATTAGGATTCTTGGGCACCTTTAAGGTTAACAGATTTATTGTGGCATAAACTTCTGTGGACAGCAGCCTACCTCATCAGAGATAAACTCTAATCTGTGAAAATTTAGACCACCACATAAATCTGTTAATCTTTAAAATGCAGCAAGACTTCTGTTTCTTTTTGAGGCAACAGACAAACATGGATGCCACCACCGTGGAAATACCATATTTACTGTAAAGGAAGAAGAAGAGTTGGTTTTGACTTTCTCTACCTGACTTTCTCTACCTTTTAAGGAGAATCAAACCGGTTTACAATCTCTTTCCCTTCCTCTCTCCACACAGACACCTTGTGAGGTAGGTGAGGCTGAGAGAGCTCTAAGAGAATTGTGACTAGCCCAAGGTCACCCAGCTGGCTTCATGTGTAGGAGTGGAGAAACCAGTCCTGTTCACCAGATTAGAGCCCACTACTCATATGGAGGAGTGGAAAATCAAACCCAGTTCTCTAGTTTTGAATCTGTTGCTCTTAACCACTATACCACACTAGCTCTGAACCTGAATATAAAATGATCCTCCTAAAAAAGTTATACACAATTTTTTTTGTTACTTGACATGACTGTAATTTGTATGCCAATGTAAGCTGACTCCCCATTTTTTTGATGGCACACCTGAGAAAAAACCATAGTCCGAAATCTGAGTAAATATAGTATTAATCAAGTTAACGGTTGAGCCATCAAGTTGAAGTTTTAGGCTTAGAAAGGCAAAGACATATCCATTCACATTTGGGCAATGATAAACATTCAAAAAGGAAATGTCTACAAAGTAAGGAGATCGCCTTCAATTTCAATCAGAATCTGCAGCCACCAGACCTGTCATCTGTTCAGCAAGAAAGCTGGGAAGTGACAGGTTGTGTCTCTAAGCAGACAGGACAGATTTTAGTATTTGCAATGATAGGTAGGCATTCTTTCATGAACAGAAAAAGCAAACATCTTATTGCTACTGTATTCTGAGGTGCTCCAAGAAGAAGACAGGCAAATCCTGGAAGGACAGAGCTGCTAGATCAAATCAAAGGTAATCTGAGAGTGAATTCAGATAAGCAATTTAACCTTTCTTCAGCTGGGTTCTGAGAGCTAGTCAAAACTATGATATAAAATTTGAGCGACACAAAAATGTCTTAAACACACCTTTTAGCTTCCATACTTGTAGAGGGTAATTGGTTTTTATTTTTAACTGGCATTAGGAAATGGGATCTGAATGAATGCATTCTATTACAATATTTGAATTAACATGTGCGGTTATTTCCTCTGATAGGAATCATGGTTTGGGAAATGATCGTCAGGACATTTAAGTCTCAGCCCTGGCTTTCTGCATTAGAAAATTAATTTCTCTTTCTGTCTCATGAATGATCAAATATTTTACAGTATGGGTCAATGTTAAAAAGAAAATTATGCATTTTTAAGCATCTGAATGATGACACAAACCATCACGGTTTTTTGTATCTTAAACTTTGACACGCTCGGCCAAAATTCTTTCAGTACTTCATTTTCATTATTTGATTAGTTCACAATGTTAATGCAAAATCATCGACAGTTTAAGATATTCAGACGATACGTAGGATCCTCTTGGTAAAATAAAAGCTAAGCTAGGGAAGATAGAAATGTTATCTAAACCAGGCTGAAACACCTTTCCATTATCTCCCCCTCCCAAACAATACTGACATATTCCATGTTTGGACAGCTATTTGTCAAAGACCACACACATGCTGGCTAAGAATCCAACACTGTATTTAAAATGCTGTTCCACTTTCTTCCCCCTTGAAATGCCCCATTTTATAATAAGGAAAATTAATAATCACAAATGAAACAATAGTCTATCTTGTGACCTTTGTTATCTTCTCAATCATATAATTGCAAGACTTAAATGTTCTTCATAAGATACATTAATATCACTGAACACTTATGTTAGTACATTTTGCACACTGTTCAGGCAAGGTAAGAGAACAAATACTAGTGTACTTTCCAAACCTGATTGTTTAGGAGCAGAAATAATGACTAGTGTTTAAATAAAGCCAAAGTAAATAAAGGCAGAAATCAAGATCCCCCCCCCAAAAAAAAACCCCTCCCACACATACACACACACACAGAAAAAGCGGTTGTCTAGCAAAAAAAATACTTACTGTCTAGTAGACAATCAATGCTTGGGGTGAGAGGACAGATAAAAAAGATAGATTAGTCTCAGATACAAAATTTGAGTTTTACCTCATACATTCTCTAAGGAGCTCAGGGCAATATATCTAGTCCCTGCTACCTTGTTTTATCCCCATAAAACCCCACTTGAGGTAGGCTTGAATGACAAAGGGTGAAAACGCACGGTCGCTTTAGCCTCCTTTATTCCCTGTTTCAACCAGGATTTAGCCAGGATCGAACGCACGTTTGGCGAAACACATGAGTTAGATCCTGGCTGAATCCTGGCTGAAACAGGGAATAAAGGAGGCTAAAGCGACCATGCGTTTTCGCCCAAAGAATGATTGGCCTAAGGTCTCTCAATGAACTTCATGACAGAAGGGTGAAAATAAATTGGTATTTATTAAGTAGTATTGTGAATGGAGGGAGGGAAGGTGGCATGGTATAGCTGATCTGGGAAGCCATGGAGGGGCAGTACTGGGGTGGGAGACAGCCAAGAAAAAACTCTGCAGAGGAAAGCAACGGCCAACCACCTCTGCTTCTCACTTGCCTCAATAGCCCCTTGCTGGAGCCGCCATACGTTGGTTGCAACTTGACAGCACTTACGTACGTATAGTGAACGTGATCTTGGAAAGCCAAGTAGAAAAGAGCAAGAGTCCAGTAGCACCTTTAAGACTAAAAAAATATTTTCTGGCAGGGTATGAGCTTTCGTGAGCTACAGCTCACTTCTTCAGACTACTTCACACTAGCCACTGTGAATTATCTTGGAAAGCCAAGGTGATCAATATTGGGTAAATTAAGTGGAATTGGTGGTGTCTGTGGTTGGAAAGGACTGTAGTAGTACAGAAATTTAGGAATACGGATTCTTTTTTTCAAAACATAGTAACAGAATGGGACATTAGGGGTGATTAGGCTGGTGGGGGTGGTTTTCGGACAGAAAGAAGAAACCTCTTTTGTGGTTGTGTCATGGGAGTGATTGCTTTATGTAAGTTAGATAGTGAATACAAGGGAGGGATCTGAACCATGCTGAGTAATACTGTAAATGGCCTGAATAAATAAGATTACAAATCTAAATACATGCATTATTTAAGACCCATTGGGCGAAAAGCAGATATTTGACAGGAGTAAACTATAAAACTGGAAAACAGAAAACTCCAAAGTGTCAACCATAAAACTTGACACCTTTCTCTGGAGGTTATGAATTACAAGCATGTTTGACCTCATTGTATGGAATAAAATAAAAACACAAACTGGCAAAAATGGGCTCTTGAGATTGCCCATGCCTAGTGAGATGTGTGTTGCAGAGCAACAGCAGAAATCCTATGTGGAAAATTAGCAAATACATAGAAAGTGTAAATAATAGTTCTGTAAAAGAAAAAGTAATGTTTAATATTTAAAAAAATTCTAAAGTTCTGAGGTAAATATGAGGAGATTTTACTTCTCTGAGGGAAATCAAGCTATGGCATATGTAGGCCTCTGGGCAGCTTGTGAAGCAGTGGAACTGATGCCTAGTTATTGGTTCTTGTAGGTTATCCGGGCTGTGTAACCGTGGTCTTGGAATTTTCTTTCCTAACGTTTCGCCAGCAACTGTGGCAGGCATCTTCAGAGGAGTAACACTGAAGGACAGCCTTCGACAATATTTTGATGCCTAGTTAGTGTGTCATATTTTATGGGGCAGAAAGACTCAAAACGTATCACTTCAGATTAGTCAAGTTGATAATTGGTCAGTCAGTTGATAATTTAACCACTTTAGAACCAATGAGATGAGGGTGAACTTTAAATGGTTGAAGATAATAAAAAGCCAGGCTGGTCGGAGAGAATGAAGTGTGAGAGTCAGTCAGCATGTGTGAAAGATCAGCAGTTGTGGGAGGAGGCAACAAAAGGAGGTGAAGAAGTCCTGTTAAGGTCTGTTCCCATATTGTCCTGCCACTGAGGTCATCAACTGTTGTCCTGCTCTAGTTTCTCCCACCAACAGGGTGGAAGTACATGGTGACTCAGGAAAGAGAGTCATAGTTGTATAGCAAGTAGAGTCTGAAACACCTTGGTTCAAATCTCCCAATCTGGAAACACTCTTCTTCTAGCAACACTCTCAGTTTAACCAAGTTCATAGGATTGTTTTGAGAATAAAATGGGGAGGTATGGAAACATCCTAGATAGCTAGGGAAGAGTGTTTTCTCTGGTAGCACCCCATTCCCAAGAGATTCACTTGCTCATCTATCATTTTCTAGATACCAAGCAAAAACATCTTTTGGTTTGTATTTGGTTAATTCGTTTGGTATTTTATTTCTCCCCTTGCTCCAGGTTACTCAGTTTTCTACTTCGCTATTGGTTTATATTTGCTGCCAAGGCAGGGGAAAGATGTTAATTTCTACGATGAAATTGTGGTGACCTATACTAGTTATATTTTATGAAGTTTGTGTTTATATGGCAGTAGTGCTTTAAAAAATGCTATCAGTATTTGAGAGTGTATTTTATTTCCCTTTTTAATCAAGTGTTTTATTGTTTTGTTGTTCTCTGGGTTGGGCATAATTTTTGAAAAGGTGGAATAGAATTTTTTAAAAATCCAATAAATCAACAAATGAAGGTATGTATTTTACATGAGACACAAGTAATTTACAGAATTCACTGCAACAAGATATACTTGCAGCAAGATGACTTTAAAAAAAAGAGACAAGTTTTCAGGAAGGATTCCTCGAAGCACCTGATTGGCTACTTTGGGAAACGGGATGCTGTACTAGATAGGCCTTTGGTGTGATGCAGCAGAGTTTATCCTTTATTATGGACTAAACATTGCAGCACTGCTAAGAATCAATAGCTCCACTACCATTTGAAAACTGATTAAAGAAAATGTACACCAGTTTGCTTTCAGCTTCAGAGCACTATTCCCAACTATAGCATGTCCCCAAACCTTTGATGCCTCTAGGCATCACCCTTTGGCAGGTGCCTGAAGGTACCCCCCCCATCTTGCTACACTAGAGCTGCAAAGTCTTCTTAATATATCAGGAGATGAAGCAGGGAGGGAGAAGCTAGGCATCATTGTGCTTCAAGTCTCTTATGTTGGTAGATTCAGAATGGCAGGGCTTTGCATGATGCTTACTTTCCTCCCCTGGACAGAACTCTTGATTTCCCATGAGGCAAAGCAGGGAGGAGCCAATTGGTGTTCTGCTTCTGCAATGGGATGTTTCTGTAATAGGGAGGGCTAGTGAGTTACAAAGTACAGAATGGTAAGAATGCCTCATCTGTCTTGAATTTTATGAATAAAAGCTGCAAAATTCTCCTGGCAGGGCTCCTGCACTTTTATCTGTTGCAGAAGGTAATCAGGTGAAGCTCTCCCCCCACCCCCGCAGCATGTAGCTGCTGTGATTTAAAAAAAAAAGATGCACCTGTTGCATTTTTTGGCGGCTTGGCAGGCTGTCCTTAAATACAGAGGAGCTCTAATTGGAAAATGTGCCAGTCCTGGCTCAGTTGCATATTATTGTTGCTAGACCACACAAAGAAAACCACTGGATGTTCCCCTTCCTGCCTTTACACTTCATACATCTAACCAAGCAGTGGTGGAAAGTCCTATAGTCACGGCCAACTTATGGCAACCTCATAGGGTTCTCAAGGCAAGGGACATTCAGGGGTGGTTTGTCATTGTGTACCTCTGCATAGCAGCCCTGGTCTTCATTGGTGGTCTTTCATCCAAGTACTAACCAGGGCCAACCTTGCTTAGCTTCTAAGATCTGACAAGATCACTCTAGCCTGGGCCGTACAAGTCCAGATCTAATCAAATAGGTTATCTTTATTTTAAAACTCCTTTCTCCCTTAGAAAGGTTGCTACAGAGGCTTCTATTAATCTACCATGTACGAGTGCATCTAATGCAGCATGGAGAAATATCTCTTTCATATAGTACCCCCATGTGCAGAGGGCTGCTTTGAAGGGAAGACAAAGTGGCAATATAATAGTGTCGACTTCAAGTCAGAGAAGGATTAATATGGGAACTGGTGTATTACACTACAAAAAAGACTGACAGCTGGTGATCCTTTAAGGAAATGATGCCTAGAGATTACAGAATCATAGAGTTGGAAGGGACCACCAGGGTCATCGAGCCCAGCCCCCTGCACAATGCAGGAAATTCACAACTACCTCCCCCACATACCTTAAGTGACCCCCTACTCCCATGTTGGCGAACCTATGGCACGTCTGCTGCAGCCAGCATGCCGAGCCCTCTCTGTGGGTACGCGTGGACCCGTCGTGTCTGCCTAGGGCTGTGCCGTGTTGCCATGGTGAGGGCGCTGAGGGCAGTGCTCCTTCTCCCCAAGCCCATGCTCCCCAAGCCTGTGCTGGCGCCCTCCCTCTCCTTGCACCTGGGGCAAGCCCCTCCCTCTCTCTCAGCTGAGCTGTGGCCGCAGCTCAGCTGTTTGTTGGGGCGCCCCACCAGTGTTCAGTTTGAACCAGGAGGCTGTGGCCGAGCACCTTGCCATGCCCCCCCTCTCAGCTGAGCTGCGGGGCAGCTCAGCTGTTTGTCGGGGCTCCACCCGTCTTCAGTTTGTCTGGGGCCCCGCCCGTCTAAAAAAGCATTTATAAAATTCTACAACATTTGCAGACAATCCTACAAGCCATCAGGAAATCTACAAGGAATTTTCTAGCATTGTAGCAGCTGCAAAGGTGAATTTTAGTAACAGATTTTTACAGTTCCGTAAGATGGAGACCACCCTGTGTTTTCTTACTTCTCCAGATAAAGCCAGATTTGAAGAACTTGATCTTTCCTGCCTACACTGGTTAGATTTAGAAAATCTGGAAATGGAGCTAATAGAATTTCAAGAAAGCTCTATCTGGAAAAATAAATTCTATGACCTGTGTTAAACACTTGAGAAGATAGAAGGGATGCCAAAGGACAGCACAATTAGTTCTGAAAATGAAATCCTTAAAGTGTGGAATTCTCTGCCAAATAATTTTAAGTCAATGAAAGCACTTGGGATTGCTTTCCTTACTTTGTTTGGATCATCTTATGCTTGTGAGCAGCTGTTTTCAGCTTTGAATTATATCAAATCTGACACCAGAAACAGGCTAAAAGATGACCTGAGTGCTGCATGTGTTGCTCTCAAACTTACAAAGTATGAGGCAAGGGTAGACAAATTATCAGCATGCACACAACAGCAAAAATCACATTAATTGTTCACAAAATTTGACGTTGTCCTCAAAGATGTCACAAAAATGGTGAATTACATCATGGCTAGTGCTCTGAATTGTTGACAGTTTCAAGCACTTCTTGAGGAGGTTCAGGCACAGTATAATTGTTTACTTATGTACAATAATGTCTGGTGGCTGAGCAGAGGATGAGTCCTGGAGAGATGCATGCCAAATGCAAACTTTTACCTTTCAATAAAAAGTTGTTTGTATCATTGAAAGCTCTGTTATTGTGTTTTTCTTTTAACGCAAAATATGTGAATGTATGAGTTGTTTTTTCTAAACGAAAACCTCAGTATTCAGGTTAAATTGTCGTATTGGCACTTGGCGATAAATAAGTGGGTTTTGGGTTGCAGTTTGGGCACTCGGTCTCTAAAAGGTTCACCATCACTGCCCTACTCCATGCCCAGGAGATGGCCAAGATGCTCTCCCTCTCATGAATTGCCTAAGGTCATAGAATCAGCATTGCTGACAGATGACTATCTCTCTGTGTATAAAGTGCTGTCAAGTCGCAGCCGACTTATGGCGACCCCTTTTGGGGTTTTCATGGCAAGAGACTAACAGAGGTGGTTTGCCAGTGTCTTCCTCTGCACAGCAACCCTGGTATTCCTCGGTGGTCTCCCATCCAAATACTAACTAGGGATGACCCTGCTTAGCTATCCGAGATCTGATCTGACGAGATCAGGCTAGCCTGGGCCATCCAGGTCAGGGCAGATGGCCATCTAGCCTCTGCTTAAAAACCTCCATGGAAGGAGAGCTTACCACCTCCCGAGGAAGCCTGTTCCACTGAGGAACCACTCTGTTAGAAAATTCTTCCTAATGTCTATATGGATTAGAACCAAGCATAGGGAAAGGAGGTTCAGGGAATATGGTCTTGATGAACTATTGGTAAGATACTCAAAGATGCTGACATAGTATCACAACTTGGCTCTTAATGGAAGCATGGCTGCTTCATCATTATTCATTCCATCACCTGCTATGCTCTGCAATCTCAAATTGGCTGTCTTGTCTATCAAAAGACCCCTTCCTTCATGCACTGTTTGGATGAGCAAGGAAGCGTGCAAAAATAAACAAAAAACCCCATTTATTCGAGGGTGCTCTTCCCATTTGGATAGCTTCCCAATTCCCTGCCTGCCATTCATCTCATTGGAAGTTTGCTGTGCTTTATGCTTGATAGTAATCACATGCTAACAAAGTCCCTCGCTTTATAAGGTAGAAATGGTTTTAGCAGAGTTATATTGCCAATTGCGTTAGGATGTTTGGAGATTCAGGAGCAGTTCTCTCCATCCCAGTACAACAAATCCTAATGGACCATCCAGGATGCAGCCTCCTGCAACTGTGGATTTCTTGCTATATATTCCCAGACCAGCAGTGATAGCCTGTAGAAGGTTGCCAGGCATGGCGGGAGGTGGGTCCTTACCATGAGGACACAGTGATAGTTGTCTCCATGTGATGACATCACTTCTGGAGTGACCCTGAAGGGCCTGTATTTTGCCAGGTGATGCTCTAGCACTCACCCCAAAACTCTATGGAAACCATAGCTTCCAGACCACACTGGGAGTGATGTCATCATGTGGGAAAAATGACTGCTGCTTCCCCCAATTTAGCTGTCAGGTTTCCATCTGCCAACCAGCTGAGCATCAGCAGACAGTTGCCAAAATTGCTGCGAGTTTGCCCGTCATAAGTAGGCACCTGGCAAGCCTACCAATAGGGTTGAGCAGGTAGATATTGCTGAACCTATCTAACTTACCCAGAATCAGACTGAGTAGGCTATATCTGAGGCAATCAAAGCCTTCTTGGATCTACTAACATTGCGTTAATAGTGTAATTGTTGGGAGTCTGCCTGCCTGCCCCCAGTTTCCTAGAAAACAGCATTTCCTCCAGCCAATTCTAGCTCAGGGACCTTTTGGAGAGCTGCCTTGGCCAATCACACAGTCTTTTCTGAAGAGCAGGGAAATTTTAAATGACATCCTTCAGTTACATTAGCCATTTTGCACCGTGTGTACGCTGCACTGCTCCTTGCGTCCTAGGAGAGATGGCATGCTTGGCCAGATGGATGCTGCTTGGTCTACACTGGACTCTTTTCTTGACAGAATAGTTTGATTCATTTCAATTATTAATTTATTACTACTAGCTAGCCTTTCCTCCGTCCTTTTTTGACAGGTCCCATAGTTTTATAATCCTCTATCACATTTCCCCTTAGCCATCCTTTTTTGTTGAATGAAAAGTCCCAGGCTCATCTTAATCATCTTGGTTACCCTACTTTGTATTTTTTTCCCATCTCTGCAATAACCTTGTTGACAGACAGTGACCTGAACTTCACATAGCCTTCCAGATGACATCTCCCCATAGTAGTCACCTTGGTAGCTTGGTTTAACTTTATAGATATATTAGAAGGTGGGAGCATTCCTGGAGGGAAGAATAAACATTTCAATCTGTTGTTTCCCACTAGTTGATATTATGGGACAAGCCCCAGCACAACAGTTATAGAGGAAGGAACCGTTGTAAATCACTGTGAGACTGCGAAAACCTAAGATCAATTTACTTAAAACTTTAATTAGAGTTTTAATAAAATTAAATAACCATCACTTTATTTTCAGTCCAGAAGAATGATTGCCAAATACGAATATGGCAATTACCTAAAACTGCCTGCTAGCCAGGGGGGGAAAACAACCTAGTCTGTTTCGGGGGCTTCATTCATCAGCAGTTGATAATATTTATTGCCATGTGGTTAAAAAAGTTTCATCTGTGGATTTTTAAAGAGCAAGCTGAAGCCAACACAAACGTTGACAATCTGATAGTGATCCCCCCCATTTTGTTCTCTAATCTGTAGATCCAGGTTTGATTCCCCACTCCTCCACATACAGCCTTCTGAATGACCTTTTTAAGCATAAGCATACGGGCCGCCTAAACTCCCAGACTGGACATGGCAACCCGATATGCAGGCACATGACTACTGTTCCAGCCGCGTGGCCGCCCCAAACGCTACTGGGACGGCAGCTGCGCACTCCGTTGACACGGCCGCTCCTGTGTGATCCATGCAGCCGGCAGCTAGGAAGCAGAGGCAAGAGCAACCTCCAGTGAACCTGAGAGACTCCATGTTCCTGTTTATCCCTGTTCCAGCTGTAGCCATTTCGTGGAAAGCAGACAGTCACGTAGTCAGTGCCAATACCCCCCATTGTAACATCAGCAGATTAATGGGCAATCAGCAGTGATCCTGATATCAGCGATGAGTCGTTCTTCCAGCTGTGCAGCAGCGATCCCCAGGCGTTAGCAGCAATCGCTCCTATGTACATCAGCAAGGATCTCCTGGCTCCTCCTGGGTTGCCTAAGCCATTGGAATTAGAATAGATTTCTAAATTCTCACTACCCCACCCTGGCAGCCAAAGATTAATCCTTTTTGTCACCTTTTGTCACCTGGGAACCTGGAAGGGGTAATCCCATTACCCTGCCCCCAGAAAAACAGTATATCTGGGGTGCTCACAGCCTATAACCTTACCTTAGGGTCTCCCATTATATACAGCCTGCCACTCTGCCGGAGTGAGCAGCCATGCTAAAATACGCTGGGGGCTCTACCCATGCCCCCTGTTTATTCCCCATGTCCCCCTTTTCCTGCTATCTTAGTCTACTGGAACTTGGACAACTCCTCATCTGGAAAAGGTGCAGTATTTCCCAATCAACGACCTCCTGCCATGTTTGCATCCGTCTGTTGAGGGAATTTACAAGTTCCCCCTGGGGGGGTTCTTGAGATTGGATTCTCTGCTTGCTTAAGTCATCAGAAGCAAGAGTCAGAGATGATTCAGAAAAGATAGACAGATCTTGCACTCAAGATAGTTCAAAAGCACACAAAACAAGTAACAGAATTCATGCAGTTTATTAAACCCTTCAAGCAAATATAAGAACAGAAACCACAGCAAAGAAATCAAAACAATTCTTAATAAACGTAACAGTCCCACCAAAACAGACACACAACCAATCAAAGCACTTTGGATCATTCCAAGGAAAGACAGAAGATGGGAATCACAAGTGGAAACCCTGGTCTTCTCCCTAGAATGACAAAGACTGTGGCACTTTGGTTCTTGTTTTATAGGTAAAACCGTGAGAGGGGGTCTCCTCTGGACCCCTCCCGTTCAAATTCCTCAGGGTATGAGTTTTGCACAAATCATGGCTAATCTTGTTTTAAAATATAATGTTCCAAAATAATTCTTTCTTGGATCTGGGGTCCCTGACAAGTTCCCTGTTTACCCGTCAGACCTGCAAAAACAATTCTCCAGATAATTTGCTGCTGGCCTCAGCGACCTTGTTGTTCTCATAACATAATGTGGGGGCACCCAATGTGTTTTAGCTGAGTGACTCCTAGTAATGCAGTATCTTGTTCCCCTTTAAGGTCATGGGTTAGTTTGGAATTTAGGGTCAGTTAAAGGTCTATTCTATGAAGGCCATAGTCTAAGCTACAGGTTATAATATTCAGGTATATAGGATTCAGGTTTTTCTTAACTCAAACTAATAATGTTTAATACAAACTAATGTTCAACACAAAGAAATTCTCACCACACCGTCCTTATTCTACTACCTTTGATTTCTTAGAATCTCTGTATGTTTGTGTTGCATCATTGAATGAAAGAAACGACATAAACTCTCTTAATTCGGAATCCCTTGTCTGTCTTTATTCTTAAGGTCACAGTTATTGGGCTCTGGTATAGCTGGTTGATCTCGCTATATAAATATTAAAGTTACCGATCTGCTCAGCTAATTCCCCATCCAAAGAGCATTTCGGGTAACACCCTGGCCCTGTCACAGTTCTCTCCTAACTCCCTCAGCCCCACCTACCTCACAAGGTGTCTGTTGTGGGTAGAGGAAAGGAAGGCGATTGTAACCAGTCTGATTCTCCTTAAAAGGTAGATAAAGTCATCATATAAAAAACAACTCTTCTTCTTCTGGGCCTGCACATCTCTTACCTGGACTTGTCGGAGGTTTGACATACACTACACTTAGCTGTTTTAAACAGACTGGAATAAACTCCTTGCTTAAACCAACCAGGAAGACAATGGAAATTTTGAGTTATTTGGGCATGATTATTTCATAAGTTCAGGGACCTCGGCCTTGTTTGTGCGATAGCCAGCAATGTCGAAGTAATACTTCCCCTCCAGCTTTCATCAAATTTTCAGAGCCACTATTATTTTTAACCCATTGCCAAAGGCAAATCTTTCAGCAGCTGATGTTGCAAAAGGGGCTGAGAGAGGTCAAACAATCTCTCCCAGCAGGCATACTGTATTTGTTTGGAAGAATGACTCAAATAAATAATGCCAAAGAGAAGTCACATACATCTTGGGGTGCACAAGAGCTTCATACACTGGCCTACTCTCTCTTTCCGACATTACTGTGGAAAGCTAAAGGCTTGTTGACACTTGAACTTTTAGCTCAATGGAGAAGCAGTTGTTCAGCTCGGAGAAAGCTTAATCGATGACCTGGTGATTGGGACACAGACAAGCTTATAGATCTTTTTGCCTCAAGTAGAGAGAGTTTCAAATTTCTCAACCCCGCTGTTTTGACTCAAAAAGTCTGCCTTTGATTTCACTACTCCCTTGTGCAAATCAAGCCTATGATTCTTTATTTTCATGCCACTTTCTATTTCCCTGCATTGAATTTTCTCCATAAAATGTATGCATCTTTCAACATTATCTGTAAGTCAATAAATCAGCATTATACCTATATTATAGCTATGAGTGATGAACATTTTACATATAAATATCATATAAATTTTACAAGATGCATATGCAATACAAATGAATCTATAAAACCAACAGCAAAAAGCAGAAATCTGGAACTGTTGACAAGTTATATATGAATATAAAAAAGAAATTAAATGGGGAACGTTCACTACCCTCAGGCTTATGTACATTTAAAATCATCTAGAATTGCTCTACTTCCTTTGGTCACAGAACAAATGAATGCAATTTGTCTATAATACATTATATATATTTATACTCTGCTTTTTCAGTCATGAATGGCTTGCCATTTCTTAAGACAGTGTCTCTTCTTTAGCATTAAAATGTAATTTACAAATGCAAAAGTAAAATCAATTTTAATACATGAATGGTGCAATCCCATGCAGAGTTACTCAAGACTAAATCTGTTGAAATCCATGGGCTTAGATTGGAGTAACTGTGCATAGGATTGCAATGTAAGTCTGGTATGTTGTCCCCGTACTTCAAATTGAAAACACAAGGTTAAGGGGTAAACTAATATGATTGACAATAAGCATTTACTTTTTAGTGTGGACTATGCTGAGGCAGCTCAGCTCTCTGCCAGCATTTCAGGAGAACACCTTAACACCACCCTGGCTTCCAGTTCAGCTGACACTGTTCCCAGAAAAATGGGTCCTGTATTCAGAATCACACGTTCAATTTGCACAAGGGAGAAGTAAACCTGTAATAAGGATACTCAGGTTAAAACAGCAAGGTTGAGAAATTCAACACCACCCCTAGTGCATATTTTCACAATATAAGTAGCTACACTGAGGAGACGGAAGCCAGTGAAATAGCCCCCTCTTGTCTCTTCTACCAGCTGTCTAATACCTAGCCAGGCCACTGTTCCATCTAGCTCAGTATCCTCTGCTCCAACTTGTGGTGGATCTCCAGGGTCTCTTTCACTAGGTCTGCTGTCTGGGTTTTTTTCAGTGAAGATCCCATGAGCTGAATCTAGGACCTCCTGTGAGCTAACTATGTATTTTTCCATTGAGCTGCCATCCTTTCCACTGGTGGAAGAAGAAGAGTTGGTTTTTATATGCTGATTTTCTTTACCTTTTAAGGAGAATCAAACTGGCATACATTCTGCTTCCCTTCCTCTCCCTACAACAGACACCTTGGAGGTAGGTGAGGCTGAGAGAGCTCAAAGAGAACTGTGACAAGCCCAAGGTCACCCAGCTGGCTTTATGTGTAGGAGTGGCGAAACAAATCCAGTTCACCAGATTAGAGTCCACTGTTCTTAATCACTACACCACCCTGGCTCCCATGAAAGGCAGAGAGGGGTGACTTTACCAGCTTTCCTCTCCTCACTGCAGCAGCCTTTGTTACATGTCTTTTTGTCAAAATGGTTCCTCCAAATTACAAAGTTGTCTTTTGCATACTCACAGGGGGATTGTCTTACACTGGGACACGAAGTCCTTCCTACATGAAGGACTGCTTCTCCCTGAGTGACCCAGTGTGGCAACTTTATTCCTGTCAGTAGGATTGCCAACCTCCAGGTGGTAGCTGGAGATCTCCCCCTATTACAACTGATCTCCAGCTGATAGAGATCAGTTCCCCTGGAGAATATGGCCACTTTGGCAACTGGACTCTCCAAACCCCGCCCTCCTCAATCTCCACCCACAAAATCTCCAGTTATTTCCCAACTTGGAGCTGGCAACCCTACCTCTTGGCATTGTCTATTGTTGTTACTAGGGTTGCAAACCTCCAGGTACTACCTGGAGATCTCCTGCTATTACAACTGATATTCAGCCGATTTTCACCTGGAGAAAATGGCTGCTTTGGCCATTGGACCCTATGGCATTGAAGCGCCTCCACTCCCTAACCCCACCCTCCTTAGGCTCTGCCCCAAAAACCTCCCCCCAGTGGGAAAGAAGGATCTGGCAACCCTAGTTGGTACCCTCTTTGTTTAATGCATATTCTGCAACAGTCTGTGCTCAGGCCTTTTCAGTTAGGGAGGGGTGTATAAGCTATACACACACACACATGTATACATATATATATATGTGTGTGATTTTAGTGTTTTATCAGATTGTGTTTACATTGTTATTATATCAATAGGAAAGAGCCAGAGTCCAGTGGCACCTTAAAGAGTAACAAAATTTCTGGCAGGGTGTGAGATTTTGTGACCCACAGCTCACTTCAGATACTGCTCAAATGTGAGTCCATCTATACTTAAGCAGAGAAGACTAAATTAGTGTTTTTATATGGCTACTATCCACTGTGGGTCCTGAGATTCTCAGGATAAAGGCAAGTATATAAACATTTTAAATAAATAAACAGAGCACAATTTCCCTCAGGAATGATAAGGAAAAAAATAGATTTCTTTTCACTTTTCACTAGGAAGAATTTTCTAACAGAGCGGTTCCTCGGTGGAACAGGCTTCCTCGGGAGGTGGTAAGCTCTCCTTCCCTGGAGGTATTTAAGCACAGGCTAGATGGCCATCTGTCAGCAATGCTCATTCTATGGCCCTAGGCAGATCACGAGAGGGAGGACACCTTGGCCATCTTCTGGGCATGGAGTAGGGGTCACTCACTGGGGGTGTGGGGGGGGGAGGTAGTTGTGAATTTCCTGCATTGTGGAGGGGATTGGACTTGATGGCCCTGGTGGTCCCTTCCAACTCTATGATTCTACGATTCTGTGATTCACTTTATCTTCCTAACCACCTTGTAAGGTAGGTTAGATTAATAGAGGTTCTACTGTGGTCTTCATAGCTGACCAGGGATTTGAACCAGGCGTCTCTAAGCCTCATTTGAAACTCTAAGCATGAGAACTGCCCTAGCATTGATCATATTTAGTGAGTGGGATTCAGTTGTACATAAAAAAAACAAGCCAGTGTCCTACCCCATGAGCAGAACCCCAGTTCCGGGTTAAGAGGCGCTCTGTTTGCGCAATACCCCCAAACTTTCAAATTCACTGAAATGGGCCTGGAGAAAAGTTATTTTGTAAACTGCAGGGGCATTAACACATACAAAAGACATTCTCTCTCAGGAAATGAAACACACACACACAAATTGAATATTGGAAGGAGGAATTTCCCCCTCAGAAATAAGGAAGTAACTGCAAGTTCTACCTTAACCTCTTCAGTTACGGTTGCTAAGTAACGATAGCACACTCACTTGAGTTCATAGCAGTTCCTGGTCTAAGGCCTGACAGTTTGATTAATTCTCCCGAGTATCAAACCTGCACTGTGAATATTTAAAACATCCCCAGCATTTACACAGAAAGCTGTTTGCCATTGTCTATGATTTATACAATGCATTTTATAATTAAAACTGTCACCTGGAGGTGGAAAGCTTAAATAATTTTGGGGAAGAAAACTCTGTTAAATCCCTTTGGTAGGATTCTTTTATTCTGGCCTCCTCTCCCCATTTTAATAGGCCACTATGCCTCAACCATTAAGCTGATAAAGAATCATGTGGTTGTTGGGGGGCGGGGGAGAGATCTTTAGCAAAATCCCTGAGGGAAAACTGAAATCCCCTACAAAGAACTGCATTCTGCCAAAAGTAGGTATTGCACTGATGTGCCATGCAAAGTGTGAAACTTTACATCACCAGCAACTGTGAGATAGGGTTGCCAGGTGCCCGCGGGTGGTGGGCAAACCCCTGGTAATGTGCCCCTCTGCCTGCTGACAGAAGTGGCTGCATGTTGGGATATTTTTCCTTAATAGGAGATTAGCCGACCAGCTGAGGGCCGGCAGACAATCGTGCATGCCCGCACCGACGCTGCACTTCCAGTTTACAACTGGAAGTGCCGCCTCGCGAGGAGCTTTAGACCACTCAAGCTCTTAGACCACTCAAACTCTTAGTTTGAGTGGTAAAGGGTCGCTGTGGCACTTTACCACTCAAACTAAGAGTTTGAGTGCAAACTAAGAGTTTGAGTGGTCTAAGGCTCCTTGCGAGGTGGCACTTCTGGTTGTAAACCGGAAGTAACGTGCCGCAATATGTACACACGCATGCACGTTTGCCCGCTGACCCTCAGCTGGTTGGCAGGCAGAGGAGTGAATTGCCGGGGGTTTGCCTGCCAGCACTGGGCACCTGGCAACCCTAATTCTATGGCATTGAAGTCCCTTCCCTCCCCGAACCCCACCCTCCTCAGGCTCTGCCCCAAAAACCTCCCACCGGTGGTGAAGAGGGACCTGGCAACCCTACCCATACCTCATAGGAAATTTATAAATTTATTTACAAAGCTTCTACTCTGCTTGTCTCCTAACACAAAGAATAAGAATAAAACCATAACATCTACCTTGTACTCTATTGTTCCACCATTCTTCCAGGGAGCTCAGTGTGGCATTCATAGGTCCCTCTTCCCCATTTTTTCCACATAAAACCTCTATGAAATAGATAGGGCTGAGAAAAAGTGATACACATAGTCACAAATCTGTTATAATTCCCATTACATTAGGTAGTGGTATAAAATCCAAGATGAAAGGTCAGTCAACTAGAGCTGGGCATTTGCTTTAAAAATAATTTCAAATGAACTGAAAATTCCTTATTTGTTCTATTGTTTGGATACAATTCAAATATTGGGAAACCAATGCATGTGTTTGTTTTATCCACCATGTGCTGCCTGGAAGTCTGTTTTTGATAATTCAAAGAGAGTGAAGACTGAGAGGGAAGATGAGACAGAACTTGATGAAACTTATACAGAACCTTTCCAATCATCCCAGTCAAGCATCATGCAACAGCAGAAAATTACATTATGAGTTTTCTTGATTCAATATAAGCAGTAAGCACTCTCTCCAAATTCTCGCTCATTCTGAATTAGTTCTGTTTCACTGTAGAGTGAACATTTTCAAATTCTTTCTCATGTTTTATAGCAAGTATGAGTTTCTGGGTGTTTGCAATAAGTTGGTACCCAACATAGAGTGCCTCTGCAGCTCTGGGAAAAACCCAAGAAAAAAAGGTACAGCAGTTACTGGGGCTGATTCACTGCTCCTGAGGGGAAGGAGTCCATGGGCACTCCAGCAATGCCCTAGTGTGAGGGGCAGGCAGCCTGCCCTCCAGGCAGACGCCAAGCCAAGGCACAATAAACTATACAAAGATTGTAGGAGTCTATATTGCAAAGAAGATGGTAGTAGAGCCAATTATGAGGTTAATCCCTCCCATTATAAGCAGATCATCACCCACCAATGTGAGCCAGTGGGGTGTGGTGGTTAGGAGTGGTTAACTGTAATCTAGTGAAAAGGGTTGGTTTCCTCACTCCTATGTATGAAGCCTGCTGGGTGACCTTAGGCTAGTCACAGTTCTCTTCAAGCTTTCTCAGCCTCACCTACCTCACAAAGTGTCTGTTGAGGGGAGAGGAAGGGAAGGAGATTGTAAGCTGGTTTGATTCTCCTTAAAAGGTAGAGAAAATCAACATATAAAACCCTCCTCCTCCTTTTCTTCTTCTTCTTCTGCCACCTTAAACCCCCTGATCTTTCCTGGGTCTCAGTGATTTTTCACCCTTTGCTGCAAAAAGGCAGGGGGAAGCAGTAATTTATTATCTTTATTTTTAAACTGTGTCCTGCCTGTAATGTACATTCTGCTGGCCTCCAAACTCACACAGAAAGTAAAACCAGAAAATGCTAAAGGCCTCTTTTTTCCAGAAAAAAACATCTATGAATGTTAAATCACAGCTCAGCTCCTTGTTCGTGCTGATGCAGCTCTACAGTCTTATCGGGCTTGAATGGACTGAATCAGCGTTGAATAGCGCCTTTGAAGCAGACTCCCACAGGGCACTGACAAGTAAATTTGGTAGCCTGCAAAGAACAAGCGAAGCACAAGAGTGGTCTGTATCACAACACTTAGGAAATAGTCCATCATTTCTCTGACCACTCTATGAGAGACCTGTTGCTTTCCATTTTATAGAAGGAAAATTAGGAAAGAAATATTCCCACTCCAAGGAAACATGCTTTTTATTTTGCAAAGACTTGGAATATTCAGCCAAGTCATGTGAAATAATAGGAGAACTGTAAGGATCATCCAAATACAAAGAAAAACATGTTAGAAATTTTACTTTCTTTAAAAAAATTTCTTAAAACAAATCAAATAAAAACAAGGGTCTAAAACACTAATTACTAAATACATAGACATCAAAACAGACAAGTTTGAACTAACTGCTCATTCTGGACAGGAAAAAAACATTCAATTTTTCAAACTTTTTGGACTTTTGGCCATGTAACAAACAGGTGAATGCCCTATGGCAGTTTTGTGGTAAGCTGCCGTACTGCAGCCAAAGCTCTGCTCATGACCTGAGTTTGATCTCGACAGAAGTCGATTTCAAGTAGACGGCTCAAGGTTGACTCAGCCTTCCATCCTTCCGAGGTCGATAAAATGAGTACCCAGTTTGCTGGGGGTAAAGTGTCAATGACAAGAAAGGCAATGGCAAATCACCCCACAAACATAGTCTGCCTAGTAAACGTTGTGATGTCATGTCACCCCATAGGACAGTAATTACTCAGTGCTTGCACAGGGGACTACATTTACCCTTTACACAGTTAGCTTATTTTCTGTTTTTCCAAAGTGAATACACAGAATGTACCAGGTTGTGGAGTGCAATGGTCAAATGAGCAAGTGTTAGGGTGTGTGTGGTTTTTTAAAAGAACATTCTAAATTTTAAAACAATTATTTATTTGATTTAAAACATTTCTACGCTCTGTTTCCACCCAAATATGGTCCCCAAGGCAGCAGCAAATATCAAAACATTATAAGATTAAATCAGCATTTGAGTTAAGATATATATAAAAGATTTAAACAATTCAATAAAATGTATAGACATGCATAATAATACAACCAGGGAGGAGGTCCAATAAGAGTTACTGGGGTATGCCAAACAACACAAAACAGTCTTCACACACCGACAGAAGATTATAGAAGGACACTATCTGAAGAATATATTTTATGTCACAAATATGTGTGATTAACTGAAAGAAGAAGAAGAAGAAGAGTTGGTTTTTATATGCCGACTACTCTACCACTTAAGGAAGAATCAAACCGGCTTACAATCACCTTCCCTCCCCCTCCCCACAACAGACACCCTGTGAGGTAGGTAGGGCTGAGAGAGCTCTAAGAGAGTTGTGACTAGCCCAAGGTCACCCAGCTGGCTTCATGTGTAGGAGTGGGGAAACCAACCTGATTGACCAGATTAGGGTCCACCACTCATGTGGAGGAGTGGGGAATCAAACCCGGTTCTCCAGATTAGAGCCCACCACTCCAAACCACCACTCTTAACCACTACACCACTACACCACACTGGCTCTCAAGTGGCATCCTACCCCTGTTCCTACAAGGGAGAAATATGGGTAAAATACCATTAAGATTGGTTGCAGAAGAAGAGTTCTGCAGGTGCTTTGTCAAGGTGATGGACTCAATGACTCTGAGAAAACAAGGATGGAGTTGAGAACCCTCACTTCAACAGGAACTATCTAAGTGTTCTGCCTTTCAGGTGGTCTAACAGTCCAACCTGGCATTCTGTTTGGAGATGTCCCTACTTATTGGCTTGTGGCATAGTTGCTGCATCCCTTCCAGCTCGGCCTTGTTTACCTCCAAGATGTTTTCAGAGGACCTGATAATTCTCTAGTACCATGAATCAGCTGTAGGAACAAGTTTAGAAATCCAGATGCATTCATACAATCAACTAATAAAAATGTCACCAGAAGCAGAAAGTCACCCAGAGAGGCAGTAGGATGGATCACTGTCATTTAAAGGATTCCTGAGAGAGGACATGGAGACTGCAAAGAGTATAAAGAAATTGTTTACCTCAGTCTGCACTGCAAAAAGTGTTGGAGAAATAATCACATTCAAAACATTGCTTTTGTGGAGGGCTTCTGAACAATTATGTCAAACAGACACAACAGTGCATGGCGTTTTAGAGCTAATTGGCAAATTAACACCTCACTAGGGCTGGATGACATTCACTGGAGAGCTCTTAAAGAATGCAGATATAAACTGGATGTTTTAAACCAAAATATGCAAAGTCAACTTTCTTACTAGAGGGTTGGAACATAGCCAATGTAACACCAGATTTTGAAAAGGTTTCCTAGGGAGATCTGGGAAATTAGTAGTGCATTAGCTCAATTTCTGTCCCAGGTAAATGGGTAGAAATAATTATTGTGGTTTTAGTGTGGTATACCTTATAGGTTGTTCAGAACATGTTCATTAAAAAAAAAAAGTCAGATGCTGTCAGAGTATTTATTTATTTTAGGATGTTTTTATTCTACCCTTCCTCCCAAAAAGCTCATAGGTGACATAAATAGTTTTCTCTTCCTCAGTTGTATCATCATGAGAGGTAGGTTAGGCCATGAAACAGTGACTGGACCAAGTCACCTATGTGTGCTGCATACCATAACACATAGGGTTGCAAGCTCCAGGTTGGGAAATACCTGGAGATTTTGGGGTGGACACTGAGGAGGGCAGAGTTTTTTGAGGGTAGGAATTTCAATAGGGTATAATGCCATAGAGTCTTTCAAAGTGGCCATTTTCTCCAGGTGAACTGATCTCTATCTCACGAAGATTAAAAAAAAGCTATTTATTATGGTCCATGGCCAGCAAATCCTGGAAATCAGTCGTAATAGAGGGAGATCTCCAGCTACCACCTGGAGGTTAGCAACCCAAATAATGGGGATTGAAATGGTCTCCCAGATCCTAGTCCAACAGTCTTAATCATTACACCACACTGGCTCTACATATTTAATACATATTAAATAGGGCCTATTTAATGGATCCTGACCTGAATAGCTCCGGGCCAGCCTGATCGCATCAGATTTCAGAAGCTAAGCAGGGTCAGCCATGGTTAGTATTTGGATGGGCAAACTCCAAGGAATACCAGGGTGATAATGCAGAGGCAGGCAATGGCAAATCACCTCTGAACATCTCTTGCCTCGAAAACTCTACAGGGTCACCATAAGTCAGCTGGGACTTGATGGCACAACATTTTTTCAATTGATGCACTTGTTTGGAGGTTCTAGCAAGGGAGCACAGCTGTTGCATACCCTTGACGGAAGTATGGTACATTCGTTCTATTTGGGATGGTCATCCTCTTTCACTGAGTGTGCAGCTTTAGGAGGGATGCCCATGGAGCAGCAAGGGAGGTAGGGGACACCTGCTCAGCCAGCCAGATCAGCCAAATCAACCCTGGTGATCAGTGGGGTGACAGATGTCTCAGCTAGGTGGCCCTGACATCCATTAAACAGAGGTACTTATTAGATGGGAGCAAGCTTGCATCCAGTGTTTCCGAAGAAAAAGCAAGTTGGTGTTGTTAAAAGTCCTTTCCCTCCAGTCACATCAACCTTGTAGGTAACATCTCCTCTTGGATTCAGCCTATCTGATCTTGTTGATCCTTGATCTTAAAACCACTGTAATGTACTCCATGTGGGGTTGCCCTTGAAAACAACTCAGAGATTCCAGCCAATCCAAAATGCAGCATCTCATTTGTGGATTGCATCTAGCTGTTTAAGCCATGTGTCACTTCTGTTAGACCCATTACATTAGTTTGCCAGCTTATTTCCAAGCACAGGTTCCTAATGGACCTATTCAGCTTCTGAAACAAAACCAAGAGGTTCAGTATTCTATTCTGAAATCCAGGGAGAGATTGGGATAAGGAGACTTTTAAAAGCATTCTTACCCAGTGGCTGCTCCCAATGTAACTCTCCTTTCCCCCAGTTCTGATAGTCATAACTCAGCCTGCTTACAAGAATCCATTCTAGCCTGACAGCCAGCAGGATTCTTCAGCATACCTGAACCTGCCCATCAATCATTTTTTTTAACCTGTTATTTACTTTGGGCTGTTTGTCTTCCCCTTTCTCTGCGCACAGCTCTCTGTGGCTTCCATTAGCAGCAAACAACGGGTTTTTGCTCCCTTTCTTTCTTGCCTAGTACATCTCTTTGTGACTCGCTCCTGCATTGCGGAGCCATTTCCAGCTGAAAGCACTGTCCCTACTCAAGTTGATTGACTCCCCCATCTGAAATAGGCAAGGCAATGAAACTGGAAACATTGCTGAATAAAATGCCCGAGTCTGCCCGTCCAGCCACTCCACACTTTAACAAAAGGACTACAAATTATTTCAACCACAATATACAGGAGGAGCACAGCATCTTAGTCTTGCCAGAGAATACTCCAGCTCAAGGACAAAGAGACAGAGTTTCAAAATGTTGCAAAGGGAGGGAGGGAGTTGTGGAAGAGCCAAACGCCGGCTGGTTACACTGCGTTTTTTCCTTTCCCGAAAAATGTGCCCAGCAGCAAGTCAGTTGGTGGCCAAGGAGCACATATTAAATTTGACTCTTTGGCCAAGTTGTAGAGAGCAACACATTGACGCCAAAATCCTCAGCAAAACCAACATTAGAAATGTGGCTGGAATGAAGTCAGCTGTACATTTCTGTATGAAAGAAGGCCTGAGTTGAAAAAGAAAAATAGATTCATTTAAATATTTATGGAAGATTTATTCTATTTCTATCCTATATTTGTTTCTCGGCCCAATTCAAGGCGCAGGTATTAACCTTTAAAGCCCTATATGGTTTGGGACCAACATGCCGTAAAGACTGCCAACTGCCACATGAACCTACCTGATTGCTATGGTCATCTTCTGAGGTCCTGCTTTGGGTGCCACTGTCTTCTCAGGTTTAGCACATGGCAGTCTAAGAGGAGGCCTTCTAAGCCATGGGGCCAAAATTAGGGATGTCCCTTCCCAGGGAAATTCATCCATCCCCTTCTATCACTGTCTTCCACCAGTGAGTGAACACCTTTTTGTTTCACCCTCAAAGATCCTTCATTACTGTTTTATGTTTTAATTGTTGTTTTTGTGTCTTTACATATGACTTTTAGTTTCACTTAATGAGATTTAGGATCTTTTAAATGTTTTGTTGTTAATTTTTAGCTGCCTTGGTGGCCCTGATTGAGTAGAAAGGCTGGATATAAATTTGGTCAATAAACGAATACGTACCGTTCCTCCATCTGGGAACTCAAACATTGTTCGCAAAGTTCCAAGGAGGTATCCAATCAAAGTTGTCACCATCCCATGCCTCCCAATTAGACCAAAGATGGATGTTATAGATCAGAAGTCCCCAGTCTTAGTGGACCTGTCTGAAATTTTGAGGATGGAGAGTGGGCACCACCACAAAATGGCTACCACAGGGGCAACCACAAAATGGCTCCCATGGGGTCATACAGCCAAGCATGATGTAGTGGTTAAGAGCAGCAGGCATTAATCTGGAGAACTGGGTTTGATTCCCCACTCCTCCACATGAGTGGCAGACTCTAACCTGGTGAATCGGGTTTGTTTCCCCACTCCTACACATGAAGCCTGCTGGGTGACCTTGGGCCAGTCACTGTCCTCTGAACTCTCTCAGCCCCACCTACATCACAAAGTGTCTGTTGTGGGGAGAGGAAGGGAAGGAGATTGTAAACTGGTTTAATTATCTTTAAAAGGTAAAGAAAGTTGGCATATAAAACCCAATTCTTCTTCTCCTTCTTCTCCTTCTCCACATGAAGCTTGCTAGGTCACCTTAGGCCAATGAACTCTCTCAGCCCCACCGACCTCACAAGGTGCCTGTTGTGGGGGGGGGGGGGAGGGAAGGTGATTTTAATGTGCTTTAAAACTCCTTAAAGGTAGAGTAAAATCGGGTATAAAAACCAACTCTTCTTCAATCCCACAAACTGTAGGAGGTTTGCAAACCAAGCACCCTCCTGCATTGCAGGCAGCTGTTTGTGAATGAGTGCTCCATACAGACACATGATGATGCCTCATGGGCTCCTTTAAAGCAGATGCTGTTTCAGTGAGATGATGCAAAACCAGGACTGGCTCTTTGCTTTGGGGAAGAGATGCTATGGAGAAGAAGCAAATGGTGATGCTGAAGCCCATGGGTGGATGCCACATTGGCCATAACTGCCATGCATCCATTAACAGGTTTTTAAACAAAAGGGAAGAATTTCAGTATTTCCCCCTTTTGTTTAAAAACCCATTAATGGATAAATGACAGTTATGACCAATGTACCACCCATCAATGGGTGCTTCTCTCTGCTTCTCAGTTGTAAACCAGGGTTGTTATTGTTGTTGTTGTTTAATTCTTTGTGCACCAGGTTTTAAATGAAATACGGTAGTTTGGCCATATGAGTGCCCTACAGTCTCTCAGTATATAAGAAAGATATTTTAAAACATGTAAACACACACACCTGCAATCAGCTAAGCACAATGTTCTGGCGTTTAGAAACTTCAAGTACTTTGAAAGGGCATTGAAGGAAAAGAAGAAAACCTTGTCCTTAATGCAAAATGTAACTGAAAACCCAAGCACCAAGTGCTGTTTCAGCCCACAGTACCTTTCAGAGTAAAAATGTTTTCTAATTTCACCACGCAGCTTTCGAACTCAATACTTTGAAGTGGAAATTTGACGTCACCTTTAAAATGTTTCCCTCTAGATCTGAAATGTTTTAACAGCTGTGTAAAAACCCCAAACCAATCACCATAAACCAAACCAAACTCAAACTCATTTGTGTCAAACAGTTTGTTTAGTTTATTTATCTGTTAAAACATTTTTATCCTACCTTTCTTTGTGTTTCAAGATGCTTGTATGTATAAAGTGCCGTCAAGTCACAGCTGACTTATGGCAACCTAGTAGGGTTTTCAAAGCAAGAGACTAACAGAGGTGGTTTGCCTTTGCCTTCCTCTGCATAATGACCCTGGTCTCCCACTCAAGTACTAGCCAGGATCACCCCAGTTTAGCTGAAGAAGAAGAAGGAGGAGTAGGAGTAGGAGTTGGTTTTTATATGCTAACTTTCTCTACCACTTGAGGAAGAATCAAACCGGCTTACAATCACCTTCCCTTCCCCACAACAGACACCCTGTGAGGTAGGTGAGGCTGAGAGTGTGTGACTAGCCCAAGGTCACCCAGCTGGCATCATGTGTAAGAGTGGGGAAACAAATCCAGTTCACCAGATTAGCATCCTCCGCTCATGTGAAGGATTGGGGAATCAAACCCAGTTCTCCAGATCAGAGTCCATAGCTCCAAACCACTGTTCTTAGCCACTAAACCACGCTGAGATCTGACAAGATCAGGCTAGCCTGGGCCATCCAGGTCAGAGCTTCAAGGTGGCTTACAATAAGGCAATCAATAAAGAAGTAAGAATAATTCAACAGCTTTAGGCCTTTCAAGACTACAGACAGCTTTGATTTCAGCTGGCACAAAATACAAAGTCTGAAAATAATCCATACCTTTCTGTATTAAAAGAAACATGGCGGTAAAACAGCTTTGTAAATAACAACAGCAGTGGAATGGGTGCCTTGCAGCACAATTCAGAGGGGGAGGAGTAGCTGTGCTGTGGCACAGTAGCTGAGCTGTCTCCTAAGCAGCTTGCTGCACAGTGGCCAGCAACCTGACAGGGATGCTCCCTCCCTCCCTCAACCCCAGTGGAACTGCTATTTGCAGCTCCATGGTTTGTTCCTATGTTTTTGCCAGCATAAGTCTGCACCGGCAAATGTGGGCATTCCTATGCTGAAAGGGCTCAGGGAGCTGCCTAATTCCAATCCTGCCCATTTTGCACCGGCGCAAGCCCCTGTGCCGGAGACGCTCCGGTGTACATGCTACCATGGCTGCTGTGCAAGTGGCATTTACTCTGGTGCCAGGATCATGCTGCCTCCTAAGCACTTTTGCCTCCCCCTTAGAATCATAGAATGAGTTGGAAGGTACCACCAGAGTCATCCAGTCCAACCCCCTGCACAATGCAGGAAATACACAACTACCACCCCCCCACACACACACTCCCAGTGACCCCTACTCCATGCCCTGAAGATGGCCAAGGTGCCCTCCCTCTCATGATCTGCCTAAGGTCATAAAATCAGCATTGCTGACAGATGGCCATCTAGCCTCTTCTTAAAATCCCTTGTGGATTGCATTGTTGGCAGTACACAACTATATTTTGAAAGTGAAGGGTGCTCTGAAATTTACAAAGAATTCTTTTAAACCCTGATAATCGCAGAGAATTCCTATTCCCAATAAATCAGAGTCTCTCACGTTCCGGATTTGCGATGAAGATAAGAGCTGAAATGTGAAGCTGTGCACAGTGAGTGCTCGAGCGCTGGCCAACTGCTGAGTGAATCTAGTGGAGTTGAAAACTGCAGTGCTGTTATCATTTCAGACTGCTTGCAAAGCAGGTAATGAAGGCAAGGCTATGGAACTCCCTGTTCATACATGGCTGCCTCGAGAAAAGGCCCAGGGATTGAGAATCTCCGTTCCCTTTTTTTGAAAACAAGATAAAGCAGATTTTCTCTCCCCCCCCCCACAGCAATAAAGCTCTTCCTTTAAATTAATTTTTTTCTATATATTTCCCAAAACAGTTCCATTCATACTGCAAAGAAAATGAAAGACATATTAAATAGAGTATCACTAATATGCTCGCTGTCTCAGCCATCATTACCATCATGTCTCACTAGGCACTTTTATAAAAGATATTTACATTGCTTGAAAAAAATTCCCTGCCTCTCCATAACAATGCCGTGCCAAATACATTATGAAAGTTCAAAGGATATTATCTTAGCATCCCCAGCAATGTTTATATTCCTTGTTGCATATTTGGCAACCCTACAGTCTGAGAGCACAACACACACACACACTCACACATACCCCTCTGCTATTTGATATATACGGTTTTGATTGTTCTCCACCATAGAAACCCTATGTTGGTTGGAAAGACAGCATAAAAACATGCTAAATAAACGGGTTGAAATTAAATCAAAAGAGTTTCCGTCTAGACATTAGGAAGAATTTTCTAACAGTTAGAGAGATTCCTCAGTGGAGCAGGCTTCCTTGGGAGGTTTTTAAGAAGAGGCTAGATGGCCATCTGTCAGCAATGCTGATTCTATGACCTTAGGCAGATCATGAGAGGTAAGGCAACTTGGCCATCTTCTGGACATGGAGTAGGAGTCACTGGGTGTGTGGGGGGGAGGTAGTTTGGAATTCCCTTAATTGTGCTGGAGGTTAGACTAGATGACCCTGGTGGTCCCTTCCTACTCTATGACTCTATGATTCTATGAAATTAAATTAAATTAAATTAAAATGCCTATAATCTCCCTTAAACTGATCAGGTATCATAACAAGATGTCTCCCTTTTGTTAGAAATATCTTGGGGTTCAGATTCAGAAACTGAATGCTTCTCATGCATGCATTTCCAGGGCTGTGGATCATGGGCTCAGCAGGGGGTTGAGAAGTGGCTGTAGCTTCGTGAAGTATACATTATTTTTTGGGGGAGGGGGAGGACATAAAACCATTCATTGTAGAGGCTAAATGAACCAACTGCACCATTGTGGTTGTGCAACCAACTGCACCACTGTGGTTGTGCAACCCCTTTTTTCAGGTCTGTGAGAACGGAACATTCCAAAAAAGGAAAAAGAGTTGATTTTTATATCTCACTTTTCTCCACCTTTAAGGAATCTCAAAGCGGCTTACAATCCCCTTCCCTCCCCTCCCCACAACAGAACCTTGTAAGGTAGGTGGGGCTGAGAGAGTTCGTAGAGAACTTTGACTAGGAGTGGAGAATCGAATCCAGTTCTCTAGATTAGAGTCCACTGCTCTTAACCACGACACTACCCTGGGTTGGGTGTGTGCGTTTTCCTAAGAAACGAAAGCCTTTTGCAACTAATTAATATGAATCAATAAAGATGTTCTGCACATAGGATGATTGATAACACATGCCCATCAACACATCCTACATGATTAAAGTGAGATATGATGCCACATTTCTGGCAGTAATATGAGAATTTAAAATGGCTATTTCCAGGACACATTCAACTGATTCACAAATTAACGCTGTATAACATAAGACATGAAGAATGATCTTTTGTGTTCCTTTTAAAAGCAGTTAAAGACTGAAGCATTTAACTCTTTCACAGACAAAACTATCTCCTTTTTCTGTACAAGATCAAAGCGCTGCCTGATGTTCAGGATGTTTAACAACATGTTAAATATTAATGGGCTGTTGCTTCAATGGTGGCAACAACAATACCGACGTTGACCCTTTTTACAGTGTGCTGTGTCTAGCAAACTTCTGCCTTTTGAGCTCCTCTCTCATCTCTCCCCTTTAATGTAATCACAATTAAGACATCTTTTGTGCTGAGCATGAGCAAATGGGGCGGAAGAACACAAAGCCGAGACTTTTGCCCCCAGGGAGAAGGAAATAAATAGCATTGTAGGCAGATTAATCTCTTGATCACTGCTGCTTGCCTGATTTTGGGGGTGGGGGGTGGGGAGGTCTGTTGTGGGAGTGAGAAACTGAAAATCATCTTCCTTTTGGGGTGCATCTATGGAATGTGAACCTGCATGCTCAGAGGACTGATCTACAAATGCCAGGAGCAATGTCATGACTGAGGCTGATGTACAGTTTTGAGCGAGCATCAAAATAGACCTAACTGATCTTATGAATGAGGGAAAACCTGAGGACACACAACTGAAGCCCTCCCACCTCAAACCAGAGAGAGAGAGACGCGAGCAGACACACACACCCCAGGCAGAACGGGCGAAAAATCCCTCTCTCAAACCACTATGGCTCGGCCCCAAACGGGAAAAAAACCAAGGAGGAGGAGGCGCGGTCCGGGTGCCAAGCGGAGAGAGCCTCGCTAGCTGCCACACAGACTCAACTTTACACTTTAAAACTTTAAAAGCAGTACACACACTCCTGCAGAGGTGAGCGGGCACACACCCCTTGGCAGAATGGGTGAAAGCCCCCTTTGGCTTCCCCCCCACCCACAGAAACTGCTCCCCCACACACACACAGACTCTGCTCCCCCCCCACACACACACATACACAGGAGAAAAGGTATAGAGAAAAAAACCCAAAATCAAACTGTGTGGATGGCTTCCAGCAGGAGCACAGAGGAGAAGTAAATCTTTAGGCACACAGCCCTCGGCAGAATGGGCGAAAGCCCCCTTTGGCTCCCCCCCCCACAGAAACTGCTCCCCCCCCACAGAGAGACTCTGCTTCCCCCCCCCCACACACACACACAGGAAAAAAATTATAGAGCAAAGCCCCAAAATGGGTCTTACTGTGGATGTCTTCTCAGGAGTAATCCAATACGATTCCATTTATTCACGGGAGGTTTTGCCTTGGATTTGCCTCTCTCTAGATGCACAGGATCGCAGTGGTTGGATGGGGGGACCACATAACTCAGGACCCCCTGCCCCAATAGTCACCAAACTTGGGGGTTCTTGCAAGAAGGGTCCCTTGAAGGTACACTGAAATTTTGGGACTTCTACCTCCAAAAATGCCCCCCCAGAGCCATGGAAAGGAGCGATTGTGTTCTTATTTGCTTTATTCCAATGGACAATTTTTTGGGGGACCCCTTCTGGGCCCTATAACTTCGGACCCCCTGACCCAATCTTCACAAAACTTGGGGGTTCTTGCAAGAAGGGTCCCCTGAAGCTAAACTGAAATTTTGGGACCTCTACCTTCAAAAATGTCCCCCCAGAGCCGTGGAAAGCTGCGAATGTGCACACGCACCCCCCCCCATGGGGATCTGTCTCACACACAAACAGGCACTCTCTCTTTCTCTCTCTGGGCCGTGCAGCAGCTGGGCTCATGCACTCAACCGCGACTGATTGGCCAGAAGAAGACCCAGCTTGACCACCGATTGGCCATGGGAGAATGATGCTTACTAACTGACGGTTATGCTGCTGATTCGGAGCCTCCGAATTTGCCTAATTTATTCAGCAATCGCCCCGAACTCGCCGAATTCGGCTCATCGTTTTCCTGCCTTTTTTTGAATTCGGTTCCATCCAAACTGAAAACAGCCGAATCGGGGGAAATTCAGCTGTTTTTCCATTCGAGACGAACCGAATTGACAGCCCTAGACAGAACACTAATATGAGATCTCAAAATCAAAGTTAGACACTGGTTAGTGGCTGGCATGCTAGGCACAGCAGTATTAAAGTCACTGTTATCTTAATGTCATATTGTAGGTATAGGGTTGCCAACCTCCAGGTGGTGGTTGGAGTTCTCTGCTATGACAACTGATCTTCAGGTGACAACGATGAGTTCACCTGGAGAAAATGGCCACTTTGGCAATTGGACTCTATGGCATTGAAGTCCCTCCTCTCTGTAAACTCCACGCTCCTCAGGCTCCACCCCCAAAATCTCCAGGTATTTCCCAACCCGGAGTTAGCAAACCTATGTAGCAAAATGGTTATTGAATCAAGTTGAGGAATGTTTTCAGTTATCCTACCTCAGTGTGTTGACTGTACTATTCCTACCCCGCCCCCCAAAAATATGATGCTGTGGCTATTACTGTGTTGGCATCCCAGCCCCAAATTAGCTACAATGACTAGGTGGCTTCTTGCCTAATTTCCTGTGTGAATGTTCGCCATGCCTTCAACTTCCTGAAATCATTTTCGACTTAACTCATGTGGTCCCTCCTGTTTATCCATGCAGGGTGTTTGCAGCCATGTTGGAGCCCAGCATGGTAGTTAATGATGTACAACATTCTCAGTAAACATTGCTTGTGCATTGACTTTCTGACATGAAGGCCTCCTTTACTCTTCTGAGGACTGACCTCTTTCTGTAGCCACAAGGAGGCCATTGATCAGAACAATAAAAGTCATTACCAGGAGGTAGCCCACACTGAATCCTGATTGAGAAGATGAGGCATTAATTAGAAGTTTCTGGAGTACCGTTGCTTGTGCTCTACTCAATTCCTGCTAATACTCACTTAAACTTGCTAGAGAGGCCTTTGATTGTTATGAGCCAGATGCAAAGCCGTCTGTACACACAGCAGGGCACAGTGGAAGAAGGACAGATCATGCAAAAAAGTAGGGCAGTCAGGATTTTCATAAATTTGAAACATGGTAGAGTCAGAAACACAATGTGTGCATGTCCCAGTGGCTACAGTGGTGGTCCTAGATACGTCTCATCTAGATTGATGTTCTATAGCTACTGTAGAGAATTGCATAATTGCATAATTATGTAAGGATTTTATATTGAGGTGTGATTTAACCAATGTGAACGTGCTTTCAGTGTGTACTGGCAATTTGTATGGATGTGATTTGAAAATGGTGGGCATGTGTATGTGCAGCAGTATGACCAAAGTTTAGAAATCAAAAGAGAAGAATGTCTTATTAGTAAGTGTGGCTCTGTAAACAAGATCTGGCAATTGGCAACTGACAAAAAAAAACATAGGGCAACGTTAAGATCAGGATAACTGGGAAAATCCCTGAGAAATGTTAATAATTAAAATACAAAAGTACAAATTCATCAAGTTAGATTTTACTTATCCCCCTAATTTAAAATTAGACCCATCCTTGAGAAATACCATACTAATGATATCTCCTTCACTATGAGTCTGGCTTACATACTACTGGGGTATGACACAACTTTAAGGTTGACGAAGAATAAATTGAAATTGTTAAAGATTTTCTATTCCTTGGCCCCATCATCAACCAAAAGGGAGACCACTACCAAGAAATCAGAAGGAGATTGAACCTAGGAATGGCAGCCATGAAGAAGATATAAAATATTTTTAAGTGTAAGGATGTGTCGCTGGCAACCAAGATCAAAATAATTCATACCATAGTATTCCCCATTACTATGTATGGGTATGAATGTTGGACAAAGAAGAAAGCTGGCAGGAAGAAAGTTGATTCATTAGAAATGTGGTGTTGGAAGAGAGTTTTACAGATACCGTGGACTGCCACAAAGTCAAATCAGTGGACTAACTGCATATTATTTAGGACTGAACCTCAATTGTAGGGTGTCGATCTTGTAACAAATATTAGAATGTCTAGATTATGTAGTCTGCAAATGTTGTTGAATTAATGTAATAATGCCTTGATCCCCTTTTCCTGCTTCTATTTTAATTATGGATGTATTGAATTTTGTATGCTGGCCAATGGCTGTAAATAAAAGTGTCTAACAAATCAGTGGGTTCTAGATCAAATCAAGCCTGAACTCTCCCTAGAAGTTAAATGACTAAACTGAGGCTATGGTACTTTGGTCACATTATGAGAAAACAAGAATCACTGGAAAAGACAATAATGCAGGGAAAAGATGAAGGTAGCCGGAAAAGAGGAAAACCCAACATGAGATGGATTGACTCAATCAAGAAAGCCACGGCCCTCAGTTAGCAAGACCTGAGCAAGGTTGCTAACAACAGGACATTTTGGAAGTAATTAATTCATACGGTCGCCAGAAGTCAAAAGAGACTTAATTGCACTTAACACACACACACACAGGCTGCCTACTCAAGTTGTCTCTCCTTATTAGCCATTGGGGAAATGGCCAGAGCCCAGAATATTTTGGAGATGAAAGTAAGGACCTCTTCCTACAGTGATCTGACCAATGAGGTATAATTTAGGCAACGTGATGGTATCAGGTTGTCCTGCAGCCAATTGGATTTGATGATGTGATGGTGTCACTTAGCCAGATCAGAGTAAGGGTAAGTAAGTTGCACTGTCCTCTTCCTGAACAGGCTTCCTGACAATATCACTTAACCCATCAGATGTCTTACCTACACTGAATGAGTGGGGGTGGAAATTGCACTATTTCTCTGGGCACCTAAGCAAATAACTGAAAGAGTATGCATGTTTTGATTTTGTTTTCGATGAAACATCATTCCCAGTTCAGCTCTATGCTTGAAGCATTTGTGAATATAATTATTTCACAGTTCTAACTGGCAGAAAACCTTTTTTTCTCCCCCCCCCCCAAATAATTTTGAGCATGAATCAAGCCAATTGCAATATGGCACTCCCCCCACTCACTCCCACTCCCCACTCCCTCCCCACTGCGCAGTGTGCTTTGACACGCCTGTGTCAGGCCTTTTAAAGTGACAGGGCGAGAAAAAACTTTAAATTTCACCAGCACGGTACTATGAATTATGGAGAAGGAAAATGCAAACACTGTCTGAGTCTATAGTGTGGAAAGACCCCCCCCCTTCTCCACTATCTTTTATCTCAAACTCTACCATGTATTTCTTGTGATCCCGCTGGGAATCTGGGCACACTTAAATGCGAGGAGAAGAGAAACAAGAGTATCAAATCTGTACAGTGACATCTTCCTTCCAGTGTGCATTTTAAATTTCTGACTTTTAATTAATCCTTGTAAGACAACTTTTCCAGTCCTCCCCAAACTGATTAATCAAGCACATTATCGGGAAGCTGAAATTCAACTGTAAAATCGTTGTTAATGCCCGGGGGGTGGGGAGTTATTAAACTGCAGAAATTGACAAGGATCAAGGCGGAAGGGTATTCTTGGAGGAGCCTGCCACAGAAACACACATCTGATTAACAAAGTGACAGTTTGATACTGTGAAGTTAGCAAAAGGAGTTGACAAAGATTGCAGCTGTGCTCATTGACTTTAACAGCAGAATGATTGTTTCCACCATCCTCTCAGGGTTTGACAGTAATATATTGCTCTCGGCACATCTTTTGTGGATGGATCTAAGAGTTATGTTCACATACATGGGACAGAACGAGCTGTTTCCAAAGCAAGGAAGAAGCAGTGGATAGGTTATGAAACTAGCTGCCCTCTTTCCTACACCTGGGATGTAATTGCACCCACATTTACAGCTTCCTGCATGACTAAATGGTTCATTTGCATGCAGTATTTAAAATAATAACATTCTAGGACTTGAGTATCCAGACTTAGAAAGTTATTTTCTATACTCAGAGTAAAGTTTCATACCCACAGCTGGACTTTAGTACTGAACTTGGAGCTTGGTTTTTTGTATCTCATGAAGATACAACATTTGCAATATGAAAGCCAAATGTAAAATGTAGGATCCACATTCGCTGATTAATCAGTATGATAGAGTAGGAACTGGCAAATGCATTGCCTAGAAATCAAAGGCAAAACATTTAGTATGCTCTGTGTTTTAGAATCTACCCATGTGTCCAAACTGGACATTGAGATGTAGTAAAATGCTTATTAACTGAGTATGACCATTCACAGTTTTCAATGTGGTGCTCATCTAGAGTGTTTCGTTAGTGTACATGCCATGTACATGCCATAAGGTCAGTGAGCACAATCCTATGTAGAGTTACTCCAGTCTAAGCCCATTAAAATGAATAGGTTTAGACTGGAGTAACTCTCTTTAGGATTGTACAGTTAGTCTTTGTGTGACCAAAATCTCTTTCATGGAGAAAGCCAGATTAGATAGCGTCATCTGGGTTCTGAAAGCATTTTGAATACCTTGAAGTTTCAGTGCCTACCTGTTCACAATGAACTTTCTAAGACAAACGTTACCTTTATAAATATTTTCAGTAAAACTAATGAATGTTTAATTGATTAACCAGTTTTTTTATATAAAACCCTCAGAAAGACTAAAGAGACCCTGATTAATCATAGTTGATTGGGCACACACAAACACATGCACACTATATTTAATACAATAAAAACGGCAACAGGTGAGCACCATATTTGGCACAGCAGGCCCCATTCTGCCTGACCCAGCAGGTTACACCTCTTCTGAGACACATGCATACATCATCTAAAAACTCTTTTACGGAACACCAATAAATCAAACGATACATGTACTATACACATGAATGATGTGTTTTGAATGAATAAATACTGCATAAATTGCGTGTATAAATCACAAACGTTAAAACAAAACAAAACACAAAAACACCAACATTGAAAAGTGAGAATCAAAACAAATATAACGTCTATATAAAAAACAGGAAAGGGAACATTTGCAGTGCCAACCTAACCAGTTATACCCTAAGTCCATTGGCTTGCTTTTCTACTACACTTGGTATGGGCTCTGTGAGAAGGATTACTGTGTGAAATTGCATGGTCTCCAAATTTTAGAGGTCAGGCTCAAACCTCTGAAAATGTCAAGCAAGCCATTCATTTTTTTCGATATAAAGAGTGTACAATAAAAAGTTGGATAGGGGGCATTGGGTTAATGTTAAATAGCCCAGGAGGCATCGTTTTGGGGAAAGAACATCGAAAAGTCAAACTCATTCATTCACTTTATCCCCTTCCCTCCAAGGATGTCAGGTTGGCATACATGGGTATATGATTTTCCCTCCTTTTATTTTTATGGCATCCCTGTGCTGCAGATTGTGATGAGAGATGTTGACTGACTCAGCGTCACCCAGCGAGCTTCACAAGGAATGCAAACTTTGATCTCCCCAGTTCTAATCCAGCGCTCTAACCACTACATGTTCTGTTTTTCTGGGCACCGAATGTATGTTTAATCTCATGTTACTAAACCTTTGAGATGTGGAATGGTATGGTATAGCCTGACCTCATCGGATCTCGGAAGCTAAGCAGGATCAGTACTTGGAAGGGTGTCCTCCAAGGAAGACTGCAGAGGAAGGCAATGCCAAAACCACCTCTGCTTCTCACTTGTCTTGAAAGACCCTTGCTGGGATCAGCATAAGTTGGTTGTGACTTGACAGCACTTATGTATATACATACTATACCTCTATAGGGAAAGGGGGCTGTGGCTCAGTGGCAGAGCATGTGCTTTTCATCTGAGTAGACAATACTGACTTTGATGGACCAATGGTCAGATTCAGTGTAAAATAGCTTCATTTGTGTTCGTGTGCCTCTTCAATAGAAACACATTTTGATTCTGCAGACTTCCTTGCACTGGGGTAACTGAATGTCCCCTATTTAATTTCTTTTTTGTATTTGTTTATATTGTGTTGTCAGAGTTTTCTGTTCTCTGTTATTTGTATAAATTTGTGCTGCATATGCATGTACTGTTTTAAATGCAAATTATACAGTACTGATACACACAGTGTCGCTTATACATATTACATATACATAATGTTTAAATGCTGATCTATTAACACACAATATGTTGAAAAATGCATAAGTTTTAATCAGAAAAAATCAGTGTGAGGAAGCAGGAAAATATATAATCTTGGGTTTTATTCTCACAGAAGAAAAACAGGATGCAGGGCAAAATAGCAAGGATAAGAAATTGAAAATCATCCCTATGTTGCACTAAAGAGCTAGGCAACATCTATTCAAGATTTATTAAAGTCTATTGACTCTTGAAGAAAATTTTTAGAAACAGAAGCAGCAATGAAGCCGTATTGACCCACAGAAAATTCAGAACAAGAAAGAAAATCTATGTAATACCTTTTTATTGTGTGTGTAAAGTGCTGCCAAGTCACAGCCAACTTATGGTGACCCCAGCAAGAATCTTCCAAGGCAAGTGAGAAGCAGAAGTGATTAGCCATTTTCTTCCTCTGCAGAGTCTTCCTTGGTGGTCTCCTTTCGAAGTACTGACCCTGCTTAGTTCCAGTGTCTAATGAGATCGGGCTATACCATGCTGCCTTCCCTCCTATCTTTTTATTAGGGCCAACCAAACTGACACAAAACAGTATGCAAGCTATGAACCTTTCCACCAGGCAGATGTTACAAAAATGAAAGAGCTATGGGGGGATAGGCAGACTATCATACCAGCTCTAGTGGTGTTGGATGCTGAAAAGCACACTAAGAACACATTCCTGAGATGCGCCAGTGGCCATGCCCAAAAACCTTTGGAGGCCGGCGACTGCCTACGCTAGAACAAGGGCCCACAGTGCTGGCATCTGGGTGCCACCCGCCAGCGTTTGTGGCCCCAGCACTGGCATGCAGGGCTGGATGCCGGTCTCCAGCCACTGGCGCAGCAGCGCCAGGCCTGGACACCTACGGAGGTTGCAGCGGCGACCCGGGAGGCATTCCCAGGGTGTAACAGCATCCCAGGAGGCATTCCCAGGGTGTTATGGCACCAGCTGGGGGGTGGGGCCGCCGTTAGGCGACCTTCTGAGTCGTTATGGCTCGGGAATGCCCCCCTTTTGGGGGGGCGAGATATGCCACCTTCTCCTGGGCAACCCTATGAGGGTTGCACAGATTTTGGGCACCAGGTGGAGGTTTCAGCCTAGCCGAAACCTCCTTAGGAGGCAGCGCCACTGCGTTGCCTCCTAAGCCCGGCACAGGCATTCCAGTCAGGAATGTGCTGTAACTTGTTTAAGTGGGCATTAAATGCCACTCAAGCTGGAATGAGAGTCTGCCTTTTTCCTCCTTACCTTTTAGTTTTTTGTAACCTTTGCCAGATGAAGGATGTATGCAAACTCAAAAAAGCCTTCACACTATTTTGTGTCATTTTGATTGGCCCTAATAAACAATGTGGATTTTCTTTATTGCTTCTAGTTCCATAATCTGCATTGATGTTCTCAGCACTTTCTGCAACTGGGCTTCTTTCAAATTCATTAGAGTTGGCTGAGCAGCAATGAAGTGCATTGAATTGCACCATACATGTCATTCGTCTAATGCCTTGACACACATTACAGCTCATGCTTCTAGCAGAGGTGACTAGGGCTGTTGAATTTTTAAAAATTCGGAGTCAGGTTTAAATGGCCTTTTTCCCCTGGGAAATTCCAAATTCTCCTATACTGGTATAGGTAGAAATTTGGATTTAAATTCGGGATTCCTCCATAATGTGCCCGTTTAAAGCCATTTAAACACATTTGTGGCTTTCTGCGGCTCTGGGGGGGCATTTTTGCAGGTAGAGGTCCCAAATTTTCAGGGTAGCTTGAAGGGACTCTCCCCATGTTTGGTGAAGATTGGGTCAGGGGGTCCAAAGTTATGGGGTCTGGAAGGGGTCACCCCCATCCTCCTCCATTGCAATGCATTGGCAAAGTGGCTGTGTGACTCTTTAATCTGATCTAATGTATCTCAATGGGGAAGCCGGGCTTTAAATGATGGGTGGGAAAGTTCGCCCGGTGCCTCCATAGAGATACTATGTGATACACTTTGTCTCTATGGAGGTGCAGGATGAACTTTCCCACTGTTTAAAGCCCAGCTTCACCATTGAGATACATTGCTAAGGTCACATTAAAGAGTCTGAACACAGCCACTTTTCCAATGCATTGCAATGGAGGAGGACGGGGCAACCCTTTCCAGACCCCATAACTCTGGACCCTTTGACCCAATCTTTACCAAACTTGGGGGTTCTTGCAAGGAGAGTCCCTTCTAGCTACCCTGAAAATGTGGGACCTCTACCTCCAAACATGCTCTTGCAGGAGCCACAGAAAGCCGGATATTCGGGAAAGGCAAATTTGGCTTTGCCAACCTCCCGGATTTTGCTAATTCGGTATACCCGAACCAGAAATTTACCGAATTGGCATTTATTTGGTATTTGTTGGTTCGGTTTTTAGTGAATCAACAGCCCTAGAGGTGACCACAAGTTCTTTTTTTTTAAATTTTTGTAATTGTTGAAACTTACCTTTGGGGAAGAGACAGTTTTAGGTTGAGTTCCAGCCCATAACTGCCATGTTTGGACCACAAGCAGGTTTGATTGTGTGGGAAAGTGACAGTAAATACAAATCAAAGTCTGTGAAACTAGTCCATGGAAGAGGATTTGGTGGATTGGCAAAATTTTGTCCTAATTATCTACATTCACATACATTTTTTCTTCCAGTAGGGAAGACAGCTGGCATGAGCTACTGCAGGCTTGGAAGAGACAATGCCCTTTGACAAAGCATGCCAGCCTATAACCCTGAAGGCACAAGAGCTAATTAAGTCACCCTGCCCATTACCCCCTCTGGCAATGGGCAGCAAGTGAACCAAGGATGTACACAAGTTTCTGGACCATGATGTTGGCAGTGGCAACTTTCAGAATGCATTGCTTTTCCCAGATGGTATAAGATACATATTTGAAAAACAGATTAGCATGCATGTAGGAGCCAACAAGTTTTCCAGTCTTCATTGTTTTTCATTATGAATGGAACAAGGGATTGAAACTAATAAAAATCAAGCTTTGTGTGGACAAATAAAACATTTTATTCCAGACCTTTGGCTGATGAGTTTTGCATGGTTTAGTGGATTCCTTTGTGTGGAAACGGGAAAGCCCGCTGCTTTGGTATGCCCAGTGGCCAACTGGATACATCAAGCAGGAATCAGAGACTGGCCCCTGTCCCAGCGGCGACAAAGCTCCCATTCCAGGCAACACCAAGGCTTTCCACAACAACTGGAGCAACTGAGCTGTAGTCTGTTTTGCCAGGAATAGGAACAGCAAAATTGCATTAGCTTGGCCATAAGGTCTGTTCATTTCGGAGGGTGCTTGTGAAGCTCATAACCAAATAAAGAAGAAGCAATCTGCGAGGCTACATAATTCCAGAATTACAGAAGTATCACAAATAACCAAAATATTTTATGTGCAATGCTTACTCGGTTTAATCAAGCATTTAAAACCCTTTGAATCAATCTAAACAGTGGACCTTTGTATCTAGGGTTGCCAACCTCCAGGTACTAGCTGGTAATCTCCTATTATAACTGATCTCCAGCTGATAGAAATCAGTTCATCTGGAGAAAATGGCCGCTTTGGCAATTAGACTCTATGGCATTGAAGTCCTTCCCCTCCCCAAACCCCACATTCCTCAGGCTCCGCCCCAAAAATCTCCCGCCGGTGGTGAAGAGGGACCTGGCAACCCTATTTGTATCTTTGGTACTTACTACAGATGAGATGCACCAATTCAGGAGAGGAATTCTCCCTTCTTTCACACACAGGAGAAAATGGTTCTTCTAAGATGGCACCTAAGTACACCATGGTGTACTGGTTAAGAGTGGCTGACTCTAATTCAATTCCTGACTCCTCCACATGAAGCCTGCTGGGTGACCTTGGCCCAGTCACAGTTCTCTCTAAACTCTCTCAGCAATGGCAAACCACCTCTGGACATCTCTTGCCTTGAAAACCCTGTGGGGTCTCCACAAATCATCTGTGACTTGACGGCACTTTCCACCACCAAGACGGCACCGCCTGTGAGGTATATATGCATCATCCCTTTCCCCTTTGGTACAGCCCCTTTAGCCTTTAGCCACACCTCTTCCACCTGGCCCCTCCCCTTTGGCCCTACCTTTTCTTCCTCAGCCACTCCCTTTTCCATTTCAATTTGCTTACTCTGGTAAAGAGATTATACAAGATTTTACTTTTCTTCATTATTTTTATTACTTTGAGAAAAGAAAATATGCCTTTCATGATTTTATTTGGAGCACTATTCAATAAAAGTGGTATCATTTGTATAAAAGTGATACAAATATTGTTCTGGAGGAGTCTTGGTCTAAGTGTCTGCAGAAACATTTCTCCATTCATGCCAATGAAAGTGAGGAGGCCAATCCTTAATCATCCAAAACATTTAAGCAGCTAAACAATCCCACCATACTGGAGATTTTCCTTTGGAATTACTCAATAGAGAGAAAGGAACTTATCACTCAACACAGAATCAAAGGAGCCATAGCTAATACAAGAAAAATATTTATAATATTTATGCATCACTCAGTTGGTGGAAAAAAAATCTGTTCTGGAAAATCTGCCATTTTCTGCACATGAAAAACAGTGAGCAGACTGCTAATTGATCTTAATGCAAATGGAACCCAATGAGTCTTCACAACACAACAACATCTCAGAGAATTCTTAAAACCAATTTCCCTTTCTTTAATTATGATAAGGAATTAAAATGATAATTATTCCAGTGCACACCCTTAGTTGGTTCCCAGAACTACTTGGCTTACATGGCCCATTCAAGCAATCAGCAAACCTTTTCCTTCACCTGCCACTGCAATACTTATGATGAATTTCTATCTCCCTTTATCTCTCTGTCAGTCTCATCTGGTCAATAATAAGACACTTCTGAGCTTAACTACTTCTTTATAGTGGTAGAATATTGGCCTAGGATGGCTTCAAACCTTGGGAGACTTAGGTTCAACCCTCCCATGGTTTTGGCTGATGCTGCTCAGCACCACTGGAAACCCTTGATCTCTCCCTCCCCCCATCAGCTGTACAGCCCCATGAAACTGCATTCATTATGCAGCAAAACAATTATTGAGATATGGAGGTTCCCCTGGCCTGGAAAAAGCTGAGACAGAGTTATCATCACCCTAGTAGTTCTGATCCCATTATGTGATCTTGATGATCCTCTCAGAAGCCTTCTAGACAGGTAGTATCAGTAGGGTTGCCAGGCCCCTCTTCACCACCGGCGGGAGGTTTTTGGGGCAGAGCCTGAGGAGGGCGGGGTTTGGAGACAGCAAGGACTTCAATGCCATAGAGTCCAATTACCAAAGTAGCCATTTTGTCCAGGTGAACTGATCTCTATCAGCTGGAGATCAGTTGTAATAGCAGGAGATCTCCAGCTAGTACCTGGAGGGTGGCAACCCTAAGTATCAGAGCTGCTTATTTTTATGCCACCTTTCCACCGAATCAGGTTCCTCAAGGGGGCTCACATAAAAGATTCCAACAATTAAAAACAACATTACAAGTATAAAATATAACTCATTGAGGTGGATAGGAGGAGCACTGTTATTCCAAAATTATTGTTCTGTGCCACAGAACACTGATACAAGCTGTTGGGGCTGAGGACTTCTGCCACGAAAGCCAAATCTTTCTGAACAAGCTAGACAACAATTCATTCACTCTTGTTCTGGGGAGGATTACGTAGGGAAGCAGGCCCACCTCAAGTGAACAGTTGGTTGAATGGGGATACTTCCACATGGTGCAGCCCCATAGTACAGGGGGAATGTACGTGACTGCCACAATCATGTGGGCAGATCGTGTGAGTTTTCCTCACCTGATTGGCATCTTTCCTTCCTTGACTGTGTGAGAAAGACCCGTGCGATTGTCCCTGCTCCTGTAGCTACATTACCGATGCACAAACTCCCCCTGAATCGTGAAATCATGGCATGCAGAAGCGGCTCTCGTCCGACTCCCACAGACTTCGTGGATAAAGAGAGCTGCCGGCGCTAACTTCCAGAACGCTAAATTTAACGACACATATATTTCGGAGAATGGATCTGAATCACAAAACAGCTGATTAAAAGACACAAACATATGTTTGGAAATGAAGCGGGCAGCTGTCCCCTCGTAGATGAGCCCCCTGAAGGTTTAAGGCGCCCTCTGTTTTCCCTTTCTGCTTTGGCACACCACAGAACCAGCCTCAGAGCCAACTATTTCTGGCACTCGAAATAATGCTGCTGTTATGGTAATTTGTACCGTGCTGCTGTCCGTAGTGATTTCAATATTAGCTAAGGTCATTCCACCACACACTCTCCATTGGAAATGCTCTTGGGGCTTTATTAGAAAGATTTCTTGATACCTTGCCATGACAAATTGTGATTCCAATACGCTGTGGTAATATGTTGTGCCATGTTCTGGGACAAGAAGAAACGAAGGGCCTGGCAGTCTATAGTAGGGGTGACTTCTAATTTCTCGCCCCTGTTGTTTTGACTCCCAATTCCCCATTTTGATGTTGCTTCTCCCTTGTGCAAACTGAACCCGTAATGTTTTATTTTTTAAGCATCACCTCACCATCTGTTTCACGTACCAGCCCCCCCACCCCCCGTAAAACATCCTGTTGCCAATTTAAAGTGAATGGTTCTATTCTGTGGGCTTGGCTTAAAGAGACATGCCTGAGGAAAGCCACAACCCATGACAAAAGAGATGGTATGTTTTCTTAAATATTGTAGATAGCTCCTCAGTGGCCTGTAAGTGTTAGATCTGTACCAGTACCCATCAGGCCTTGGAGTAGGTTACCCCCCTCAAACTGAAGAAAGGGGGATCTACGTGTGGGTCTATGTGTGAAGAAACAGAAGTTTTGCTCAGTCAGAGGAGGAAAGCAGTCACATACTGCTGCGAGTTTGTTGAAATACTTTGAATCTCTCTGAGAATCTAATGTGGAGTGGATCTGCTACTCAGCAGGTTAGGGTTGCCAGGTCCCTCTTTGCCATTGGTGGGGTTTTTTTGGGGTAGAGCATGAGGAGGGCAGGAGTTGGGAAGGGGAGGGACTTCAATGCCATAGAGTCTAATTGCCAAAGCGGCCATTTTCTCCAGGTGAACTGATCTCTATCAGCTGGAGATGAGTTGTAATAGCAGGAGATCTTCTGCTATTACCTGGAGATTGGCAACCCTACAGTAGGTGTACCTCTTTGGATCTCACTGAGAATCTAATGTGGAGTGGATCTGCTACTCGGTAGGTGTACTTCTTTATCCCCACCTGTGGTCTATTTGGGTATCGGTAAACAAAGCAAATACTATGAAAATGCCATAAGTCCCCAGTGTTCCAAAGGGAACCACCCATTAATGTTGCAATTCTCCAAGTGACACCAGAAGTTATCCGGAAATACAGCTAATCTCCAGGCTACAGAGATCAGGGCCCCTGGTGAAAGGGCAGCTTCAGAGGGGAGATGCTATGGAATGACATACGCACTGAGCTCTCTTTTTCAGGCTCTGTCCTCAACTTTCCCAGTTTTTCCCAGGCTGGAACTGGCAATTCTACCCCCATATAAGCGTTGCCCCTGGAAACACATTACTGCTTGCAGAAGCAGGGATGCCGAGCACTATGATTTTTCAGTATTATTTGTGCTCCAGTAAATAACCATTATACATGTATAATCAAAGTATACTCTAAACATAAATAGTATATAAACTGTGAATAAAAACAGTAATGGAATCCCCACCCCAGCTGAACAATATCCCTAATGTTAGGGTTCCCAACCTCCAAGTGGTGGTTGGAGATCTCCCTCTAATATAACTGATATAACCCCAGGTGATAGAGTTCAGTTCACCTGGAGAAAATGCCATTTTGGAAGATGGAATTTATAGGATTATGCCCCATTTATGTCCCTCCCCTCCGCAAATCTTGGCCTCCTCAGTCTCCACCTCCAAAATTTCTTGGTATTTCCAAACCCAGAGCTGGCAACCCTACCTAATATGGAGCCACCAGAGTGAACATCAGGAGTAGAATAAGGCTACGAGTGCAGCTTGGGGGAAATCACCATGCCAGCTAACCCATTGCACCTTAAGCAGGTGCGGTTGAGCAGGGGAGCTTGCCACCCTCTCCCCCAACAGCGGTACTAACCTCATGAGCGATGTTGCTTAGGGCTGTTTAGCTTGGAAAGAGGGTGGTTAAGGGGAGACATGATAGAGGTCTATAACATTATGCATGATATGGAGAGAGTGGACAGAGAGAAGCTTTTCTCCCTCTCTCATAATACTAGAACGCGGGGTCATCTGCTGAAGCTGGAGAGTGATAGATTCAAAAGTGATAAAAGGAAGTACTTCTTCACACAAAGCATAATTAAATTGTGGAACTCCCTGCCCCAGGATGTGGTGATGGCTGCCAATTTGGAGGGCTTTAAGAGGGGAGTGGACATGTTCATGGAGGAGAGGGGTATTCAGGGCTACTAGTCAAAATGGATACTAGTCATGATGCATACCTATTCTCTTAAGGATCAGAGGAGCATGCCTAATATATTAGGAGCTGTGGAACACAGACAGGATAATGCTGCTGCAGTCGACTTGTTTGTGGGCTTCATGAAGGCACCTGGTTGGCCACTTTGTGGACAGACTGCTGGACTTGATGGGCCTTGGTCTGATCCAGCAGGGCTTTTCTTATTACCATTGTGAGAGGCTGGAAACCTGGAGGATATCTCCATAATTTGCCAAAGAGAAGCTGAGAAGAGGATTCTGTTGATTAACCCCCTTTATCTCCATGACTGAGATCCAAAAGGGAGACAGGAGCAGTCCAATGGTCTCTATGGTGTGGTGTTCCTTATTGGCACCTCCCCACCCCAAGAAATAGCACAGCAGGAATACAGAGTACAAATTTAGAAAAACAGCTGTGAAAAAAACAGGATTGAAAAGCAGAGAACTGAAACTGCTTACACACACATACACAAATATAAAAAGGAAGCGTATTAGGAACATTCATTTGTCCCTCCTTCATGCTATTAATAATGGCCATTTATGCAGGGACGTTTCCCCACGGGCACCCCCGCCAACTACTCCGGTGCTTCATTTTGATTAGCATGCCTTTCCTGGCTGTCAGAGGTTGCCTCGTTCTCACACGTTTCCGCCCATTTTGCCCGGAAAATGTAGGCAAAACGTGTGGAAACACACAGGGAAAGCGAGGTGACCTCTGATGGTTGGGAAAGGCATGCATAATCAAAACAAAGCACAGGAGCATTTGGCAGTGTGACCGCGAGGGAAACAGCACTGCATAAATGGCCGATGACTCCCGATGCCATTGCTCTGCCATCTTCTCTGGCAGATTTTATGATGGCTTCACTAGCAAAGTTAGATTGAAATTCTTTCATGGAAACAACTTGATAATACACATGCATCGAACCCTTAATAATTAACGAAGAATATTTCCCATTAATGATGGATGTTATGCAGGGCATTTAAAGGATGGAATGCAAAAGAGCTCTCAGCAATTAGCACAGGAACACTGGGGAAAATTCCATACCGTGCCCAGAGGGCATTTTATCTCTGCATAAGCACAGACCCGTTGCTGGTCCCAGAAGAGAGACTGGTATGATAATTCACTTCTTTGCATTCATACTATATTTTGCTAGTTGATACGGTCAAGCAAAAGAGGGGAAGGTTTGCTCCCTAAGCATTGGACTCACAACCTTTCATCTCCCACAGTTGTCGATGTAGCTAAAAAAAGAGTGTGTGTGAGAGAGTTTTGAATGTATTTCAGAATATCGCTAATGCTTGTTTACGTAACTAGGACAATAGCCATTAAATATTAATGCTGGTGGAATGAGCTATATAATTTCGAGCTGATTTATCACCAATAACACTGTGCAGATGATGATAGCAAAATGGTGCAAGCATAGACACGCTGAAAAATAATGCACTGTAGAAGATGGGCATTTCTGGGTAAGTTAATAGCTAGGCTCAGACAGCTTTTTGCTCGATCTCACCTGAATCCTGTCCTTCCACCAACCCCACCACATATCACTTCTTCCCATGCTGGTCTCATGATCCCTAGCATAGCCTTTTGGGCAGTGGTGGATCTACTATGAAATTAGTGAAGTTTAAGCTTCAGGGCCCCTAATCCCTGTAATTGGTCAAGTTTCAAAATTTTCTTGGGGGCTTGCAGCACCCAAACCCTCAGCTGTATGGGCTTGCTGAGCTCACCAGAATTTATTCATAGCCTACATTTTGGCAGCTGGATCCTTGAATCCTTCGTTGATGCACGGCTTAATAATTCTATAGCTCAGCCCTTAGGCTAGAGCCAATCGGAACCATCAAGACATCTGAATTCTCAATTCAGGTTGCACTCGTCTCACTTCTGCATTTTAACACCAAAAATCAGATTTTCAGCTCTTTATCCTAACGAGCCCCCTCTGATGACCTTCTACCTCTCTATTAGAAAATGAACCAATACATCTGCCACTGAACAACCCCATTGAAGAAGATAACAGTGGCTACCCAGACCTCGTTGCTGGTGGGATATCACTGGTAGGGTTGCCAGCTCCAGGTTGGGAAATACCTGGACATTTTGGGGTGGAACCTGAGGAGGGTAGGGTTTGAGGCAGGGAGGGACTTCAATGCCATAGAGTCCAATTGCCAAAGTGGCCATTTTCTCCAGGGGAACTGATCTATATCAGCTGGAGATCAGATGTAATAGCAGGAGATCTCCAGATAGTACCTGGAGGTTGGCAACCCTACTCACTGGTGCTATTCCAACACTTTATCATACTATACTAGAACAGTTAGATTCGTCAGGTATCTGACAAAGGGAGCTTTAACTCTTGAAAGCTTATACCCTGAAAATCTTGTGTGTCTCTAAAGTGCAACTGGATTCAAATCTAGCTGTTTGTCTGCAGACCAACATGGCTTCTCTCTTGAAAGAATGGTTGCAATGTTCCTTTTTTACTTTCCTCTGTGTAGAGACACAGTTATGGCCAACTTGCTTTCCATCGCATTCGCTCCTCTATTTCTCTCCTTCCTTCATGTGGGATGGCTGCTCTGAGCAACCTGCTTCAGTGCCTGTCCTGGTGACAAACATCTCTGGGTGGCTGAATGGGGCAGCTGGGATACAAGGAAAGCCTATATAAGAAATGCAGTTCTTAAGGTTTCCGCTTGCTTCAAGAAAAAATAATAAAAGAACATAATTGAGCTAATGCATAAGATTTTAAAAGATGGGAACAATTTATCAAAACTCTTTGTGTGTCGATAGTCTTTTGATAGGTATAGAAAACTGTCATGAAGTCAAGAGATGTTTTGAGAAGGGCAACAAACCTTCAAGAATATTAAAAGAAATGGCTAACATGTATTTAAGCAGTGAATAATGACTCCAATCAAGAAATCATTCTTGAATTCACTTCTTCCTTTATTCCTTACTGATAAGATCTGATTAAAAATAATGAAAATGAGGAGAACCTAATATTCTTGAGAGGTATACTACATGCTATAACAAAATGCAGCTGAAATAATCTGAGCATGAACAGATGTCCTTTGTGCCCCGCATCTTCCTTATCCTCTAATGCTGAATTGAACACTTCCCAGTTTGATCAAGCTCCAATATGCCACGGGTGTCTGAATACCTCCACGAGTTGGGAGTCTGTTTTCCACCCACCATCCATAGCTCTAAATCTCATTCAAACTTCAGTTTAAAATTCTGGCTTGTGAAGTGTAAACCAACTACAGTGGGATATCACAGTGAACTGGAGCTTGAACAAGCCAGAAGGTGTTCAGTCAAGCTTCACACATTAGAGAGAGAAGGTGGGAGGAGTGATGAATGCACACAAACACAGCAACAGTAATTGTACCCATTTGAAATTTCACTGCAGCTTATCTTTATGATTGTATAGAGCCATAACCAATAGAAACAGTCACCCTGACCTGGATGGTCCAGGGTAGCCCAATCTCTTCAGATCTTGGAAGAGGAGGAGGAGAAGGAGGAGGAGGAGGAGAAAAAGAAGAAGAGTTGGTTTTTACATGCAGATTTTCTCCACTACTTAAGGAAGAATCAAACAGGCTTACAATCACCTTCCCTTCCCCACAACAGGCACCTTGTGAGATAGGTGGGGCTGAGAAAGCTCTAAGAGAGCTGTGACTAGCCCAAGGTCACTCAGCTGGCTTCATGTGTAGGAGTGGGGAAACCAACCCAGTTCACCAGATAAGCATCCGCTGCTCATGTATAGGAGTGGGGACTCAAACCCTGTTCTACAGATTAGAGTCCACTGCTCCAAACCACCACTCTTAACCACTACACCATGTTGGCTCTAAGCAAGGTCTGTCTCGGTTATACTTGGATGGGAAATTACCAAGCAAGTCCAGGGTTGCTACATAGAGGCAGGCAACGGCAAACCATATCTGAGCATCTCTTGTCTTGAAAACTAGAAGGGTCACTAGAAGTCAACTGCAACTTGATGGCACTTTATACTACCATAAACACTCGCAATGGGATTAAGGGGAGGGGCCACGGCTCAACAGCAAAGCCTTGTCTCTTCATGTAGAAGGTGCCGGTTCAATCCCCTGCACCTCCAGTTAAAAGGATCAGGTATAGTAGGTGATGTGAAGACCTCTGTTTGAAAACCTGGAGAGCTGCTGCCAATCAGAGTAGACAATACTGATCCTGATGGACCAATGGTCTCATTCAGTAGTCCTGTACACATGTCACAGGGAACACACACTCTGTGGATAGTGTATATATGATTGTTCATTGTACGGACATTTAATATTTCTTACATTACATCCAATGCGAATATAGCTGAATGTGAAATTTAAACCCTATATTTATCCCCAGTTTTATTTTAAAAATGAACAAGCACTTGCTCTTTCCTACAACCTATAGATGTACGTACATTCACAGGGCAAATATAAGGCAGCTTCACATGTTCATGAGTTGCAGCAATTAAAACTATATGATTCCCGAAAGTCTTACTCCCTCCTGATAATAATATTATAAGAACTTTTAGGGATCTCAACTTACACCATTAATTAATCTATTAAATGAATGCTGGAATCTTGGGACGAAGCTAGAAATACTTTTTAATATATAAAACATGTAAGGATTAAAAAACAACAACCAAGCACCAGCTTTCCCATCTCCTTTTCAAATCAGGATCAGAAGGCATTTGTTGCAATGCTTGCAAAATGATGGAGAAAAAATAATTGGCGAATATGTCGATCACGCTTAGGCAGGTTTTATAACTGGCACTTATCAGACATTACTGGAGAGTGCTTCATGTCCATCTATTTGTGCAGACATGGGAATGAACAAACTGGAAAGTCAATCAAAGTCCCAAATGCTCTTGACCAATGATAAAGAATTATCTGCCTTTGCAGATAAATACAGGGTGTCAAATTATCTCTCCCCTCCCATCTCCAAGATTGCAGTAAACAAGTTGGTGCATAAGAGCCAGCGTGGTGTAGTGGTTAAGAGCAGTGGTTTGGAGCAGTGAATTCTGATCTGGAGAACCAGGTTTGATTCCCCACATGAGCGGCGGAGGCTAATCTGGTGAACTGGATTTATTTCCCCACTCCTACACACGAAGCCAGTTGGGTGACCTTGGGCTAGTCACACACTCTCAGCCTCACCTACTTCACAGGGTATCTGTTGTTGGGAGGGGAAGGGAAGGTGATTGTAAGCTGGTTTGATTCTTCCTTAATTGGTAGAGAAAGTCGGCATATAAAAACCAACTCTTCTTCTTCTGCATGCCTTCATGCAGCTGTTGGGTGGCAGTGGGGGGGAACAATTCCTGGCAATAGTGTGTCGGTCTAGCTCTTATCCAATAAGAACAGAATTTGAAAGGCTGTGATAAAGCTATGGAACCAAATGGCACAGGTCCATTCCTTGATCTCAGTGAAGGAGATCAAGAGGGGAAGTGGAGAGAGGGGGTTGTCTGAGTTTTGGAGAGGAGCCTTGAGTGAAGGAGAAAGGGAGAAGGAAACCAAAGGGGGGTGAGCTTACCCAGGGATTTCTCAACAAGAGAAAAAGGGGGAAGATGAGTGAATTGAATAGGAGGAGGAAAGTGAGTTGAGCTGAGTTGGGAAAGTGTTGAGTAGTGGTTAGAGTGCCGATCTGGGACATCCAAAGTTCTCTGGATGACCTTAGGCCAGTCACGCAGACTCAGCCTAACCTACATCTTAGACTTGTTGGTACGATAAAAAAGGGACAGGAAACCAAATGTGCATTATCCTGAGCTCCTTGAAGAATAAATATGCAGTAGATAGAAACTTGCAATGAGCCCCGTGGCGCAGAGTGGTAAGCTGCAGTACTGCAGTGAAAGCTTTGCTCACGAACTGAGCTAAATCCTGACGGAAGTTGGTTGCAGGTAGCCGGCTCAAGGTTGACTCAGCCTTCCATCCTTCCGAGGTCGGTGAAATGAGTACCTAGCTTGCTGGGGGTAAAGGGAAGATGACTGGGGAAGGCACTGCCAAACCACCCTGTTAAACAAAGTCTGCCTAGTAAACGTCGGGATGTGACGTCACCCCATGGGTCAGGAATGACCCGGTGCTTGCACAGGGGACCTTTACCGTTACCTTTAGATAGAAACTTAAGAGGTTGAGTGAGCAAGGGTGGGGTGAACAGAGACAGGTGGATAAAAGGAGATGGAAGATAGCAGAGTAGAAAAGTAGGGCAAAGAATGGAGAAGTAGGAACCTCTACCCATGCATTCTCCTTGCAGTCACTCTCTTGCAATCAATAAAGCAAGCCATAATAAGGAATTGTAGTGTTGCTGCTTTTGGATATGGAACTGGCACAATGGTATTCAGGTGTCATAACAAACCATGGTTTGTTTAAGCCATGCCTTAAGAAGAACATAAGAACATAAGAAAGGCCCTGCTGGATCAGACCAAGGCCCATCAAGTCCAGCAGTCTGTTCACACAGTGGCCAACCAGGTGCCTCCATGAAGCCCACAAACAAGACGACTGCAGCAGCATTGTCCTGCCTGTGTTTCACAGCACCTAAGATAATAGGCATGCTCTTCTGATCCTGGAGAGAATAGGAATGCATCATGACTAGCATCCATTTTTACTAATAGCCATGAATACCCCTCTCCTCCATGAACATGTCCACTCCCCTTGCACATCTCTGGATATACCACCAGATGAAAATAAAAACTGGTTTGTGCATAAAGCTTGCTGTGTCTGCTACTTCTCTTCTATTCCACTCACCACCAGAGAAGACAGCCTTGCTATATAGCTGTCTGACCAGGCTGCTCAACAAACGATGCTTTGAGAATTCAGATATCACAGCAAACCACATTTATTTCCCACTAGAGATAAAGAAGCCAGATAAAAATCCACAGGAATTTAAATCCAAATTTTACCCCAAGCCACAAACCTAGGTTTGTTATACCATCTGAATTCAGACATCACAACTTAGCCATGTTTGATCATACCAAGGATTTTAAACCACAGCTCATTGTGATGTCTGAATGCAGCTAGTGAGTCTGTGAAACAAGGACTGTATTATGCTAAATCTTAACTGTGGGTGTCAGGCAGCCCAATCCTGAAGGGGGGCAGTTTTGTGGCAGCTGGGAGTGGTGCAGACACACTGCCTCCTCAGAGGCTTCCCAGACACCGCAGAGAGAAAAAGGGACCTTAAAAAATAAAATGAATTAAAAGGGGGGGGGGAGATTTCCCATTGCCAACAACAGGGCCTGCACCACCGAAAAAGGTGGTGTAGCCCACCGCTACTCAAGGGGTGTTCCCAGGACAAAAGGCTATGGAAACTGCCTAAAGGCTGCTCTACTCCTGGGAATGCCCTGCAATCGCACACACCCTTCACCGGAATGGGCTTTCCCTTTTGGGAAAGCTCTGCTGGCATGGTTGCACTGGCTGCAGGGGCTGGACGCTGGTGTGTTTGCTCCCACGCCAGTGTAGGTGCAAACCTATTCTGTGATAAGGTAGCACCTATGCTGGCACAGGGTCACGCCGGCTCCAGAGGAGTTTCACCCCCCCCTTTTAAGAATTGGCTCTAAAACTAGTACAGGATCTGTTGTGTAGATTTCTTTGGAATCAATAAAAACATACATTCATTCATAAGAGTGACAAGTAATATCCATTAAGCTCCCTTTAACAAGAGAAGTGGGAGCTGTATATAGACAGCAAGCCACACTTATGCAGAATAAGCTAAAAACCTTGATTAGTCTGGTATTAAATGAGTTAATCACAAACTAATTAAACACTTTCACACACACACACACACACACACACAAAAGGAGCCTGGCTTGTTTTCCCTCTACTTGGATTCTTCCCAGTGAAGTACCTTCAGTTGTAACTGGGTAATAAACTCAGCTCTCCTGGCGATTCAGAGTAGATTCTGCAATTAATTCCACATTTTGGGACTTTGAGTTTAGAGCTTTGTTTTACAACATGTAAACTTAAACGAGTTTGCAATGGAATGCATAAACCAACAAACCAGTTCAAGATTCAAAGTTAAGACGCCTTACTATTGCATTACCTGAATTAAAGCCTACAGGCACTCAGAACAGAGTTTTTCCTAAACTCTGGAATACATTGTTGGAAGAAGCTCATATACAGTGCAATCCTAAACAGAGTTACACCCTTCTAAGCCCACTGACCCTGAAGGGTGTAACTCTGCTTAGAAGGGGACTGTGGCAGTACAGACTTAGGCAGAGTGGCAAAGGTATAAGGAATGGCCTCACCAGCGGCCCTTAGGATTATGCCGACTGGGCCCTGCAAACCAGACAGGGGGTAGACAGATGGGATTTTATCACTGATCTTGGTCTGAAGGTATTTCCATCCTCACTAAGAAAGTCCTTTTAATGGGGATCTCTGGTGTTTTCACATTAAGGGAGTTGCAGATGTTACTTTCCTACCAGAGTCAGCCAGCTGTCTAGACAGAACAAGGAGGGGTGATTCTACTTAGTTCTTTTGCCCCCTAAGTCAGGTAGGGTTGCCAGGTCCTCCTTCGCCACCGATGGGGTGAACCCTATCCATACACTGCTCTATCTCTATTAGACAACAACATAGAGTAGCATCTCTCAGATCAAATAGCCACCAGTTTGTTTGTGTTTTACTAGATTAAAATGGGGCAATGGCTGGTTTTGTGGGGAGAGACTTGGAAAACTGCTAAGGCAATTGGCAATGCTAAACCGAAACACTGCAACCCACATTTCAGCTAATTAAATTAAATCCCATTGGAGTCAACAGACTATAAGCAACCTAGCTATGTACAGGATTACCATTTTTCTTTTATTAATGCAGCTAAAAAAACAAACAAAAACAAAGTCCAATTAAAGAATCCACATTTGTAAAGAAGCCATCCTAATGTCCTGTCTTTTGCCTCCAATCTCCCTCTTCTTCTTCTCAGCTTTAGGACAGAAATGTTCCTGGTCTAGTAAACATTTTGAATAAAATATCTCTAGAGATGCAGGAAGTAATTTCCAATGAAGTTGGCCTCACTTTAACTCCAGTAATCGAAAAACTCAAGTAATTAGATTTTGTTTCTCCCCTTCCAAGCTATGTTGTCAAAATGAAGATAGCCTCCCATCATCTGAGTATATTTAGTTGTGATAAATATAGTCCCTGACCTTTAATACATATTAAAAGAGGTGGGTTAAAAAAACCTGAGAAATTGGATGTGCTGTCAAGGCTCCAGCCTATTTTGTTCTGCTTTCCATTGTATTGATCGGCTGCGTGTGCATAACGTGTGTACACACACACACACACAAAAAAAAAACACCCACTCAAAGCGAGATGAGTGTTGCTTTGCTACTCCTTAATAAACTTATTTCATTTTTGCTTCAAGGACCCCACACAAGAAATTAACACCAACTCGAAAAAGCCAATAAAAAAGTCTTGTGATGGATGGGCAGTGGAAAACCACATAGACTTTGTCACCTGATCTTTCTGAACTCATACAATAAAGAAACAGAGGGCCAGATTAGTCCAGGGAAGGGAATATAAAAGGATACCACACAGAGAATTCCTTGTGTGTGTGTTTTTTTTTTTTTTTGTCTTAGAGGTGTGAGAAAGTATTCCTTCTGGAGTAGATCAATAATACTTAAACCATTCCTATCATGGTAATATGGCAATTATCTGTATCGGGGGGTCTACAGGTGGTTGGGGGGTTCCTGACATTGGAGTAAAGGTGACTCAGCATGTTTGAACACTGGGAACAGGGTGTTATGTTTCCTTTTGCTCTAGAACCAGACTATGTATATAGATGATGCCTCTCTTTGTCTATGTTAGAAGCTTCTCTCTGAGTCCTCTTTCTCTTTCTGTCCCTAAGGAGTCCCACACCATAAAGACCATTGGACTGCTCCTCTCTCCCTTCTGGATCTCAGCTATGGAGATGAAGGGGGTTAATCAACAGGATCCTCTTCTCAGCTTCTCTTCGGTAAACTAGAGATATCCTCTAGGCTTCCAGCCTCTCACAATGGCAACATAAGAAAAGTCCTGCTAGATCAGATCAAGGCCCATCAAGTCCAGCAGTCTGTTCACACAGTGGCCAACCAGGTGCTTCTAGGAAGCCCCCAAACAAGACAACCGCAGCAGCATTATCCTGTCTGTGTTCCACAGCTCCTAATATATTGGGCATGCTCTTCTGACCATGGAGAGAATAGGTCAAGAATAGTATCCATTTTTATTAGTAGCCTGGTTTTTTTTTTTTTTTTTTTTTTTTTTTACTAATTGCCTGGTTTCTTTGAACATGGGGCAGGCACCATGGACAACAATGCTCAGAAGAGCCACTGCAGCATGTCAAAGAGACACATGTGGCTTCCCAGCCACTGAATGAGTATTACTGGTCCAACGGAAATTAATGCACACTTCCTTTGTATTACTATCCCCATCTCACTCCTTCCTCGCTGTTGTCTTTCCTGTGTCAAAGTTGAGATTGTAAACTACCCGGGAAAGAGACCTGATTTCTCATCCTCTGTAAACTGACATGGCTTTCCTGAATCCCATTTGGCTCAGCCTTATGCTGCAACTATTCCCAAAACATTTGAAGGAGGGAAATTCCAAGCACGCTCCGATTGTTCAGGATTACAGAGCCAAAGAAGTTGGATTTCTAAATAGGTATGCATATGGCAAAAAGAGGGGAGGACATTGGGGGGGGGGCTGAATCAGAAGTCCAACATGTACTAATTAATTCTGCATCGCTCCCAGCCTCCTGCCTGGCTGGCTGGAGCTCTTGAAACGCTGCCATGTTCGGCAATGTGAGCATCCCACGGTTTGATGTTTAACTTGCAGGACAGGAGCCCAGATTCCATTTCCCCCCTTGTCATGTGTTTACTGATATAGGAAGTGTCATCAGCAGCTTGGCTGTTTACTTTCCAGGCTTTGTCTTGGGGCATGTTCAGATATAACAAAGAATAATCAGCATTCAGGAAGAGCACGAAGCCCCGAGTACACAACCCTGCCCTCTGCAACGTTTTATTTAATCAGAGGATTGGTGCTTGAGCGCATCAAGATTTTATTTGTGTTATTACATAACTGACATGGCTCTAATTTTAATCTTGCAGCTGGGTAATGAATATAGGATATTAATTTCCATAAAAGATGTCTTCTGGAAAGCATCATTTGCATAGTGCGCTGTTCTAGCCTCTGTCTACTAATAAGATATTCCTTTTATGTTTTTTGCAAAGCCTTTTAAAAAAATATCTGTCGGTGGCAAAATGCAATGTTTTCCTGCTCTACTAGAGCTTGATTGTCAGTTTGATTGGTTATTTTTATGAATGCTGAGAATGGAATAGGCTGTTCCAACCAGGACTGCAACCCAGAAGTAGTCAAATCCGCTATGTACATTCAGAGTTTTATGGCTATTCTGGGTTTATTAATAAAATGTGCAATGAGACGGAAAGCCAATCCGATTCAAGCGCCATGGTGGAAGTTTTTATTTGACTCCCTTCCCCTGACATAGGACATCCCTTCCACCAGTTCAAGTATAGCCAGGCTTGACAAGTCATTTAGTAATGATTAGAACACTCACACCCTTCCAGCAGGGCTGACATGCTTCTTCCTGCCCCCCAAAGTGCTTTCCTGATCAGGAGCTACTGTCCCAGGGATCAAATATGAAGCTTTAAAAACACTGGCTGTATTTTCGTTGCATTTTAACAGTCTTTATTATACTCCAGTCCAGTGGTAGTAAAAAAGGGTCTTTGATAAAGGATTGAGGACATGTTTTATCCCTAAACTGAATCTTCAAGGCTTCGCTTCCCCACCCCCCCGGACTACACTCAGTCTCCTACAGGACATGTTACTGACCAAAGTAGACCTAACTGCGTGCAGGACCTGTAGGGTTGCCAACCTCCAGATGGTGGCTGGAGATTTCCTGCTTTTTCTACTGATCCTCAGCTGATAGAAATCAGTTCCCTTGGAGAAAATGGCTGCTTTGGCAATTAGACTCTATGGCACTGAAGCCACTCCCCTCTCCAAACCCCACCCTCCTCAGGCTCCACCCCCAAAATCTCCTGGTAGTTCCCAACCCAGAGCTGGCAACCCTAAGCACCTGTGTCTAGGCCCTTCGTAATGCTGTGTTGAGTTTGTGCATGGATTTTAAGCAATCATACAGGCACCATAATAATTATCTGGAGAACTGCTAAATTTGTAGACTGTGACTGTGAACTGGATTCTGGATTTGTCAATGGATGATGGAAGTTGATCTCCAGCTAGTACCTGGAGGCTGCAAGTAACAAAAAAACCTATGCTGAAATAGTGAAACTGGAGAAAACAACAGCACATAGGCTCCAATAATTTTTAAATAGAACTAGGCATTCCAATAAAAGCCCATAAGTAAAGAAGAGAAAAAGGAAAATTATCAGAGAGTACCTGGAGGCTGGCAATTCTAGCTGGAGATCAGTCGTAATCCCAGGAGATCTCTAGCTACTACCTGGGTGTTGGCAACCCTAACTGCACCTGTTACTCCACTCAGGACAAATTGTCCCCTTGCTGGCAGGGGGACTGCTGGGGCAGGCAGGCGTGAAAGAAAGCACTTCCAAGTAGGGCTGTCAATTCGGTTCGGTCCGAACTGAAAATCAACCGAATTTCCCCTGATTCGGTGATTTTCTGTTCGGACGGATCCGAACTCAAAACTGGCGGGCAACCGGGGGGGCCGAATTCAGCGTGTTCGGGAGTTCGCGAATAAATTCAGCAAATTCGGCCCCCCTTCAGGGGAGCCCGCTGGAGAGGCGCGAGCTGTCATTTAAACTCATCTGTGCCTCCCGGCCGGGAGGCGCAGATGAGTTTAAAGGGCAGCCCGCCCCCCTTCAGCGGGCTCCGCTGGAGAGGCGCGGGCTGCCCTTTAAACTGACCTGCGCCTCCCAGCTGGGAGGCTCAGATCAGTTTAAAGGGCAGCCCGAGCCTCTCCAGCGGAGCCCGCTGAAGGGGGGCGGGCTGCCCTTTAAACTGATCTGCGCCTCCCAGCTGAGAGGCTCAGATCAGTTTAAAGGGCCCCACGCGCCTTCAGGGAATCCCTCTGAAGGCGCGCTGGGGCCGAATTTTCCCCCGAACTCCGGATCCCCCCGAATTACCGGGGATCCGAAGCGGGGGAGTTCGGACTTCGGCACATACCGAACCCACAAGGGTCAAATTCGGCCGAATCCGAACTGTACCAAAAAATTTTTTTTTGACAGCCCTACTTCCAAGACTTTGCAAATGACCAACAAATATGTTTGAAGGTTCAGCAGGGTTACTCAGAAACATGTGGATACTTTCAGGGCCAAGCATGGGGTGTACACCCCTCAACAGTAACTCTGTACTTCAGCAGTGAAAATTATCAAACAATACAGCTCTTGCCTTTAGTGTAAACCTTACCAATAGAATTGGCTGAAAACCAAGTTTGGCCAGTAGCATAAATTTTGCAAGCAATACTGACAGATCAGTGCCTCAATTTCAACCGAGCTTTAATTATGTAAATGGAGAAAAAAAAACTGATGTCTTGAAAGCTTATAAAATTCCAGACATTGCGATGCAATTTTCAGCCACAGTAGGAAGGTTAGGAGGACATATGAGAAGCTTTAAATTGAAAGACAGCCTGCAGTGACTCATTTGGGGGGGGGCAAAACCGAGTCAGCAGAACTAGAGTCCAGCTAACACCTCAAATGCAAACCAAAAAGGCATTTTGCTCAACAATTAATATTAATTTGACTCTAATAATCAGGCAGTGAGGGGGGAAAAGCCAATGGACTAATGCACCAGGCATTCCAGACCAAACTAATACCTCTCTCCAGGAAGCGTATTTCATATGAAAATCCATTTGTTTTAACTTTCTTCTCAGCCCCAATAGCTTTTTTTTTACTCAGAATCATAAAACGATCATTACAAAATAAAACCTTGGCATCAGCTTCGTCATGGTGAGCATGAATCTTGGATACACTGTCTACATTTTAATCTAAGATCAAATAAGTTGCTTCCCTGCTCGAAGTTCCTTTTGGGTACATTGCAGAGCGGAGCTACTGGTTTTAACAATAACAAGAAGAAGCCAGCCAATATAAGATACCTATTTGAACTTTAGATTTCAGTGAGGAAAGAATTAACTCATGGTTTTGTGTGCGTGGTTTGGTAGGTATACTGAAGTAATCTTAATTTGCAATTAAAAATGTGAAGAGGGAGAGATATCACCAAAGACAGTTATATTATCACAGTAACCCTGTAAAGTAAGCCAGTATTGCTATCCCCATATTGCATGATTCAGGAGAAGAGAGTGTGCTGCCCTAAAACTACCAATTGAGTTTGTGGGCAATGTGAGATTTGAACCATCAACTTTGTGGATTACATCTCATTCTTTTTGCCAAAATGTTATACTTGCTAAACTTTCTGCGCAGTAGAAAAGAGCAAGAGTCCAGTAGCACCTTAAAGACTTACAAAATTTCTGGCAGAATATGAGCTTTCGAGAGCCACAGTTCCCTTCTTCAGATACTTTCTACGCAGTAGGAGACTCTTCCTTCCAATTGTATGTTAAATATTCTAAAGAAAGAGTATTTGCTGATTACTTGATGATTAGGGTTGCCAACCTCCAGGTTCTAGCTGGAGATCTCCTGCTATTACAACTGATCTCCAGTTAATAGAGATCAGTTCACCTGGAGAAAATGGCCACTATGCCAGTTGAACTCTATGGCATTGAAGTCCCACTCCTCCCCAAACCCCCTCTCTACAGGCTCCACCCCAAAAACCACCCGCCGGTGGCAAAGAGGGACCTGGCAACCTTATTGATGATCCTCAGTACATGCTTTGATTCAGGATGCCAAAGAAAAGCATGCTCAGGGCCTTCACATTTGGGGTGGGGTGAAGCAGCAGCATAGTCCACCGTTGACAAACAATCCATTAGGATGGCCAGCCAAGAAAAATTTGCATTATAATTTCAGATGTGGGCTTCAGGGGGGATTTTTACTGTGATTGCTTATTTTCAGGTAGGACATTACCAGTTTGGGATTCAAATCTGTGCAGTGCTGGAGTCCAGGACCACTATTTTCAATGGTGAATGTCTATGAGGGTCTGTGGCAGCTGTTTATCAAGATAATGACGCCAGATTTGCACAGAACACAGTCCTCCCTGTAATCTAAGGACCCCCTGACTTTCAAGCAGATTGAACAAAGGGGTTTGATTTTACAGATCTCCAAAGTAGGTGACTCTCGGTGCAGCTGCACTTCTTTCTACTGATTTCTAAAATGGCAGTCAAGCAGCAGCCTAGCAACTGAGCTCTGGCTTGCCACAGCATTTAAAAAACCCTGTGTGCATTCTCCTACTCTTTTAGTGACTGACTGACAATAAAAGTTTCTTACATTTCCACTAAAAACCTCTGAATTTGTCATCCTCCCTCATTGTGGTCTATTTGTTTCCTTTCACAAGTGTAAATGGCTTCCTTTGCAAACTTCCCCATTCCCTTCGATCAGTCTGCCATTATTCCCGGTGGGGGAATTGGGGTGTGGTGCAATGGTTGTTTTTCAGCCAAATGACATCATGATTGCAGTAGAGTGAGGGCTTCTTGTCTTCTAAAGAATCTCCAAGTTTCAAGCAAGTTTGGCCAAGGGGACAAATTTTATGGATCTCTGAAGAAGCTACCCCCCCACACGACATCATAATTGCATGTTCATTATTCCCCACGAGGGATGTTTTGGGAAGACTGGAGTGGCTGTTTTTGCACAAAATGAGACCAAAATTGCAGCAGAATGAGTGCTGTCGGTCCTCTAAAGAATGACCAAGTCTCAAGCAAATTGGACCACGGGGGCAAATTCTACAAGCCCCTGAACAAGCTGCCCCAAACTCTCTATTTTCCCAGCCATAGGACTTGCAAAGAAGAAAAGGGCTCCATCCCCACAAAGGAATGAGAAAAAGGGAACTGCAGTTCTCTGTGGCTTTCAGCCAATCACCTTTGGAGACTGCTTTGGCAATTGGACTCGATGGCATTGAAGTCCCTCCCCTCTCCAAACCCTGCTCACCTCAGGCTCCACCCCCAAAATCTCCAGGTATTTCTCAACCTGAAGCAGGCAACCCTAGGCATGTCCAGTCATTTAGTTTTTCTAGAAAGAATTTCTACATACTTTTAAACTATTTGTTTTTCTCTTGGAGGCTATCCAATGGTTAAAAAAAGAAAACAGACCCTCCATGCCCCTACTACAGCTAAAAGACTAATATTACAACATCGGAAAGGCCTTAGAACTCTATCAGTATTGCAACAAATGGCATATAGATGGCCATTGCACATGGACTTATTTTTAGATATTTGGAAACCATTTCTAGAAAGTTATGTTTAGATCTGCCACCACTGTTATATATATATATATATATTTTTGTCCTTTATACATATTCTTCTTAAGATTTTTCTGCTCATTGTTTTGAGGGAATTAAAAAAGAGAAACCAACTCGGTTCTCCAGATTAGAGTCCACCGCTCTTAACCACTACACCTCACTGGCACTTTGATCCTTAGAACAACACTGTTGAATAGTTCACATTTATTATTATTCCCACATTGTACACACTATGCAGAACACAGGTTGGGTACAGGAACCCCATCTTGGGGGACCCCAGACCCAACCTGTGTTTTCCGTAATGTATGGATTGAAATTCATGGCTGAAGTAGTGTTCTGTCCTGGGGTATTTGGTTGTGTAGCTGACTGTCTTGGCCACCAGACCACACAAGCCAAGTCTATTTTACAGAGATATTTTGAGGGCAAAAAGCTGTGGAGGAAAGATGGCCTTTTAAAATGGCTTCCCCCATTATATCTAAGCAAATATATTCTCCCTTCATTAAATCTCTCTTTTAAACCCAGTTATTAAACCCAGTTATTATTGGGACACCAAAAAGCCAAGGAAACAAACAGAGACTCTTGGGCCATGCCCTTCAATCAGCTAGGGCTCAGATTCATAAATATTCAACAATCTTGCAATAAACCTTTCCACCCTGCAGACTACCTTGGATTCCTGGAAGTATCCAAATATCGAAGGGCCTTTACTCTTGTGTGTTTCAACACCTTACCTTCAGCTCTCCTGGAAGGCAGGTATCTCCATACTCCCTTTCATCAACGACTGTGCCCATGCAAAACAGAGCAAGTGGAAACAATAGAACATGTTCTGCTGCAATGTCCCTTCTACAACGACATAAGATCGCAGTACATTCTTCCCATATTGTAATGTAATCCTCTCCTGGAAGATCAGAAGAAGCTAAAGTTTCCCTTCTCTTAGCAGATACCCATTCAAGTAGCCAAATTTTGCCTCTGGTCTGGTGGTATTCGTAAAGGGCTGATTGAAAACCCTTCCCCATAGAAGATTTTTCCTCTTCCTCTTCAAAACATCCTTTTCAGAATCATCAACTTTTACTGTTTTATTTTATTATTTTAAACCTAACTTTGATTTTTATTCAGAGCTGTTATTGTATTGAAATAAAACTTGATTGATTGAAGTACTGGGACTCAAATAGTGACTACAAAGCCTCCAGTCATTTAATCTCATTTTTGAGTGTATTATGTGGTAGATAGAGCCGTCAAGGGGGTAGGGGAGATATCAGTTACACTGGAAAAGGGTGAGACAGAGGACAGGAACAGATGTCACTGGAACTGTCTACTTGAGAACAAATGGGGAATGTAAAGTGATTGTGTGGAAGATTTGTTTCACACCACATTCATCTAAATAACATCAAGTCAAGGAAATGAATATTCATAAGTCACCCGCTTAATAAACCGATAGAGTAGACCCTGAGTATGATGTCTTTGAGACTGGAAGCTGGAAATCCAATATATTTATAAATAACTCAAACATACTAGTAATAAAAATTATATGCGAGCCTTCTGTGAGAACTAACATTTGGAGAACCCCAGAGGTTCAGAGGACTCTACAGTTGAAGCACCTTTTTGGAGTTGGAGCTTTGGCTGGGATACAGAGCGGGGTATAAATTTAATAAAATAAATAAATTTAAGAAAATAAATATTTCAGTAGTCCCCCAATGCAAAGTGTCATTTTAATAATTCTGATAGATTCTAACGACTACTTTTTGAAACAGCTCCAGGAACAAAATTGCCTAAATGTGGGGTTGCCATCCTCGGGAGGGGGGAGTGTTGTTCTCCTGGAATTACAACTGAGCTCCAAACCTCAGCGATCATGTCCCCTGGAGGAAATGGCAGCTTAGAGAGTGGACTCTATGACATCACATCCCTGCTGAGCCCCCTTCCCTCTCCAAATTCTGCCCTCCCAAACACTAAAACCCAGCTCTCCAAGAATTCTCAAAGCTGGAATCGGCACTCTTATGGTCAATGTATTCTTTTTTTTTTTTTTTTTTTTTTTTACAGTTTGTAAAGGTAAAGGTCCCCTGTGCAAGCACCGGGTCATTCCTGACCCATGGGGTGACGTCACATCCCGATGTTTCCAAGGCAGACTTTGTTTACGGGGTGGTTTGCCAGTGCCTTCCCCAGTCATCTTCCCTTTACCCCCAGCAAGCTGGGTACTCATTTCACTTACCTCGGAAGGATGGAAGGCTGAGTCAACCTTGAGCTGGCTACCTGAAACCAACTTCCGTTGGTTACAGTTTGAGGTATGTTTAAACATTAGGGTTGCCAACTTCCAGGTACTAGCTGGAGATTTCCTGCTATTACAACTGATCTCCAACTGATAGAGATCAGTTCACCTGAAGAAAACGGCTGCTTTGGCAATTGGACTCTATGGCATTGAAGTCCCTCCTCTCCCCAAACCCCGCTCTCCCCAGGCTCCACCCCAAAAACCTCCCACCAGTGGCAAAGAGGGACCTGGCAAACATTCATCCTGTAATTTGAACCTATTTACATTCTTGCCTTTTTTTTCTTTTGGCCAAGGCCTGCTGAAGGGCAGTAGGGTAGGGGAAGGTGAGATATTACTTCAGACTGCAGTGGGAGCCTTTTTCAAATGTTTCCCCATGCAAAAACTAGCAGGTAATAAAAAAAAACCTAGTAAAACAGGGAATATTCTAGTACAGCCTACTTCCTTCTGTGCTAGCTGTCCATTTGTAAGAAAGCTTTGTTTTTCTTTAAATAAGGGACGACTCTTGAAATTGCACACTCCACATCTACCATTTCCTTCCTACCACATTCTGTCTATGATCAGCTGTTCCCACATTGCTTATGTCAGGGTCAGTGAGTAGGCAGCTGCAAAAATGCACACACCATTTAGAAAACCTACCCAAGATACAGAGATAAAAATAAAAGACAGAGGGAACATTCAATCATCCATTCCATACTTGTGATAGGGCAAATGCCTATGTAAGTCTTTCAGAAATATTTATTATTAAAACAATAGCCTGCTTTTTTCTGCAGAGTGGGCTCTTATTTAGAAACAATGGCTTGAATCCAACGACACACTTAGGAACACTTAAGGGCTCTTATGTGTGTGTGTGTGTGTCTGTGTTCTGAATGTGGGTAGATTCAGGCCACTGAGGTGATTTCTAGAGAGGTTTTGTGAGAGGTAGCCAAGCAATGGAGAAGAGAAAGATGGGTTAACTCCAGAGGAAGGTGTAGAGAGGTGTTTTCTGAGGAGGTCATTCCAAAGAAAAGCGCCTGTGGGGCAGTTGAGGAGGAGGAGGAGAGTTGGTTTCTATATGCTGATTTTCTATACTTTTAAGGAGATTAAAAATGGTTTATAATCTCCTTCCCTTCTCCCCACAACAGACACCTTGTGAGTAGGCGAGGCTGAGAGAGCTTGGAGAGAACTGTGACTAGCCTGAGGTCACCCAGCTGGCTTCATGTGTAGGAGTGGGGAAACCAACCCGGTTCACCAGATTAGAGTCCACCGCTCATGTGGAGGAGTGGGAAATCAAACCCAGTTGTCCAGATTAGACTTCACCACTCCTAACCACTGCACTCACTGGCAGAAGAGTGGTCACATTCTGGTTCATTTATGAGACTTCTCTGGTGGGGCGGGAAAGTTGCTCCTCAGAGCCATTCTGCAAACATCTCCCTCAGCATTAACTCTTCCAGGACATTTCCCACATGCTATCAGCCAGGAAAAGCATGCAAACCTTCCTGGAGTTTTTGAGCAGGGCCTAGGGAGACTTGCTTTTTCCCTGGGTTTGCAAGTAAGTCTGGAGAAAAATGCCCTGTCCCTTTTACAGAGGCTTATTGTGTAGAAATGAACAGCTGAAGTCTTTCATGGTATAGAAGTCAATACCATCACTTGGTAAATAACATTACTTTAAACCTCTATTAAAGAGGCAGGGCATTTTTTTCCCACGCAGTTGTCAATCCTACTCATGATTAACACTATTGGGACCATAGCTTCCAGTTCTATATGCCCTTTTTCTTGCCTTCTAATAACAGTTGTATTTTGTTTAAGTATCTGTTCAGGCTTGAAGAGCATAACAGCTCTGTGACCAATTGCCACCCAACTTTTTAAAACTTGAAATGATTACATACATAAAGATGGTTATTTTCTTTGTGGCTGGTGGTGCGGAGACTCTCAGCAGTACACCAGTGAGCCACACAATTAGCTCCTGATAAATACTATAGCAGTTTCTTGGAGTTACTTCAACACCGTTGTGACTGCAGCAATGTTAGTGCCATGATATAAGGTCCACCAGTTGTTAACAATTAATCAAGGAAAGTCTAGAGCAATTATTGAGTCACCAACCCTGTTTGCCAAACCGGTTGAGAACTAATGATGTGAAATCAGCCACAAAGGCTTACCACTGAGTTAACATGAGGACAGCTTGGAACTTCTGTATGTCGACCAACTATTCTATTTTTGTATCTGGTTTTGGTTTAATTCTTGGCTGTTCTGGCAATGGGAATATCTTGATCTTATAAGAAACAGAGAAAAGAGGGGGAATGAGAAACTTTACGTTAACCGAATGACATGATTCAAGAATCTGTCACTGTCTTGGTTATTGAGGTAAGTGCTGAAATAGCAAATGCACAAGCAGGCTTAATTAATCCTCATTAGTTCAGAACGAGGCAACAAAAGACTTAATTAGTGGTTATTAGGTAGTGCTTGGAAAGGGAGCACAAATAATGTCTGGTGGCAAACTGTGCTTAAGACTGTGTTGCATCTTCAGAGGGAAATCTGCCATTCCCTCCCCACTGTTACATGATCTCCACATACCTGTCCACTGCAGTGGGAATTATGTTATGCTGTACTGTATTATACCTCTGGGGATGTCTCAGAACCAGTTAATATTGGTTCTAAACCTTATACTATATTCTGCTGGCATTCACCACTTATGTCCCACTGAAAATGGAAGAAGGTGATGAGCTTAATTGTGGTGTGTGAACCCATACGCTGTGTGTAAATACTTATGATAAGTTGCGGGTGAAGGGATCTCCACTTCATGGACAAGGTGGGGAGGTGGTGCAGAAAGAACCAGTGATGTCAATGTCTGTTTTGCGAGTGAGTTTTAATTCCCCGAACATCCAGGCTCCATCCTATTCACTTGGAATCCCCTTTAGCAATTAGTCATGTTTAGAGTTGCCAGGTCCCTCTTTGCCACTGGTGGGAGATTTTTGGGGTGGAGCCTGAGGAGGGCGGGGTTTGGGGAGGGGAGGGACCTCAATGCCATAGAGTCCAATTGCCAAAGCAGCCATTTTCTCCAGGTGAACTGATCTCTGTTGGCTGGACATCAGTTCTAACAGCAGGAGATCTCCAGCTAGTACTTGGAGGTTGGCAACCCTAGTCATGTTAGCAATGACAAAATGGAAGAGGAACCTCCGAAGCTCCAAGAGATGCTCTGCCACTGAGCCACAGGCCCTTGTATCCAACTCCACATAAGTACATCAAGATATGGCTACTGTTCTTTGATCAACAGTGAAAAAAAGAAGTTATATTGGATTTTAGAAAATACACCTATCTATGTTTTTTTTTTTTTTTTTTTTTAAAGACTGTTCTGTTCCTGAATCAAAAAGTCAAATTTATAGATTTGGATGAAGCCAAATCTTCTAGGCCAGCATCCTCCCCTATACCAAATATTTTCTTACAACCAATGAAGGTGATTCTACAACAAGTTATTCCATGGATGGTTATTGTTAAGAAGTGTGTCTTAAGACAGGGCATAGGCTTAGGAAAGTCTTAAGAAATGTGTTTATGTCCATCCGTAAAACAAAGAAAGTGGGTCAGGTATTATGTCGTAAGAAAGAAATGACTCTCTTTGCCCACTGCATTCACGCTTCCAAAAAGCCATCGTTTTCTAGTACATTAACCTGAGAAGTACTTGGCTTCTGCTTTGTTAATACTCTTAAGTTCAGAACAGAATGGTTCCTCTTAGCTTCTCCCATGCTGAGAACAAAATTAATGTCAATCCTATATTTAGTGAGAGTGAATATTCCCTACTTTATTTCTTTTTACCTTCATTCAGTTTGAGTTGAACTTTGATAAGTAGGTTGTTTTCCTCTGACGGTCAAAAGCTGTGGCTGCTAGTTAATTGCCAAACATGCCTGATTTACAGACTAACATCAACAGAAAAAACAACAACTAGGATTCAAGATTTATGCCTGTACTTTGGTGTTTGAGAGGCTTTCCCCCCAAAACCTGACCTTTGCTGCCTCTTTCATTATGCTGATGACTCACAGAATGATTAGTAACATTTACTAAATGGCTGTAAATTAGGAGATAAGAGCTACAGGCTACAGAGTTTCAACAGTTGGAAATGCTTGGTTTAAACAAAAATAAACTCGGTAGTCAAACATTTGGACTCTTATGACTCCTTTCAGCAAAATTGGATCCTGTGACTTTCTTCTGATATATCTTCCATCATGGAAGAAAAACTTCCTCCAGTGAAGAATTGCTATTTCTAATGGACAAAGGCTACCTCTGATGGAGAGAAGATGCTATTTGTTGAAGGGAGTCTTTCTGTTCTGGAGGAAGACTTGGGAAGGGATGTAATCCAACAAAAGTCTTGCGGTACCTTAAATATTACCAAAATGTCATTCCAGCGTACGCTTTCATGCAATAAAGCCCAGTTCATCAAGGCCTAACTATGTGATATGTTTCCAGATCTGCTTCAGGGGCCATCAAGCTGATCTGTGCTGGGAGTTCCCAGATGAAACTTGATTCCCAGGTGTGCAGAGACCTGATTCAGATTGGGACCATGGAATGCAGGGAGACAGAGCTAATGTGCGTTCCATCCTGGCTAAAACAGGGATTAAAGGAGGATAAAGTGACCATGCGTTTTCACCCTAAGTCTCCCATGCTGTTTTCTGCACCTAAGCTGCCTTATTGGGGGCTACACATGTACCAATGGGTTGCTCATATATGTGTCCTCTGTAGGGCAAATAGCTCCACAGGTCCATTTCAGGTCAGGAAAACTGTGTGTGTGTGTGTGTGTAGGGGGGATTTTACGATTGCCAACCTTCAGATAGTACCTGAAGATCTCCCACTAGTACAATTGATCTCCAAACAACAAAGATTATTTCCCTGGAGAAAATGACTGCTTTGGAGGGTGGACTCTGGCATTATACCATGCTGAGGTCCCTCTCCTCCCCAACCCCCACCCTCCCAAGGCTCCCCCCCCCCAAATCTCCAGGTATTTCCCAGTCCAGAGCTGGCAACCCTAGGGGATTTCCACTCGCACCATCTGAGGAAGTAGACTCTAGCTTGCAGACATTTAGCCTGAAATCAAACATTTTTGGTCTTTAAGGTGCCACAAGACTCCTTTTTTTTTTTATTTGCCACAACAGGTTAACATGGCTACCACTCTGAAAAGTTGCCATCAGGTTGGGAGTTTCAGTCCTCTAAAAAAATCCTTAAACTTTGTTGACTCATCAGTTCTCGTAGGTTATCCGGGCTGTGTGACAGTGGTCTTGGTATTTTTTTTCCTGACGTTTCGCCAGCAGCTGTGGCAGGCATCTTCAGAGGAGTAACACTGAAGGACAGTGTCTCTCAGTGTCAAAGTGTGTTGGAAGAGTAATATATATAGTCAGAAGGGGGTTGGGTTTGAGCTGAGTCATTGTCCTGCAAAAGAATCAAAGGTAATGTGCTAATCATTGTCCTGTAAGTATCAAGGTAATGTGCTAATTAGGGTGTGGTATGTTAATGTGGAACCATTGTATCCTGAAGTGATCTGTTAACATGTGGAAGCCTTGGACAATATTTTGTTGACTCAGTTTACACATTAGGGAATATGACAGTTAATTGGAAAGGCATTAAATGGTAAAAATCACAGCATAAAAAGGTGTAGAAGAAGGACATATTACAATTGGTTAAACTACAGCAAAGCAGCCACCCTCATTAAAAAAAACAGGTGGGAGAAGTTTTGACTTTTTTAACACAGGCAATCCTTCAATGCACTGGACAGTTTGTACATGCCTAGCTGCTCCTCGTAAATGGGAATGCTGTGAATTTTGCCATAACTGTGTTTGATGGTCACATTTACCATGTTCCAGGGTGTCGATCAGACATGAACTGGTCAGCCAGCCTGTTTGGTTCATGCCAAACAGCCATGAATGCCTACTAACCAGCGTAGTCTACTACACCAGCTACTCAGGTTTGTCGCAGGTTTTTGCAAAAGTGTACATCCCTAGAGACTACTTAGACAAACACCAAAGAGTAGTATTTTATTAAACCCAGCATTTATTTATAACATTTATATGATTTATGACTGATTTAATAGTCGGTTTAGACAGTTGCCTACTTAACGGAGCAATTACACAGCAAAGATGGGGTGGGTAGTAGAACTCAATCGAGCTCTGTGAGAATGTGCATGTGCAAAAAGGCAGTTGTGCTCAACTTCATGGTTAGCAAAAAATACTGTGAAGCAACCAGCAAAATAGCCATGAACAATCAATGAACAGTTGAACCAATAATAGAAAAATCTGCTCCCTATTTACAGCCAGGGTACAGGGTGTGACCCAAACTGATGGTTGTTTGAGCATCCCTACTCATTAGGGTTGCTAGATCCCTCTTCACAACTGGTGGGAGGTTTTTGGGGTGGAGCCTTACGAGGGCGGGGTTTGGGGAGGGGAGGAACCTCAATGCCATAGAGTCCAATTGCCAAAGCGGCCATTTTCTCCAGGTGAACTGGTCTCTATCGGCTGGAGATCAGTTGTAATAGCAGGAGATCTCCAGCTAGTACCTGCATTATGTGATGTACTTTGTTGACATCTTTTTGTAACCTGATTTATGCTTACCCTACGTGGGATGGTATCAAGTTTGTGTATGACAGCACACTTTTTGGAAGCAATATTTGAAGGACTGAAGAAGGATTCCATATTATTGTGAATCTGAAACAGCCGTATCCTATGGAAGATTGTGGTTTCTTATGAAATTTTGTACACAGAAACTGGATTGCTACTGTTACTCTGTTGAGACTCCTGAAAATTATTGCGGCTCCTTGCTGTATATATTGTACATATTGATTGTTAGTTTGTTGTGTGGTTACCTTGTTGAGTACAATATTGTACATGTTTTCACTTCAGTAGCTTATATAAATTGCACCTTTTGTACATGACTGTTGCCCCTGTACTGTTTTCCTAACCTATTTGGTAGAGGTGCCTTTTTCTTCTCCAGTACCTGGAGACTGGCAACCCTACTACTCATAAATCACTGTGCCTTTCTGGGTTTACAGCTTAGAAATACCTTGTTATAATGTTGTTAGTGGGGGTTGGTAGTAACATCATCGTTCAGGAGTTAGTTTCTTCTTTGGGGTCTCCCAGAAGTTACATTTTCACCTCTTGACTGTAGCACCTATGCATATCAGTACATGCTCCTGAAGATTATGATTGCATAGCCAGGGCTTGTGGGGGGGGGGGGTATAAAAGCAAAAATATGGGGGTCCTTAATCATCCTTGAGCCCCACAGAGATGGACAAGCAACTCGATTTGCTCATATGATGTTTGGGTTGGTTCTGTGTGGTTTGAGGGGTGTGCAAATGGATTGTATGTCTGAGTGCTGATGGTGGTACTCAGCAGCTCTGCAGCTGCTAAAGTCTAGCTAGAAAAGTCGATAATCTATTTCAGGGCAATTCTATTTTTCTAGTCTATCTTTAACCAAAGGAACAAACACCACCTTGTCTTTTAAATTGACGGAGAACAGGCTATAGCAGAGTAAATGAGTACACAAGAGATTGTGCCGCAGAGCACAGTGGGAGTGGGTGCTTCAGCACTGATCTTCAGTATGAGAGTAGGGTGTTATAAGCATGTCCCTATTTTCATCTTCTGAAATGTTGGATAGTGTGCTAATTTAACAGCAGCTGATCAAGTGTGAAATCTACAGTAAGTGTTCCAGCAATAAACCACTGGTAAATTGCCAGTGCAAATGCATCGTTAGTGCCAGCATGACTATCCAGCTGTACCGAAAATGTCTCCATGAATAAGTTTCTAATGCACTTTAAGGACAAACTTGAAGTATGTATTTAAGTTCCATGAACATAGTAAAGAAGCCACCCTGGAATCTGGAAATGGCAAGGTTTTTGAGAGTTTAAGAAAAACAAGCACAAAAACCAGTTTAAAAAAATAATGTGTACCGAATTCAAATGTCACAATAACCCTTGGTTAATTGAAAGGCTTGTTTGTGGACAGACCAATAAATGACTTTGCAAGTTGGCACCAAAGTAGGACTTTGAATCAAGATTTCTAAGTGGCTTGTCAACCACAGTTTGCATGAACTGAGGTTAGTGCTGGCATCTTAATTCATGAGCCCCAAACTGTTGAACTGTTCTACCCATCACCTGGCCACCGCGAGGGCAGTACAGAAAGAAAGTCCTCCCTACTGGGAGATGGAAGAGAAGGCAGAAGAAGGAGGAGAAGGAGGAGGAGAAGAGTTGTTTATTATAACCCGATTCCCTTTACCTTTAAGGAGTCTCAAACCAGCTTATAATCATCTTCCCTTCTTCTCCTCACAACAGATACCTTGTGAGGTAGGTGGGGCTGAGAGAGTTTGGTCACCCAGCAGGCTTCATGTGTAGGAGTGGGGAATCAAGTCCAATTCTCCAGATTAGTGTCCTCTGCTCTTAACCACTATACCGAGGTTTGTTTGTTAGTTACAATCTTTATACTACATTTTTCTTCCCAGTGGAACCTCTTTGAAATGATTCAGAATCTGAGACCTGATTAAAATTGGCAACCCTTCTCCCCCCACCCAATTAATTATTGTTTATTTATGCTGACATATTAGATAAGTAAAATTTATCATAAGGTCAACAGACTTTAATATGTAGTTGTTAGAACACAGCAATGATTAGAATTTGATTACCAGAGTTATTTCCCCAACCGGGATCTTAGCACAGTCTACATTGAAAAATGTTGCAGTGATATGTACATTCTACCCAGCAAGAAGGATAACCAGCTATTCAGCTGAGTGGTCTTAGTCTAGTACCATAGCCAAATGTGATGCAATTATTCTGTTTTCACTTCAGATCATATAAATCTTTTGCCTTTTACTAAACAATTTTATTTATTGATTCTAAAAATTCTATGACACTAATTAATCAACAATCTTTAATGCACACAAATCCATAAGATTTTCTTGAACACATGAAGTTGCCTTATACTGAATCAGACTATTGGTCTACCAAAGTTAGTATTGTCTACTTACAGTGCATTCCTAAAGAGAGTTACTCCAGTCTAAGCCCATTCATTTCAATGGCCTTAGACTGGAGTTACTTTCCTTAGGAATGCACCGTTAGACTAGCAGTGGCTCTCCAGGGTCTCAGACTGAGGTCTTTCGCATGATAACCTACTGTCTGGTCCTTTTCACTGGAGATGCTGGAAACTGAACCTGGGACCTTCTGCATACCAAGCTGATGCTCCACCACTGCGCCATGGCCCCTCTTGATAAACAATGGGCCATTTGTTCTGGAAAACAGCTCAATGTTCTATTTTTTAATCAATAATACAAATTAAAAGAACAACCAAGACAACGCAGTAAAAAGTACTTCTACCTGCTTGGCTCTTTTCAACAACTTTGGTGGTAAGTGAATGTGTATAACCCATCAACTTGCATTCCAAACATCCAAGGGAAGTAATATACTGGGAATGGAGGAGGGGAATGGAGGAGGGGAAGTTCAAAAACTGTTTTTTTTTTTTTTTTCAAATATGAAATGCTATAAGGACCTTGAGAGCCAGCATGGTGTAGTGGTTAAGGTGTCGGACTAGGACCTGGGAAAGCCTGGTTCAAATCCACACTCGTGCCATGGATGTTTGCAGGGTGAATTTGGGTCAGTCACCCATGCTCAGCCCTGACCCTGGCTAGTATTTGTATGGAATACCTCCAAGGAATACCAGGGTCGTGATGCAGGGTCAATGGAAAACCACCTCCAGAGGTCTCTTGCCTTGAAAACTGTATGGGGTTGCCATGAGTCAGCTGTGACTTTATGGCAAAATAAATAAATAAATGAGGGCCTTATGGTCCAAAAGAAGGCCAGAAATTCAGTAACAGTTTTGAGCCAGTGTGGTGTAGTGGTTAAGGTATGGCTGTCGATTCGGTTCATCCCGAACCAAAAAACAGCCGAATTTTCCCCAATTTGGCAGTTTCTAGTTCGAATGGAACCAAATTCAAAAAAGGTGGGAGAACAATGAACCGAATTTGGCGAGTTTGGGGTGATTGCCGAATAAATCCAGCAAATTCAGGGGCTCCGAATCAGCAGCATAACCATAAAGGCATTAAAAACACATTCGCTCCTTTCTGCGGCTCTGGGGGGGGGGCATGTTTGGAGGTAGAGGTCCCAAAATTTCAGTGTAGCTTCAGGGGACCCTTCTTGCAACCCCCCCAAGTTTTGTAAAGATTGGGTCAGGGGTTCCCAAGATATGGGGCCTGGAAGGGGTCCCCCCAAAATCGCCCACAGGAATAAAGACGTTAAAAACACATTCACACCTTTCCACGGCTCCGGGGGGGGGGGGCATTTTTGGAGGTAGAGGCCCCAAACTTTCCGGGTAGCTTGAGGCAACCCTTCTTGCAAAACCCCCCATGTTTGGTGACGATTGGGGCAGGGGGCCCGAGTTATGGGGCCCTGAAGGGGTCCCCCCACCCACCTGTCCATTACACCCTTTAAAAACACATTTGAGTTGGGCCGTACCATTACCCCGGCCTGGGGGTCTGGTTGCCTCGGCAGTTGGGCCGTACCATTACCCTGGCCCGGGGGTCTGACTAAAAGGCAATTAATCCTGAATTATGGGGTCCCCCCCATCCACCCATTGGAATGAATGGGAGCAGGCAATCCTTAATGTGCATCTAGAGAGCGGCAAATCCAAGGCAAAACCACCCATGCCAGAGAGTATGTGTGTGTGAGTCTGCTAGAATTGTATTGGATTACTCCTGAGTTCTCCCAGTCCCTGCTACTGATAGAAGAGAAGAAGACATCCACAGTAAGACCCATTTGGGGGCTTTTTTCTATAATTCTCTATATTTTTTTCCTTTGTGTGTGTATGTGGGGGGGAGATTCTGTGTGTGTGGGAGGGGAGCCAAAGGGGGGTGGGTTTACATGTTCTGCTGGGGGTGGGCTTGATTGCCTCTGTGTGGGACTGTGCTTTCTACTGTTTTCACCGGTTGCCAACTTCGTGTGGAGTTAACTGTGGGTCAGTGAGTCTCTCTCTGGCTGGTTCCTATTGTTTCCAATGGGCGGTGCAGCCGCTCCTGTTGTTTCGAATGGGCTAGCCTATCATTTGTTTTAGTACATGTAATGTATTTCAGTGGAGTCAATGCAAGTCAACCGACATTCCCCTCTCCCATTATCTTCAATGGGCTGGGCAGCCTCTCCCATTGCTTCCAATGGGCTGACTTGTCATTCGTTTTAGTACATCCCTTTTAATGGCTTTATTCCAATGGGCAGATAGGGTGGACCCCTTCCGGGCCCCATAACTCGGGGGCCCCTGACCCAATCTTTACAAAACTTGGGGGTTCTTGCAAGAAGGTTCACCTCAAGGTATGCTGAGATTTTGGGACCTCTACCTCAAACATCCCCCACCGGAGCCACGGAAAGGTGCTAATGTGTTTTTAATGGCTTTATTCGGCCGAATTTTTCCCCGAACTCAGAACTTGGTGCTTAATTCCACAAATCCGAATTGGGGGAGTTCAGACTTTGGCATTTCCCAAATAAAAAAGGGCCTAATTTTGCCAAATCCAAATTTTACTGAATTTTTTTTCAACAGCCCCAGGTTAAGGGCGGTGGACTCTAATCTGGAGAAAAGGGTTTGATTCCCCACTCCTCCACAGGAGCTGCAGCCTCTAATCTGGTGAATAGGGTTGCCAAGTCCCTCTTCGCCACCGGCAGGAGGTTTTTGGGGTGGCGCCTGAGGAAGGTGGGGTTTGGGGAGGGACTTCAATGCCATAGAGACCAATAGCCAAAGTGGCCATTTTCTCCAGGTGAACTGATCTCTATCGGCTGGAGATCAGTTGTAATAGCAAGAGATCTCCAGCTAGTACCTGGAAGTTGGCAACCCTACTGGTGAACCAGGTTGGTTTCCCCACTCCTACACAAGAAACCTGCTGAGTGACCTCAGGCTAGTCACAGTTCTCTTGGAACTCTCTCAGCCCCACCTACCTCACAGGGTGCTTGTTTTGGGGAGAGGAAGGGAAGGTGATTGTAAGCCTGTTTGGTTCTCCTTAAAAAGGTAGAGAAAAGTGGGGTATAAAAACCAACTCTCCTTCTTCTTCTTCCTTCATATCCACACACTGCCCTCCTAGGCTGCCTAACATGATTTTTAAGGTCCAAAACTATGTTCTTGAAAACAAGTGATGCAATCTCTGCAAAGCCCCAACTCTACATGGCCACACTCCATTCATCTTGATGCCCTTTCTTAATTCCATTTGAGGCTTTAATGGAGCTTCTTCAAGCAGCAAATGAAGAACTTTAACGAGACAATTTTGCTTTTACTAGATCCAGCTGCCAGCATGATCCTTCTACAATCTCCCCCAAAGTTTTCACTGCTTCTGAAAAGTTTTACATCTTCATAGGGACAATGGCAAGATGTTATTGCTAGGATGCTTCGTATTCTAGAGATGCTGAAAAATTTATCACAAACGCATTCAACAGTCAACCTTACCATGTTGGAAGGTGTTGTCAGACGTGACTCAGTCAGCAGCTTTGTTCCAAACTGGTTTGCATCAGGTTTTTGCAAAACTGTATGTGTGCAGAGATGCTGCTGATTCAAACTGATCAGCAGCTATCAGCATCACTGAGGAATAATTAGACAAAAAAGAAGGGTAGGATTTTATTGAAACACTATTTATGACGGATGGATTTAATTGTCAGTGAATGGTAGTGATGGGAGGGGCAGTGGCTCAGAGATAGAACATCTGCTTGGCATGCAGAAGGCCCCAGGTTCAATCCCTGGCATCTCCCGTTAAAGGGACTAGGCAAGTAGGTGATGGGAAAGACCCCTGCCTGAGAACCCTGGAGAGCCGCTGCCGGTCTGAGTAGACAATACTGACTTTGATGGACCAAGGTTCTGGTTCAGTATAAGGCAGCTTCATGTGTTCATGTGTTCATGTGTTCATAGATGGCTTTAAAAGGGGGTTAGATCGACTCATGGTGGACAGGTCCATCAATGGCGACTAGCAATAGTGAGTAGGGGGAACTTCTACATTCAGAAGCAGTAAAAGTCTGAAACCCAGTGCTTGGAGTCAACACTGGGGAAGGCCCTGGCCTCTGAGACATGTTTGTTGGCCCTCCAGGGCAACTAGTTGGCTGCTGTATGAAACAGGGTGTTGGACTGATGGACCACTGGCGTGATCCAGCAGGCCTGTACTTATTTTCTTATTATCCACTCCCAACCAATATATAGCAATATGACTTGCTAGCTAGCAACATAGCAAGATGGTTCAATCAGATTTATTTCTTTTATTCCCTGGAAAGCCCCTGTAGATGAAGGTCTTGAAGCTTGTGAGTTGTTGATCATTACCTCCTGCTTTCTTTTGCTTTCCCAGGCCAGAACATATTCCAGCCTCATATCAGCTTTCTGGGAGCTTTTTCTCTCTCTCCTTATTTTTGGAGCAGAACATACATTCTAGGCAAAATCCCAGCCCATTGAAGTCAGTTGATGATTTGCTTTTAACTCCGGTGAAACCAGAATTTCATATCCTTAAAAGACTCTTTTTCAGTGACAAAACAGCATAAAATAAACAGTCAAAGTATTAAAGGAAGCTTAAGGTCTTTCCTGATTTACATTTCTCCCTGAAAAAAAATCCTATAGCATGGTTGATTGGAGTTGCCACTGCAATTTACTCAGTTGCCAGACAAATAAACTTACCTTAGCATTCAAATGTGTACAACCCGAGTTGAAATGAGAAACCAAAGGCTAGGAGTAGCTTTTCTCCCATCAAGATTACAGATTTTACCTAAAATACATATCTGCCAAACCTGGGATGTATCATTGTTTCAGGATTAGCACAATTGCTGTTAGAGTATCTGGCTATTCGGACTTTATCTTTAGGCCCCCAATTACTTGAGAGGTACTCCTGACTTCCTGAAGAAAGCGCAACTCACTGACAGTCCCCCAGAGAACATCATCTTGGCCACTATGGATGCTGAGGCCCTATATAGTTACATCATCCATGAAGATAGACTAATTATCAGGAACATTATCTTGATAACACCATAGCACACTTTGCTACTAGGCTTGGTTACTTCACCCATCATTACCTCAGAATTGGTAATAGCTCGTGGCTTCAGGTTAATGGCATGGTCTTGGGTGCCGGCATAGCCCCAAAGTATGCAAATATTTTTTATGTCTGATTAAGAGCAACAATTTTTTGGCTCTTACCCACTAACAACTTTCCTGTACTTGAGATTGATTGATAATTTTTTCATCTTGTGGGCACATGTGTAATTTTCATCATCTGGCTACATCTTTAAGTTCATGTATAGAGATTTAGGTGTTTTAAATGTACTTTTTGCTAATGCTGTATATTAACAAATTGTGTGCAGGTGCGTATGATGAGGAGATGTCCTTGCCCGTAAAATGGAGTAGAGTACAATAGCCATGTATTTAGACTAAGGATTTATCACCATGGATCAGAGATGTGCTGTATTATTGTAATGGTGATATCCGATAATTTTAATATGGCTGGAACTTTGTCAACTGTTGCTGGACTTTGACCGTAAATAAGCCTGATTTGATTTTGAAGTTCATAAGTAATTTTAATCTCTCACCTGAAAAGGTGATTCTTGTGATCTAACAGTGCAATCCTATGCCGAGTTACTCCAGTCTAAACCCATTCATTTCATTTCAACTCTGCATAGGATTGTGTTGCTAGTCTTTGTGAGTTGCTTCAGCCCACCTACCCTTGATCACCAGGATCCATCATTTTACAATAAAAGCATTCAAATTTTATCTTATCTCCTGATGTCTCTAGTATATGCTGACACTGCGGGTGTCTTTTCATGAGCAGAAAGTGAGTGGAAGTCAGACGGGCTGAGAGCTAGCACTGAAAAGCTGGAGAAAAAAAACTTCAACTGGAAGAAAATGAGCCGGGACAAGACAGTGCTTCTTGAGCCCCCACCCTCACCATTAGATAATAATAATAATTTTGTGCAGTAAGAAGACATTATTTTAATTCTTAAATTGTATTTTTATAGAAAATAAAACAAAAAATGCAATGTTTTTTTTAAAAATTATTACTTTTGTTATTTCTTTCATGCTCAAAATAAAGTAAACAAGTCTCAGAACAAAGCGATCAGTATGATAGTACAGAGAAATTCTCTTAATTCTTATTTACTCAGTTTCTCCCTGGAACACTGCAATCTACTTTGTTCCCTCTATTTTAGGAATTTGAAACCTGATTCAAGTTAAATTCCTATTTGTTACAAGAAGATGTTCAGATTTTGAGTTGTAGCAGTACTACATTTGACCATAGGTCTTCTGCTCACAATCAGAAACACATTGGGGGGGGGAGTACAGTGGAGTCATGTATTACCCCTTTTGGCTTCCATGGACTCCTTGCACATGCACCATGTAAAACCTCTAGTTTTGTGAATATAACTGCTGCATTTCCCCCTGCTCTCAGCCTGTTGAAGGACCCGTGGGTTCTATTTTGTGTTGGGCATTTGATTATGCAAATGAAACAATGGCTCCTTCCACCATGAGGTAGGTCATTTCACCAAGCATTATACTAGTATGTCAAGGAGTTCTTTTTGGATCCCATGTTAGCACCAAGCCTCGCCACTTCCCTGCCCACATTGGACACTTTCTCAGAAAGACTATGCATTCATGAGTTCACCTCCTTTGAATTGCTATTGCTTTGTAATTTGCTCAGTACAGAATGTGTTTATGACCCTCCTTCTTAAAAGAAAGAAAGTGGGTCAGGTATTATGTCAGAAGAAAGACACGGCCATCTTTGTCCATTGCATTCACTCGCCCCAATAGCCTGGGTTTTCTAGCACATTAACCCGGGCAGTAATTTACTTCTGCTTTATCAGTACTCTAAGATCAAAGAAGAGCAGTTCCTTTTAGCTTCCCCACTCCATAATGAGAACAAAATTAACGATAACCCTATATTAGGTGAAAACAGTTGTACCCTATTTTGTTTCTTTTTATAACCATGTATTTTTTTAAGCAACTGCTTGGGTTTTCTAGTTTTCATGGCTGGTTTTCCACCACCGAATACACTCTTTCTTTTTTTCCTTTTAAACTGAAAAGGGGTTACAGAGGTTTTCCTGCACTCAGCACTTGCTCAGTTACTGCTCAGCAACAGTGCTTCCTAGACAAAGAAAGTGGGTTGTTGTTTTTTGCCTAGGATACAGTTTTCCTTCTGCTACTAGCTTAATCGGTGCTAGCCAGAGTGATAGACTTTGCATGAAATTCAGAGTCAATCAATCAATCAATCATTCAATCATTCAATCATCACCTTTATTGGCATAAAAAATAAGAATCAGAACAGTTAAAATACATCCAAGTTTAAAATTTGCACAGTTAAGAGTCAAGATGATCCCTTGCTCAGCGTTTGCAGTTAAAAGGTAAACGTAGGTAGCAGTGGCGGATTGCCCTTTCCTTTTCCCTTTGCTTATGAACTAAGGCGCCCAGGTTCTTCACAGGAATAATCCCTGACAATGTCAGTCCAGGAGTAGGTGGCCTCTGATACTCTACAGTGCTACCCTAAGCAACGTTGTACCTTTCTAATTCCTTTGAAATCCACAAGCTTAGAAGTGTCTAACTGCCTAGGATGGCAGTGTTAGAGACTTCCTTCTCCATTTGGCTCTGGTAGATTTCCCAGGTTTTGTTTTAAATATAGGCTGCAATATGGAAGGTGGGGAGCCCGAGTCTCCTTAGGAGCTGGCATGACCCCGCGCCGGCGTAGGGGCCACTTTATGATGGAATAAAGTGGCACCTATGCTGGCAAGGAGGCAAACATGCCGGCATCCGGGAGCTACGGAGCTCTGCTGGCCCCTGCCACCAGCGCAGCCACTCTGGGAATTAAATCCCGGATGAAAACCCCTGCACCAGCATGGGGGAGGCATTCCCAGGGAATTCTCAGAGGCAGGGCTGCCTTTAGGCAGCTTCCTTCCCCATTTCAGCCTGGGAACACCCTTTGCCACCACGGCGGGGCCATGCCACCTTTTTGATTGCGTAGCCCTGCTAAAGTCACTAGGGCTTTTTTTGCCCTTTTTCTATTTTTTACTTTTAAAAAATAGGCTTTTCTTCTCCACGGCAGCTGGGAAGCTTCTGTGGAGGTTCTGCAGCTGTGCCACTCCTGGCTGCCATGGATCTACCCCCCCTTCAGGATTGGGCTGCCCAGGAGCAAAGTTATCTCCAAATTTCATTGGGATGGATATTTATTGCAGGCTGTTTATTAAAAGCACACATTACAGTTCCAATGTTTCGGTGTGCTACCCAATTGAAAACCTATGCAGTCTCAAATACAAAAGCCAGTTCCGCCTTTGATCTGTTAACCTGAAAACAGACTGAGTCCTTTACTGTAGAGCTCATCCTTGTTCAAAGGAGCCTGGGCATTCTAGTTAATACCCGGGAGGTCTCAAATCAAAAAGGAAAGGACTGTTAATACCCTACTGGGATGAGAAGATTTTCAGCCCTTCAAACCTCTGAACAAGTACAAATATCAAAGCTGGTAAACAGTTACATTTAAAAAAAACGCACCATATATTACCAGCACTTCAGTAATCCTGCTCTTAAAAGCTGCTATTTTAATCCTGCTTAATTTCTTAACACTCGCCTGCACATAAACTTCAGATGTTTGGGAATTAGCAGAAAACTGACTTCCTTGTGAGGAGCCAAAGAAATCCAAGGTATGTATCATCTATCTTTAATTCCCTGGATAGATCTTGCCTCTGGAATATATGCTGACATATCTACTGCTTCATCACAACTAGTGCTGGGAGGGGAAGAAGACTTTGCTAGGTGTCTAACAAGAGCTGATTGAGATTCGGCTGAGTTTGTTCTCCTCTGCTGACAGGTACTTATAGCCTCCTGGGCGTGCCCATAAGCACTTCTGGCAGAGGAGAAATTGGGGAAGATCTTTCTAGCATGCAGTGGCTGAATAACAGTTTACTGAGTTTGCTCTCCTCTCCGCACACTGGTACTTAAGGCCTGGGTGTGCTCAGAGGCCCGGACTGAAGAGCTCTTACCCTTCAGCCCTGAGTCTCATAGGCCAGAGCTGGATGGAAGATATGCTAGCAGAGAAAAGGTGGTATATTTTTTTTTTTGCGCTCAGCAGCCTTTCCCTACACTTATCCTGTTCCTTTTTTTGGGTTGTAAGTCGCTTTGGGTCCCAACTGGGGAGAAAGTCAGATATAAACAAACCAGCAAATGTGGTGTAGTGGTTAGAGTGTTGGGCTAGTAACTGGGAAGTAGGGTTGCCAGGTCCCCTCTCTCCATTGGAGGGAGATTTTAGGGGGCAGGGCTGGGGCGATTGTGCGCGTGCATGACTGTGCATGGCTTGATGACATCACTTCCGAGTTTACTCCTGGAAGCGCCGCATTGCCACAGCCACTTTAGTTAAAGTGGCCACGGCGATGCAGCGCTTCCGGAGGTAAACCAAGAAGTGACATAAGCGCATTGCGTGCAGCCGCACACACATGCGATCCACACTCTGGAGCAGCCAGGTGGATTGGCAGGCAATTGCCTGCCGAAACCACCCACCTGGAAACCCTACTGGGAAGCCAGGATCCAAAGCCTCATTTACCTTGGACCAACTTCATTCTTTCAGCCCACCTTACCTTACGTATTTGTTGTGGGGGTAAAATGAAGAAGGGGAACCCATGTATGCTGCCCTATGCGCCATAAAGGAAGGCCAAGATAAAAACAAGCAAGACAGATAAATTGGTCTTTATGGATGTGAAATTAGAAAACCTTTTGGCAAATAGCAAGTGATGGTTCAATTTTTGCAAAGAACATGCTCAGAAATTGAGCTTAATGTTCTCATAATGACCTTTGTCTCTTGTCGAGCACACCATGAAATCACATTGATGGTTTGTTTGCGAATTCCAACAAGCAGGAGTTCCAGTGGTTTTTCATATTCTAGCTAATGGCATTCACCGTAGCAGCTGACTGGAGTGCTGCAGTTGGCAGGTGTTCACAATTGACTAGCTTCCTGGCTTATGTACATAGCATGGCCATCATAGCAAGTCATGTGTTATATAAATGCAGCTACATCTTGAGTGTAGGTGCATTCATTTTTGGTGCATGATCTTCATAAAACAGAAAAACCAGCATAAGACTTCTGGTCCTATGTGATTTTCTGTGTGTGTGTGTGTGTGTGTGTGTGTGTGTGTGTGTGTGTGTTTAAAGAATTCTAGACCACTTGGAGGTGGTATTTATTACATTCTGTGAAAAGTTGCTTTATAACAGTGTGAGGAAGCTAATGTACCATACATTGTTTCCTGGACATAAATCTCCACAGGATTTCATATAATTGTTTAAAATGCAGATAAACTGAAGTCACCACACACCCAATTAAAAAACAACAACAACACACACCCAAAAACTCCAGTATGGTTACCTTAAGAACCTGTAACAAACCAGATTATAGCAAATCATAATCTAATGATCTCACCAGCCACATACCTAAGAGAAGCCTATAAACAGGACACTTGACTCTCTCATTTCTCAGCTTCTAACAAAACAAGGATCCCTGACCTGGATAGCCCTAGGCTAGCCTGATCCTCTCAGATCTCAGAAGCTAAGCAGGGCCGACCCTGGCAAGTATTTGGATGGGAGACCTCCCTCCATTGTGCAGATGGCCATCAGAGAGAATCAGGCCTCCGTAAGACTGGGCGCTCATGTGGAGTTCCTCATTCACGCCAGATACCAGCTGCATCTCAAAACAGAGATGACTTGAATCATTCTACTACTGTGCTGTTGCAGCACACCCTTAGCGATACAAAGAAACAAACAAATGGTATACCAAACAACTGAGTTAGCCTCATTTCTTTCAGGCAGTGAGCAATAGTAAAAATAAAAATAAAGTAGGAAAAAACCCTAGATTGTTTCTAACAAGTGGTGCAATCAAATTACAGGCCACTTGAAAATGGCAGCATATGCTTCGTTCTGCATGAGCAACCTACCATGTCTTCCCGAGAAAAGTGCTGTCACCATGCCTTGGAAATTTCAGCAGGGTGATAATCAGAATTGATGAACCAAAGTCAAGCAGTCATACAGTGTAGACTCTGCCTCATTATATCCCAAATGGAAGGATTATTACAAAAGGATTCTAGCTTTTGTAAACCATTGAAAGGATTGCCCATGTTCTCTGTGTTCTGAAAAGTAAGACTTTATGTTATCTCAATGTTCATTACATTTCATACCTGTATCCCCCACCCTTTCACTTTCTCAGTCTTGAGCCTTCCAGCGCAATGTAGATATGAGGATGATCACATGAAGAAGATGCAAGAATGTTCCCTTTAATATGCTGGTTGCATTTCATCATCTGTACACACTAAATCATCCTTTCCTCTCAGAAGCTTCTTGGAACACAGTTAGAATTGGGGATGTCATCGGAGCCATGCCTTGTCTTGTTCTGATAGATACGCTTTCATTTATGAAATCTTGGGTGTCATTTCTCCTCATAGTCATATGTCCTACCCTTCTGCTCAACAAAGTGTGAAGCTTTCCTCCAGCCTCAAGAGATTTCCTCTAATTTAGGTGGCTGTTGTGACAGAATTTATAATTTCAAGATATTCCCTTATGTTAGTCTAGTGTGTTAATTTGAAGACCTTCCCTAAGGTCCCATATTCACATAGGTAATTCAGTTAGATGAGAGCACTTGCATGAACCTGCTGGAGTTGCTCCTTAGATTAAAACTGTTTGAACTACTCATTCTTTTGGTCTCTTATTTTGGAGCCCAGAAACATTACAGTGTCTCTTCTGTTGGAGGAAGAGCTGCCCAAATTGAAAAGGGCTGGAGGAAGGCTTCTCACTTTGTTGAGCATAGTAATAGGGTACACGCCAGTATTTCTGAGTTCAATTAGTGTGTCAGAGCCCAATTTCAAGCCACAAATTAACCAAGTTCTCTAGTTATCATAAACCATGGTTTTATGTTATATCTAAACAAGGGTTGTGCATATCGATAAACCTGAACTGAAAATAAACGTGAAATTAGCTGATTTGGTAAATTTTGGGTTTTGGGCTTACCAAACTCCAAAACCTGGGGATAAACTGAAGTCAAATAGCCGATTCTCGAAAAAGTTGAATGTATATTCGGCTGATTGTATATTCGGCTTTTCGGGTTCGGCTATTTGCCTTTGCAGAGAGGCATGGCTCTGTGCTTTCTCCCCTTTTTCTTTCTTTCTTTCTTTCTTTCTTTCTTTCTTTCTTTCTTTCTTTCTTTCTTTCTTTCTTTCTTTCTTTCTTTCTTTCTTTCGACTGGTTTTGTTCGGGCCCCATAGTTGGGGCCTTTTTGAGATGGGGATCGTGTAATCGGAGCTAACTTGGTTTGACCAACTTTCCAGGTATATCACCCAACAGAAGACTAGTCTGCAAGCAGAAGTGTCATTAAAAGACAGGGCTCACCCAGTCCCGTCTAGAGGGACACACCCTCCAAATCAAAAGAGTCAGCTCCAACAGCTGCTGACACCACCAGGCTTCTGAAGGACATTTCTTCATCCATGTGGATGGGCAATCTCCTTCAGACAGCCCCCATGGCCGAGACTTCAGCTGGCTTTGATCTCACCCCCCCTCCAAAAACCTGCTCTAAAACTGAAGGTTGCCCTGAGTAGAGGCTTCATTTCCCAGCACCGTGACCATCTCTCGGAATCAGATTTTTCATGACCACAATAAAGGACTGCTCACAGGATTTCATTTGCCACCAAAAGAAATGTTTTCCATGCCTTATTTCTCTTGCATTTAAGCCTTTTCTTTCCATTTGGAAGCTCATTTGCATGGACATCATGTAAAGCGACTCAGAAATGAAGGCAGACCCCAGACTTTGAGGGACCAACCTGGAATCGCCTCTTTCCGCCAGTCCTTGGCAATGCTGAACTTTTGGACCTGATGGACAGCTAGTCTTGCAAATGCCTGGGGGATGGGGGCAACCCCTTTGTGGGCCAATAAAATTGGACTCCCTGTCCCAAAGTTCACCAATCTTTGGCGACCAAACTTTGGGCACCCTTGCAGCCACACTGCAAATCTGGGGACTCTACCTCCAAAAATGCCCCCCATAACTTCGAACAAAATTCCCATTGACTACAATGGGCCCAAATTTTGCAGGAAACTCAAAAATAAGCCGAATACCCATATTTACTGGTATGGGTATTTGGCTTATTTTGGGTTTACTGAAAAAAATTGGGCCAAAAAAACTTGAACCTGAAATTTACCGAATTTTTTTTTGCACAACCCTAATCTCAACCAAGTCACAATGCATTAGTACAAAGCAACAGTGTGTTGCAAACAAAGAAAACACAATGTTAACAATCAATTCACAAATCTTATCAACAAGATAAACATCCCATTCCTGAAGGGGGGGGCAGTTAGGCAGCTGGAGGGAGCAGTGCAGCCATGCTGCCTCCACAGAGGCTTCCCAGCTGGAATAAAGGTAAAAAAACTCCGTTTAAAAACAAACAAAAAAATTAAAAATAGTCCCATTGCCTTTAGCAAGGCTACACCAGCAAAATAGCTGGTGTAGCAATGCCACAGCACAAGGGGGCATTCCAAGAGTAAAAGGGGTAGGAAGCTGCCTAAAAGCAGCTCCGCCCCCGGGGAGCCTTCCAGGACACCGGTGCAGGGAGATATGCCAGGACATGCTAGCAGGATGTTGTGCTGGTATCTGAGAGCCACGCTGCCGCCATGGTCCACAGGGCCAGTATAAGCCACCCTATGCCAGTGTCCATGCCAGTTTGCATGGCACAGGTGGCACGGATGCTTGCATAGGGGTCATGCTGGCTCCTATGGTCATTCAGCCACCCTTAAGGATTGCACACAAAAACAGCACAGTCACATTGCTCCAAACATTTTACTCTTCACAAATGCCCTTTAAAAAATATCATTGGTGATATTATTGTGGTGTTATTTGACCCTAGCAAATTTTTAACATTCATACAAATAAACTGTTCCGTGGTAAATAAGATAGATAGTATTAGATTTCTTGTCCCTAACTGTGGCAATTTTAGTTCATTTTGGGAATTCCAATATGCACCTTTTTCTGCGTTTATTTAACCAGATTTTTGTTTTACTGTGGTTATCAGCCTTAAGCTCTCACGATAAGGTGGGTTAGAAATTTAGGTAGCTAAAAAGTGGCTCAAGGAGCATTAATACCAATAGTTATTAGCACACTTTTCATCTTGGGATTCAGGTGATTGTAACAAACAGGCCATCTGGGAAAGGAAGGAACCACTTTCCTCTTCCCTGAACTTTGCCGAAACAGTTTAATTCACAGCACTGTGGATTAGCAGAAAATGGCCTACTTAATGTTCAGCGTAACTCTGGCTATAAAATTTTAAATCAGATACAAATTTATGCCTTTTTATTTCATGGGCACCCATAAAGAGCATCCTGAGCTGTTAGTAAAACTTATAAGTGGACTGAAATATGCAAAGCCGAGTGCTATGCCCATTTAAGTTTTACATCCAAAATAAGAGTATATTAAAGCACATTAAAAATCACTCTTAAATTTGGGCCACCAGCCGGAGGTAGGAGGCAAATAAGATCTGCTGACCATCCTATGATGGCAGGACACCACCCAAGGGATCCAAGTGGGTTTATTTTTATTTACTATATTTATAGTCAACCTTTCTTACTGACACTCAGAGCAGATTACCCAGTTGAGACAATCAGTATGATGAAACATCTAATAAACAATGTACTAGGACCAGGATTACAGAACCCCGAATAAGCATAGCATATTAGATATAATTCAGAGTGTAGATACAATACAGAGAGATGGTATTATATCAGAAAACAATGCAGGGACAACAGGGGTAATGCATGCAGCAGCGAAATAATACATTATATACACAGTGGCATAGTCCTCAGTCCCCTTCTCTTTATAACACATAGGGTTGCCAGTTCCCTCTTTGCCACCAGCGGGAGATTTTTGGGACAGAGCTTCAGGAGGGCAGGGTTTGAGGAGGGGAAGGACTTCAGTGCCATAGAGTCCAATTGCCAAAGCAGCCATTTTCTCCAGGTGATCTGATCTCTATCGTCTGGAGATCAGTTGTAATAGTAGGAGATCTCTGGCTAGTACCTGGAGGATGGCAACCATAACAAAAGCCCTCCTGAACAACTCCATTTCACATAGTTTACAGAAATGTGGGACCCCACTTGACCTCCTCAACCAGGCCATTCCATGAGGTGAGATGAAAGTCAGGCGTGGTTGATGTGTACAAGAGAATGAGATGCCAGAGTCTTGAGATGATAGAACAGAGTGTTCAATAAGTGACGGTGAAAAGTGGCAAGCTGCAGCCAACTTTTGGCAACCATGTAAGGTTTTCATGGCAAGAAACTAACATAGGTGGTTTGCCATTGCCTGCCTCTGCATAGCAACCGTGGAGTTCCTTGGTGGTCTTTTACCTAAGTATTTGGTGGTCTTTTACCTAAGAGCCGGCGTGGTGTAGTGGTAAAGATCGGTGGTTTGGAGCGGTGGACTCTGATCCGGAGAACCTGGTTTGTTTCCCCACTCCTCCACATGAGCGGCGGACGCTAATCTGGTGAACTGGATTTGTTTCCCCACTCCTACAGATGAAGCCAGCTGGGTGACCTTGGGCTAGTAACACTCTCTCAGCCTCATCTACCTCACAGGGTGTCTGTTGTGGGGAGGGGAAGGGAAGGTGATTGTAAGCCGGTTTGATTCTACCTTAGGTGGTAGAGAAAGTCGGCATAAAAAAGCAACTCCTCCTCTTCCTCTACTACTACTACTACTACTCCTACTACTACTATGGCATTGAAGTCCCTCCCCTCCCCAAACCCCGCCCTCCTCAGGCTCCACCCCAAACATCTCCAGGTATTTCCCAACCAGGAGCTGGCAATCCTAGTAAGATCTGCTCAGGGCCAGGCAAAGCAGCTGAGAAGTGCTGATCTTCCTGCCGCCTCTCCTGTTCTGCTGTTGCTGAAAAAGCACCCTAACGCAGTGCATGTGGACATCCAGAAAAACCACATAGCTCTATTTCTGCAGGCATTTGAGCTAAAATCTTGTCCTGGTGAGGAATTTCCCGTTTGCCCCACTGCAAGGAGTGGGCAGTGATGAGGCCTGCTTAGAAGTCGTCAAACGAGAAACAGAGCAGCAAAGAGGGACACAGAAGAGAAACTTTTTTGCTAACAAGGCACTAAATGTTTTAACACAGCATTGGGGGGGAAAACAGCAGATAAAGGTGAGATGGCTGAGAACACCTGATTCAGCACACCTGAAGGCAAGTTGGTTGCAGGGGTTTTCAGGGAATCTCTACAGAACTGGAAGCGACTCATCAGGTTTGACAAGTGATACCATATGGTGGCTGACCCCAGGCTACTTCCTCAATGTCTGGGGAGAGAGTGTATGTTGTAGGGAAATGGCACAAGGTCAGACAGCAGCTGTGGCACAAACACAAAGTGCCCGGTGTTTACATACATTGTGGCTTAATAGTTGATAGGGGCTTCAGAGTAGGGTTGCCAACCTCCAGGTAGTTCAATCCAAATACACACAGGAACAATATTAACTAGTAAATCACCAATATATCCCAATATCTAAATCCACACCATAGTAAAAAGTACAACAAACATAGTCATGTGATATATAGAAGCATACAAAAAAGATAGTTTCACATCAAATCCACACAAGTGTAAATACAGGTAAGTATATAGAGTATCTACTTCAAGTAGTATTCCTGTAATAAATCTATTCACCTGGAGAAAATGGCCATTTTGGCAATTGGACTCTATGGCATTGATATCCCTCCCCTCTGCAAACCCTGCCCTCCTCAGGCTCCACCCCAAAAACCTCCCACTGGTGGCAAAGAGGAACCTGGCAACCTTAACATCATATCATTAGCAGCCCTTCTCAGGCCTTGCAAACTGAAGGCTGGGGCTTCCAGGTCAAGTCATCTCATCTCGGTCTTCCTGTTTTCCTACTCGAAATTGTTGAAAGATGCATGCATTTTATGGTGAAAAGTTCAATGAAAGGAAGCAGAACATGGCCCAGAGGTAAATACTCATGGATTCAGTCTGCAAAAGAGATCAAAACGGGGATTTTTCAGGTTGGAAGATTGTGAGGCAGAAATTTGGAATCATCTCCACTCGGAATGCTGTGGATCACTTCCTTCATAACATTCTCAACACAGGCAGACTCGTTCCTGCATCTCAAGTGACAGTGGCCTGGGCCAGTGCGTCAGGAAATGCAGCATAATGCGGCTGTCAGCAATTTAAACAAAGCTCGTTATCTAAATGGATCCATAATTAATAAATATGTGAAAGGATGTCAGCTTTAATGATCGCCTACTTCTGCAAGCTTTATTTTATTTGCTTATTATCTGTGGCCTTCCCTCTTCACTGGCTCCCACTCTCTGCTAAAGTGCCAGCTTATAAATGAGATGTGACAGGCTGAAATGGAACCCAAGTGATGGTGCGCATAAATGAACACATCGCCCTGGTGCGTGGGACCAGAAATTGACAAAGATGGAGCAGCTGCTAATGTCAATGGGACCCTTACAAAACCCTACTATTGGCCTAGAGAGGATCATAACCAGCTCTTATATGCAGGGACCAGAGAGTCTGGCTGCCTAGATGCACTCTGGGCTTCATCTTATATAAGGATATAAAACTCAAAGAGCGACAAGCATTCAAGATACCTGTTGGAGAATGCCTGTTACATTAGGTGCTGTGGAACACAGGGAGGATGCTGCTGCAGTGGTCTTGTCTGTGGGCTTCCTAGAGGCACTTGTGTGGCCACTGTGTGAACAGACTACTGGACTTGATGGGCCTTGGTCTGATCCAGCATGGCTTTTCTTATGTCCTTATGTTCTTTTGATCACAATTCTCTAACATTAAGGCTGCACTCCTAAGAACACTTTCTGGGAATAAGCCCCATTTATTATATGGGTGTCAGGCTGCTATCTCGGTTTCGTTATTGCCTCTGTCTCTGCGCTGTATTGTCTGCCCCCCAAGGTCGCATACCTAGGCCTGGGAACTCAGCTCCTGGGAAACTGTATTCAGCCTGTGCGTGTAATCTCCCGCCTTTCCTGCCTTATAATATCTCCCAGCTAGTGAGCCTCTCATAGCTGTCATTTTATTCGTTTGCACTGTATGCCTATTTGACCAGTAAAAGCCATCTGTTTGGACTCTATATGACTTTGTGGTGATTTCTGGTTCTGTGGGCCAAGGGCTGACATTATGACAGCTATCCCTTCTCTTCACCATTCTACTAGCCAGGCTGGAGCCCAGGGGGGTTCGCCTGCCACCTGGATGGGAGCTGTGCAGCTCTCCAGGTGATCTAAACCCTGGAGCCCTTCTCTGAGGATCCTACTCTGTTACAAGACTTAATCGCTGAACTTTTCCGGACGACCCGAGAGGTTTGCCGCTTGAGGGGACTGGTACAGGAACAGTGGCAATCTCTTAAAGGACGTCTCTGGATGTTAACGTCGGAGGATACTGATGCTCGTCTAGATCTTCAGGACTTGGATCAATTACTGGACGATGCCCGATTGGCGACTGAGGATTTACAAATATTAACTGGACTTTTGGATAATCTTATTTCTCGAGAAACTCTTTCTACCATGGCGGGAGCCCCGCCGGAGGGTTTTTCCCTGATCCCGGATGCAGCCAGCTGTCAGGCTGAGGCCAAGCGAGTCGCTATTAGCACCGCTCTTCTCCTTGTGGAATGTACAAAGGACACCCCGGTAGCCACCTTGGCTCAAGTTTTGACCTCGACTTTTGGAGCCGAGGCACCCGCACTGGCGGTTCGAGTACAACCTCTGCTGGGCGGGGAACCCGACCCCCTACTCGCACTCCTGGAAACAGAACTTTTGCCGCGCATTACGGCAGAGACTGCCCTAAGACTTGAGAACGCCAAAGTTCTTGCGGATCAGCAAGCCGCCGAAGCGGCTAAGGTCGCAAGAGAGAGAGAGGCTGCAGAAGCAGCCAGGGCGGCTGCAGCAAGGATTAGGAATCTGGCGAACGTGGACACGCGCCCCAAGGACAATGTACTAGGGCTATCGGGTCTGTCTTATTCCCCGGCGTTTGTCCCGTCGCGCGCGACCCAACGCGCACGCCGTTTGGCTGACCGACGTCGAGACTCAGGAGAGTCTGAAGACGAGGATTTATATGGGGATAGCTCTCAATGGGCCACAAGCTTCCGGACCAGTAAGCCTCATCTTACTGGTGGCCCAAGTGAGGAGGTTCATCTCTTACGAGCCCAGAATCGGGAGCTCTCCGACCGTGTTGATCAACTCCAGGAAGTAATGGAACTTATGCTTCAAGAGAACAGGCAATTACAACAAACCCTGATAGCTCAGAGACAGCCCATTCCGATACCGGGTCAGGGGGTACCCGTACAGCCACCCGCTAATGTGCCTGCTCCACCCTTGCCTCCTGGAGCTCCTGTTGCTCCTCCGCCCGGACCACCCGTGCAACCGGGTCAACCTGCGCCCGGCCCTTGGAAGCAACTCAAATTGAGGACTACGTATGACGGATCTCTCGAGACTTTGCCTTGTTTCTTGCATCAAGTGGACAGTTATATGCGAGAACAAGGACAACTTTTCCCCACGGAAGACAGCCGGGTGCGTTACGTAGCTTCCCTTCTGACAGGTAAAGCGGCTGACTGGATGGTCCTCCAGTTTGACACCCGCTCTCGTGCTATTCGTTCCCTCAACAACTTCATGACTGCCCTGAGAAGGAGGTTTGAGGACCCCTTCCTGGGGGAAAGAGCCAAAACGGAACTCTTACAATTAAAACAAGGCTCTGCTACAGTTCGAGAATTTGCCGATGAATTTCAACGACTGGCAAGTAAAATTGTAGGTTGGCCCGAGACCACCCTGATCCATCATTTCAGGGAAGCCTTGCATCCTGACATTCTGAACTGGTCTTACATGCGAGGCGATCCCGATACCCTCGAAGACTGGATCCTATTAGCCGAGGAAGTGGAAAGCCGCCGATGCTTCATTTCTCTCGTCCGTCAAAAGCACAAGGAAAAAGGCACCCAAAAGCCTCAACCCAAGGCACCACTGCTCGTCCCACGAAATCCCCCACGTCTGCCCCAGGAACGTGAAGCCCGATTTCAGAGGGGTGCCTGTCTTACTTGCGGAGAAATGGGCCACTTTGCAGCCGTTTGCCCACGCCGCCAGGAAATATTTCGTCCCAGCACGACAACCCGCACCCGAGGTCGTCCACCACGCAGAGGCACCGCGGCCACCCGCAGCGCAGCTCCGGGAAGACCCACACCCTCTGCACTCCATGCCGGGGACCCAGCCTCCCTGCCTACTACCAACGACCCCGCCGGGTCTCGGATTACAAGTGCCCCATTGGGGGACGATTTTCCCTCTTCGGATGAGGAAAATCCTTGGATTTCTCCAGCCTTAAACCTGGAATCTCCCCTCGACTTGTCAAAAAACGGCTCCGGTCTGTGGTGAATGGAGCGTCTCCACAGACCTCTCAGGATCTTCCTATCAAACCGAATGCTCCTACCAAAATCAAAGAAGTGGACTCCACCGTCTACGTGGATGCAGTTTTACAGCAACTTAACGGTGGCCCACAAATCCCCGTCAAAGCACTAATTGACTCCGGTTGCTGTCGCACTCTCATAAGCGAAACCACTTTTGCTGCACTCAGAGCTGACTCTGAGGCTTTACCCGCCCCCGTCCAATTTGCCCAAATGGACGGAAGCCATTTCCAGGGGGGTCCAGTTGATCACCGCACCATAGGGGTGGCAATGGGAATTGGTTCCCACTGGGAACAAATAGACTTCACTATAGCCCCTATCCGATTTGAAGTGGTCTTGGGAATTAACTGGATTAAAGGACATAGTCCCAGTATTGATTGGGAAACAAACACTATCTCCTTCGCTATTCCCACCTGCGACCAGCATCGGCAAAACTTTGCTCTGCTATATCCGCCCGTTCCAGCATTAACCTCTACTGCCCCAGCACCACCGGCTCTACCCGCTGTATACCGGGACTTTGAAGATGTCTTCGACCTTAGGGAATGTGATGCCTTACCCCCCCACCGGGCCTCAGACTGTGCGATTGAAGTGGTAAAGGACTGCACATTAACCAAGAGTAAGATTTACCCTATGAGCGCTTCCGAGCGCACTGTCCTCCGGGACTTTTTGGACAAAAACCTCGCCAGAGGGTTCATTCGCCCTTCGAATGCCCCAAACTCGGCCCCCGCGTTTTTCGTCCGGAAAAAAGAGGGCGACCTTCGCCTGTGCATTGACTTCAGAAAGCTCAATGCGGTTACCCAGACCAACGCCTATCCTATCCCATTAATATCCGATATTTTGGGACAATTACAGGAAGGCCGTGTGTTCTCTAAATTAGACTTGGTGGAAGCTTACTACCGAGTCCGTATCCGCGAAGGGGATGAGCACCTCACTGCCTTCTCTAGCTGTTTCGGAATGTATGAATTCCTTGTGATGCCGTTCGGATTAAAAGGGGCCCCGGGGGTCTTCATGCAACTCATCAATGAAATCCTACATGACCTTCTATATCGTGGGGTGGTGGTCTACTTAGATGACATTCTCATTTATTCGAAAACTATGGACGAGCATGTGGCTCTGGTCAGGGAAGTTCTGCAACGCCTGCGTAACCATCAACTTTTCGCAAAACTAGCTAAGTGCGAATTTCACCAAAGCAAACTCACGTTTTTGGGATACATCATCTCCCACCAAGGTCTTCGCATGGACCCCGCCAAAGTCCAAGCCGTCCTCGATTGGACTCCCCCCACCAACCGGAAGCAAGTACAGCAATTTCTGGGATTTGCAAACTTCTATCGAGGATTCATCCCTAACTTCGCCCAGGTGGCTCTACCCATTACGGACCTACTGAAAACTAAGGGAAAAGTAAGCTCGGCTGCCTTGCCCTCCGCGAAAATCCTATGGACTGAGCAATGCCAAGCCGCCTTTCTGGCCCTCAAACGCCTCTTCACTTCGGAGCCGGTGCTACAGCACCCAGACCCAAATCAAATGTTCATTGTGCAAGTCGATGCTTCCGATGTAGCCATGGGAGGGGCTCTCCTCCAGCAAGGACCGGATGGTCTTCTTCACCCTTGCGCTTACTTTTCAAAAAAATTTGCGCACGCTCAATTAAACTGGCCCATCTGGGAGAAAGAGGCCTCAGCAGTTCATCATGCACTGACTCTATGGCGACAATTCTTGGAAGGGTCTAAAGTCCCCTTTGAGGTTTGGACCGATCACAAAAATCTAGCTGCCCTCACGGGGTCCCATAAGCTATCGGCGAAACAACAACGGTGGGCGGAGTTCTTTGCGCAGTTCCGTTTCACCCTGAAGCACGTCCCTGGGAAGCAGAACGTTCTTGCGGATGCCCTCTCCCGTTTACCACAATATCCGGTAAAACTCGAAAGACCCACCAACTCTCTGTTCACCCCTATGCAACGTGGGGCTCTACCTATGCTGGCTGTGCAAACTCGATCCCAGCATCAGCACACCTTACCCAACGTACAAGCTCCGCCAGCCCAACCGGCTGCCCAGCCGCCACCGCAACAAACCGGAGTTCCCGCCCTTCCTACCCCTCCGACCGCCCAGCCGCCTGCAGTCTGCGCGCCGCCGCACGTAAGCACTAGCCCCATAACTGTTTCTAAGATCTCCATGGCCGACGGGGGGGCCCCCTCCAAAATCCCCATCTCCGAGTCCTTTTTAACTGTCCTTCGGGACCAGTGCCTTTTAGAACGTTCCGCTCATACCCTACCTCCTGGTGTTTTGGAACAAGGAGGATCCTGGTACAAGGACTCGAAATTGTATGTCCCCAAGGCTCTCCGGAAGGACGTTTTACATTTAGCCCATGGAGCCAAAACAGCTGGGCACTTTGGGTTTCTGAAAACCCTTCACTTATTGCGCAGACAGTTCTGGTGGGGGGGAATGCGTTCCGACATTGACTCCTTCATCCGCAGCTGTCCCGTTTGTGCCGCTGCGAAACGATCGCAGGGCAAACCCCCGGGACTGCTACAACCTCTTGAAACGCCCAGCAAACCTTGGGAAGTGATTGCTATGGACTTCATGACTGATCTCCCTCTCAGTGGGGGTAAAACTGTGTTGTGGGTTGTTACTGATTTGTTTTCTAAGCAAATACATTTGATTCCATGCGCAGGGATCCCCTCTGCTCAGAAACTGGCCCGCCTCTTCGTGACGCATATCTTTCGTTTACATTCGTTTCCGCGTAAGATAATTTGTGACCGCGGAAGTGGTTTCGTTTCTAAGTTTTGGAAAGCTTTCCTCAAGTTGGTGGGAGTGGAGCAAGGGTTGTCTAGTGCATACCATCCTCAAACTGATGGTCAAACTGAACGTGTCAATGCTGTACTTGAATGTTATTTACGCTGTTATGTTAACTACCACCAGGATAACTGGGTGGAACTGTTACCTTTAGCAGAATATGCCTACAATAATGCCATGCATCAATCCACAGGTTTTAGCCCATTTTTTGCTGTGTATGGACAAGATTTCAGTCCCATCGCTCCTGCAGATGATATAGAGGGGGAGGGGAACCCCGACATTGCCTCCTGGGCACACGCCCTCCGTACCACTTGGCCCTGGCTCGTCAGCAACCTCGACCGGGCCAAACGTAAATACAAAGCGCAAGCTGACAAACATCGCTCCCCCGGGGGTGATCTGCAAGTGGGTACTTTGGTTTACCTTTCCACCAAAAATCTCCGTTCCACCCAACCGTGCCATAAGCTCAGTGCTAAATACATTGGCCCTTTCCCCATCACCCGGGTCATAAACCCTGTCACGGTGGAACTGGCTCTCCCCAAATCCTTGAGGCGTGTGCATCCTGTTTTCCACATTAGCCTCCTCAAACCCCATGTTGCTTCTCCACAGTGGCATCCGGACCCACCTCCTGCGCAACCCATCATGGTGGGGGGGGAGGAACACTTCGAAGTCTCCAAGATCCTTGACTCCCGTGTTCACCATGGCAACCTACAATATTTGGTCCGTTGGAAACATTTCCCCCCTGCCTATGACGAATGGGTACGCGCACGGGATGTCTCCGCCCCCGACCTCGTCGACGCCTTTCACATTGCTTACCCAGATAGGCCAGCCCCCTTGCGAACTGGGAGGGGGCCTTGAGGGGAGCAGAATGTCAGGCTGCTATCTCGGTTTCGTTATTGCCTCTGTCTCTGCGCTGTATTGTCTGCCCCCCAAGGTCGCATACCTAGGCCTGGGAACTCAGCTCCTGGGAAACTGTATTCAGCCTGTGCGTGTAATCTCCCGCCTTTCCTGCCTTATAATATCTCCCCTTACTTCATAGTAAACCTCATGAGGATTGCTCTGTCTCCTCTGTGTGGGAGAGTGGGAAGGAGGAGGAAAATCTAAGTAGCATAGAACATTTTGGCCCAGGAACATTGATTATGTGACAACTTCCTCTCCTTTCCTTTGTAAGAAATACACTATATCGGTACTTTGGTGGACCATCACTGTATACATCTTCCTGGGAAGATTTCTCATAGTGCATGTTGTCATGGATGCACCCTGCTTTGGGATAACCTGTGCTTTCAGGAATTGGAACCCTACTGAGAGGTATAGAGGGGCTTCTTTTGTTGTACCATGGTCTGTTGCATATTGTAGGGCACCTGGCATGGTCCTGACACAATTTTCACTTGCCTATGAACTGGATAGTAATCGGGATGGTTGAACACCTGCCGGTTTGGCTCACAGGCAAACTTTTGTCCACCAGTTCAGCTGCTTGTGAACAGTTTAAGCTTGTTTGTAATTTTTCTTATTGTGCATTTAAAAATTTCTGCAGTGGACTATTAATTGTCGGAGGGAAAGCGGCATGGTAGGGTTGCCAGGTCCCTCTTCACCACTGGTGGGAGGTTTTTGGGACAGAGCCTGAGGAGGGTGGGGTTTGGGGAGGGGAGGGACTTCAATGCCATAGAGTCCAATTGCCAAAGTGACCATTTTCTCCAGGGGAACTGATCTCTTGTTGGCTGGATCTCTGTTGGCTGGTTGGCCCTGGTTAGTATTTAAGTGGGAGACCACCAAAGAAGTCCAGGGTCACTACGCAGAGGCAGACAATGGCAAACCACCTCTGATCCTCTCTTGCCTTGAAAACCGTATGGGGTCACCATAAGTCTACCGCAACTTGACAGTACTTTCCACCAATATGATTGTATAATGTCATTAATTTATTCAGTAAAATTGCTGTCACTGTGAAGCTATTCATTTGACGGCATGTTAAACCAGAAATGCTTCTTTTTGCGGAAACCAATCTTGTTTTGTTGTTAAGGTAGCTTTCTTTCCTATGAAAATGTGGTTCTATTGCTAATAGATTCATACTCAAGTGCCTTTGGGGTGGGGAAGAGTGTGGGATGATGCCGTTTAATTGAATTTCCTCTCTGACAGAATGGGTTGAAGAAAATATAACAGACTATTCATTAGAAAGCTGCCGCAGTTCTATTTTTTCTTCTTTACTTTCTTTACAAGGCGATTTTTCACCTTTAGAAATAATTGCAAGATTCTTGCATGAAGAAATAGAGCAACTTTAAAGTGACATTAGAGGGAGATGAGCAGAATTTGTTACTCTAGTTTTTTTTAGAGCACACACAAACATTCCTTATAGAACTTACAAAGCATCTGTTTTATGGAAACAGAACTTGGTTATCTGTAATGCAGTTGGAAAATCTTAGGGTTAAGTTCTACAACAGGAAGCATTAAATCTCAGGACAGGGTGGGAGTTACACAACCTGATCAAAGTTACACAACCTTATGCTTTACCCCTTGTCCTCAGATGTGTGGATAGGGTTGCCAGGTGCCTGGTGGTGGCGGGCAAACCCTCGCCAATCCACCCCCTGCCTGCCAATCAGCTGAGGGTCGGCGAGCAAATGGGCACACGCGCCTACACACCGTGGCAAGTCCTTCTGGTTTACACCCAGAAGCACTGCATCGCGAGGGGCCTTATGCCAGTCATACTGTGAGTTTGCATGGTAAAGAGTCCTTTGTGATGCAGCACTTCTGGGTGTAAATGCATTGCAAGGGGCCTTTTACCATTCAATCTCCCAGTTTGAGTGGTAAAAGGCCCTTTGCAATGCATTTACACCCAGAAGTGCTACATCACCCAGAAGTGCTACTGGGAGTTTGAGTGGTAAAAGGTCCCTCATGATGCAGCACTTCTGGGTGTAAACCAAAAGCGACGTGCACACGCAATCCCCTCAGCTCTGCTCCAAAAGCCTCCCGCCGGAGGAGAGGGTGGACCTGGCAATCCTCTGTGTGGAGTCCAGTCATGGTTACTGCTTATTGTTACTTTACTATACCCTCTAGATGTCAACAGACACTTGCAACTCGAGCTCATTTCAAATTTCTCATCCCTGCTACTTCAACCTGAAAAGTATCCATTTCAGTTTTGCTTCTCCATAGTGTAAATCAAACCAGGGATTCTTCATTTTTGTGCTATCTTCAGTTGCCTTGAACAATATTTCCCCCTTAAAATATTTGCATTTTGAGCATTTTTTAAGCATCTGTACATCTACTTTGTGCCTTGACCTGGATGGCCAGGCTAGCCTGATCTCGTCAGAAGCTAAGCAGGGTCAGCCCTGGTTAGTATTTGGATGGGAGACCACCAAGGAAGACCAGGGTTGCTGTGCAGAGGAAGGCACTGGCAAACCACCTTTGTTAGTCTCTTGCCATGAAAACCCCAAAAAAGGGGTTGCCATAAGTCGGCTGCGACTTGACGGCACTTTACACACACACACACACACACACACACACAGAGAGAGAGAGAGAGAGAGAGAGAGATCTGCTTTGCACACTGTAGCTATGCTAGTACATTGGAACTTCACTTAGGGTATGAATATTCATTCATTCATTCATTCATTCATTCATTCATTAATATACCCCAGAAGCTCATTAATGACTATGGTTGCTGTCATGCCAGCTCCTTCTGCAGGCTTTTGTCATGTGCACCTGACCCACATATCTCCTTGTGCACATCACGGGATTGACTGGTCATGCCCAGTACTCAACAGGAATTTTTGAGGGGACTTTCCCATGATTAACTTAATGAAAGACCCCCCTTTTTTACCTTCTCTGTGCTGTTGGGAGAGAGGTGGGGATAAATAAATCCAGTCTTTTGACTGGTTAGGCCAGAACTAGTTTGGTAGGAATAGGGCGGGTTTGCTTATGATAGGCAGGGAGTATGTTGTGAGCACCCAGTCATCAGGTGTGATGGAGGGTCATTCCTGAAAAGTCCATCATTTATCTCTGGTGGGGATGGAGGAAGGTCTGTGCCACCAGGCAGTGTGAAGGACAACAGCCCTAAAGAAGGAAAAGAATATCTCAAGCGGTGGGAGAAGTCATGGACATGACTTCTCGTGCTATGTAGTTAGGTGAGTTTAAGTCAGATCCTTGCTGGCCTTGCTGTAAGAAGAAAGATTGCTATAAGGATTCCCACTTGCAAGGGCTGGCCTGGATTTCTTTTTTTCCTTTTCCTTTGAGGGAAACCATTCTTGTTGAGGGAAGGAGACTGATGTCAAAGGGCTGCTTCCCTCCCCATCACAGAAGCCACTGGGTTCTGTCCTTCATGATGTATTGTGGGCGATTTCCCCCCAGGGGAGGGGCTGTGGCTCAGTTGTAGAGTATCTGCTTGATATGCAGAAGGTCCCTGGTTCAATCCCTGGCATCTCCAGTTAAAGGAACTGGGCAAGTAGGTGATGTGAAAGACCCCTGCCTGAGACCCTGGAGAGCCACTGCCAGTCTGAGTAGACAATACTAACTTTGAGGGACCAAGGGTCTGATTCAGTATAAGGCAGCTTCATGTGTTCATGTATACAGCAGGGTCGGTTGAGAGGGGATGCTCTAGGTGCTGAGCTGAATCAACCAAGCCCTTAGTTGTCTGTACAGAATGCTGGGGAGAGACAGTGAAGCTTGGCATGTCTTGACACAGAATGTGCATGTGAGGCTAGAAGAAGCCAGCGATTGATTGGAAGCCTGTCCTCAAATTAGAATAGTCATGACATATATCAGCTACTTTTAATAATTCATTCACTAGTTAAACCCAAAGTAGGGTGCCTTATGCCTTGTTTTGGGAACAGTGTTGGGGTAATACAATGTGTGAGTTTTTCTCTCACAGATTTGCCAGAGGATTAAAATTATAGAGAGCCCAATGGTGAGGGTGGTTGAGCTCCACCTTGAATACTAAAAAGGCATCCTCAAAAAGCAAAAATAGAGACAAATTTAAAAACACTGATTTAACAGGGACAGATTAAAACAAATTGGATGGACCATGACAAATTGGGCCTTTTCCTTATAGGCTTCACATATTTCTAATGATGTAGCACTAGGCACTGACAATAACTTCTGGAGTTGAGCTCTATAAACCCCCAGGTCAGATTAAAACCCAGAAGTTCTGACAGTGCTATGAGAACCTTATTAGGGGAATAGCCTCAAGGCACCATCGTCTCCCTTAACTAAGCTGCTACTAAGAGCAGTCCAGAAATTAAAATTTCAGGCAACTTTTAAAGGAAGCCAAAGCAATATGACACTTCTTGGGAGAGTTTCTCCAATCCTTAACCCTGAAGCAGTTCCCTCTCTGGAGCTGTCATTCTCTGCCTACCCAGTAGAACAGTTTATGTTGATTACTTGACATTATGACATTGGTTGAAGGAAGAAGCCCTTTCAACATGTTCATCTGACTAGCCTGACAGAGTGCAATCTGACAGAGTGCATTATTTTCAGAGAGAGAGAGAGAGAATGCCCACAGCCATTTGTGGTAAAAAGTATGTTTGCTGTTCACCTGCTGAAATTTTGCCTCACATTTCTGCCACAGCTATCATACCACAGTTGGATATGTCCCATTAAAAAAAAAAAGTTCTAAGGAAGGCCTTCCCTCCCATAGACAGAGACAGGGATACAACTGATTCTGATTATGGAGACATGGGGCAAAAACACATGGTTGCTTTAGCCTCCTTTATTCCGTTTCAGCCAGGATTCAGCCAGGATCGAACGCATGCGCTTCACCGAACGTGTGTTCGATCCTGGCTGAATCCTGGCTGAAACAGGGAATAAAGGAGGCTAAAGCGACCATGCGTCTTCGCCCATGGTTTCATAGAACTTCTTAAAACTAGAGTTCAGGATGAGGATCCCTAATCTGAAATCCAAAAAGCTCCAAAATCCGAAACTTTTTGAGCTCTGACATGATGCCACAAGTGGAACATTTCTGATAGTTCAATGTACACAAACTTTGTTTCATGCGCAAAATTATTTTAAAAATATTGTATAAAACTACCTTCAGGCTAGGTGTATAAGGTGTATATAAAACACAAATGAATTTCATGTTTAGACTTGGGTCCCATCCCCAGGATATCTCATTATGTATATGCAAATATTCCAAAATCCGATAAAATCCAAAATCTGAAAAACTTCCTGTCCCAAGCATTTTGGATACTCAACCCTTATTTTGGATACTCGACCCATGTTTCCATTTAAGAGAAGCAGAGTTTGAGAAAATGGGACAAGCCCTACATCCAGTGGGGAACAAAGCAAGAAGGATGTGTCTTGACTTCCTGTTTACCCATTGTTACTAGCTGTGCCCCTGACACCGCTGGCAGTCAATGTGTGATGTGATGTACAAAGATTCCTGAACATAGCACATCACGCTGTACCTTAACATCTAGCAGCAAGATATTTTTAAAAGTTGAAGCTAAATCTGAATTCTTTTAATTTGAATGTGAATGTGCAAAGTCTGCCAGGTTTTGAAGTTGTGTGGATTTTTTTTTCTTTTTAATGATTTTATGTAGAAGTAATGAAAAACAGATACAAAAGCACAAAACATGAGCTGTGGAAAAACATACAAACTTCTAATTAACTCTATTAAAGAGAATTCTCTGAATTCCATAATAGCAACAACTCACAATAAATTACAATAAATATAAAATTAAAGCATACAATTTTAAACCAACTGTTCAGTTTAGTTTAACAAGATGACATCCTATTTTCCTAACTGCTCCTTAGAAAATAACAAGAATGTCCTCCATGGTGAGGATAGTCTAAAGTGAGTCTCAGGAGACCAACATCAACCAGAATGTCCCAGGTCCTAAAAAAAATAAAAACAGGTAAAGGGAGCAAGGAATAAGGGGAAAAAGACAAAGGAGGGAAAGGGGAAAAAAGAAAAGGGAAAAAGAAAGGGAAGAGGAAGGGTAGAAACAAAGAGTGAAGGGTGGGAAAACAAAAGTTAACTGATAGAGTGGTTAAAAAAATGGTAGAAATAATTGTCCAATTCAAACCAAGATACCATCATCCTGTACATATTTTTGGTATCTGACATTTCTTTTTATGAACTTGAAACGGAGGTGTGTGCTGCTCAAACAACTTCTGGTCCTAACTTGGAGTGGCTTTGAATGTTAAAAAAGTAAAGGAAGAAGAAACTTTCTTGTTCTAAGTCCGGAGCACATAAATCAGGGTGGGAGCGAGTAGGAATATGAATGGTCATGGACTCCTCTTCTGTCAGATGTTGCATTGGAAGGATTGCCTCCTAGAATTGCATCCCCGACGGATTGCCATCCAGAACATCAGAACAATATCAAGTGGGACACCACAAATGTTCCATTAGTGTGTCAGTGTCTACAAAGATTGTGATGACCGGGGGAGGGGAAATCTACTCACCATGGTGCCAGAATAAAGTAACTGCACATATGCAAAACTATTTTCCCCATCCCCTGGTGCTTATACGTATCTTAGCAAAGGCATTAGAGGACTGGGAAAATCCGTTCATAACTAAGAAGGGAGGAGGGGAAGGAGGCATGGTATAGCCCGATCTCATCAGCTTTCAGAATCTAAGCAGGGACAGTACTTGGAAGGGAGACCACCAAGGAGGACTCTGCAGAGGAAGGCATTGGCAAATCACCTCTGCTTCTCACTTGCTTTGAAAGCCCTTTGCTGGGGTTGCCTTAAGTCAGCTGTGACTTGATGGCACTTTATGCACACAGCTAAGAAGGGAGCACCTAAAAAGAAGAACAGTTCACTTGTCCTTCCTCTCCCAGTTCTTCCAAACATTCAACTCCACCATTCGAAACTGAGTTCCTCTTCACTCTGAGAACCAGGGAATAAAACTACTTGTATGTGTAGTCAAAAATGGGGAAATAATGGCTACCTTTAAAAAGCTACTACATCCTTAAAACTCCTATTGACCTCTGAATTGTCTGAAAGTTCTGAAAGGTGACAGGTTAGCAGCCTTATGACAATAAAGTGGGGCAATAAAGCTCACAGAGACTAATTACTATCATTGGACAACTAGGGCAGAGCTTAATGGGCTTAAGGAGTACTTGGCCTCTGAAGAAGAAACCCGTAAAAAAGAGCTCAGTGTTTATTATCTTCACCGGATGAAATACGTGCAGCTTACAAGTTAAATGGAAATGTCCTTAGCTCTCTACTATGCACATCTACCCTGATATTTTATAATCAAGTGCAATTCATTCATGTCTAGGTAGGGTTGCCAGGTGCTCAGTAGTGGCGGGCAAACCCCCGGCAATTCGCCCCTCTGCCTGCAGACCATCTAAGGGTCGGCGGGCAAATGTGCACGCGTGAGCACACACCATGCACACAGCACTTCCGGTTTACAACCAGAAGTGCTGCCTCGCAAGGGGCCTTTTCCTCTTAGTTTGAGCGGTAAAGGGCCGCTTTACAACTCAAACTAAGAGGAAAAGGCCCCTCGCGAGGTGGCACTTCTGGTAACTGGAAGTGATGCACACGCGCGTCAGTGCGCGCACGCTATCCCAACCGCAGCCCCATAGCCTCCCGCTGGAGGAGAGAGGGGACCTGACAGCCCTATATCTAGGTGTTATTCCTCCCCCCTGCCAATTGCTCATTTTTCAAACTTTGATTTCAGTGTAACAATCAAAAAGATGGGAAAAGTGCATTAAGTTTAGAAGTACAAAAGGGCCAGCATTTGTCTATTTGTCAGAATTTCCCCCCAGATTTTGAAATCCTGAATTGCTTGGTCTTGTTTTCCAAAGGGCAAATGACACATTAGGAGATCTCCAGTGTTTTTGTTTTAATTGCTGAAATTCTTATAGAAATCATATTGACAGAAAGATCACAGAGATCTCCTGTCCAGGCACCATCTGGACTCAGATGTACTTACCTTCAGGGAGATTGCTGAATCATGTGCCTTCAAACAATACCCTAGGAATGAGGTCCTTCATGGCTTTCTTCTTCCTCTACTACATTTTAATATGCATGGATGCTTTGATAAAATTCTGTTTGATTATTGCTTTAACATTCTTTCAAGGTGGAGTTTTACCAATGTACATGAGTGCATGTGTGCACCAGGAAAACACAAACACACGCACAAAATAATCCTTGATGGAATAATTGCATACTATCACTTGTTTTGCAACATTTTATCAGTGTACCTAATATGAAGTGGGGGAGATACCAATGAGCATAATAAATGTTAGAAATTCTTTGAACTGCAGTTAAGGAGAAGTGCAGCACAGCAAAGAGAGAACTTCTGATATAATTTAAAAAATGGAATGGGGAAATCTGCTCCTCCCAAGGTGAAATCTGTGGTGGGGAAAGGATTGAAAATGGCTCCTGGACATTGAGGAGAAGAAAAAAATACTATAGAATTTTAACTTCGGTTATTGGAATGTCCTGTGGAATTTCAATATGGAGGAAAGCAGTGTTGCAAAACAAAAGCAAGACAGTATTTACCAGCATGGGGATTTAGTAGCCCTTTGGCCTCAAATGGAGGATATCAGTTTTTATGAAAAGGGGAAAAAATTGCTCGGGCAGCGCCAGCTTATAAAACCCAAATGGCTCCATTTCAATATATCAAAATGTAATTAAATTACAGCTGGGATCTAATTATTCTGTTCAATCACTATTACTTATTATTTCAGGATCTACCTAGGCTTCAGCAATACTTAAAAGAGTGCTTTAAGGTGAACTTGAGGCTATCTTCTGTGCGGCTCCTTTTATGTGTGTTATTTCCTGTGCATTCTGAGAATAGCTGGAATTTAACAGTGTTCCTCATTATAAACATCAGGAAGAATATCCTGGGAGGCTGATCTAATGATAAGGAATAGCAGCAGGTCAACAAAAAGGGACCATCTATAGATGGGAGGAGAGTAATCAATGACTCTAAACAGCAGAAGAGAAGACTAATTGGTGACGAATTGGTATCAGCAGCCTACTCTTGGTTTAAAGATCAAGACATACAATTATGGGAAGACAAGCTCCATCTGAATCAAGGATATTTATTTACTGACTGCTCAGGCATTTGTGTTGGAGACCAGTCATCATCGGCATGGGACTTGTCCTGTAAGGTTCCACAAGGCTCAGTTCTCTTTGTTGTTTTTAGCCATTCAGTGCTGCTGTAGAGGTCCTGACCCAGTGCTTGGCCACTGTGGTTAAATGGCTAAAGACGAACAAGGTGAAACTGAATCCTGATAAGATAGAGGTGATGCTGGTAGGGAAAGCTGACATCTTGGACAGTGCTGTACTGCTCACATTTGATAGGGTTCAGTTGACCCTTGCTGACTGAGTTAAGAGTCTGAGGATTGGAGTGGACCAAGCATTACTGCTGGTGAAGCAAGTTCATACAGCTGCAAAAAATGCTTTCTTCTGTCTTTACTTAGCCAATCCTTACCTTGGTTTGGCTGATCTGGCCACATCGGTCATTGCCATGGAAACCTCATCGTTGCTAGACTACTATAAAACTGAGTCTTCCTTCAAAGACTACTTGGAAACTCCAACAAATACAGAACACGATGGTTTGATTACTGTTGGGATCTAGGCAGAGTATGCATATTACATCTATTCTGCAGTCACTACATTGATTACCAATTAATTTCTGGATGCAATTAAAGGCACTTGTTATCATCTACAAAGCTCTTTATGGCCCACATATTTTCAGGCCTGCCTTTCCCAATATGCCCCAATGCAACATCTCAGTTCATCTGAGCAAATCCTTCGGAGCATGCCTCCCTGCAAATGAGTAAGAACAACAATTGCTTGTACCCAAGCATTCCCTGTTGTGGCTCTGACCTGGTGGAATGACCTGCCAGATGAACTCAGGAAGGTAACCACATGACTGTCATTCTGCAGAATTTGTAAAATAGAACTGTTCAGGAGGGCACTTTATAAAATCAGGGAAGTCCCTACATTCCTTTTGTTCCACAGAATGTAAGACAAAACTCTTCAGATGGGTGTTTGTATAAAGTGAATAACATTGTATTCAATGTAGTTGATATCTGTGCAGTTTAAAGTAGTCTTCATTGTATATATTATGCTTTTAAAAACAATGTCCTCATTTTCAGAAGAAAAAAGCAGGAGTCCAGGAGAACCTTAAAGACAAAAAAATTTCTGGCAGGGAATGACCTTTCGTGAGTCACAGGTATCTGAAGAAGTGAGCTCTGAGTCAAAAAAGTTCATACCCTGCCAGAAATTTTGTTAGTCTTCAAGGTGCTACTGGACTTCTCTACTACTACAGACAAACACAGCTACCCATTGTGATCTGTCCTTATTTTGTAATATACATTTAACCCAGTTCTATTGCTGTTGCACGTAATATAATTTACTTCATTTATACCCTGCCTTTCTCTCTGATGGAACCCAAGGGGACTTACCGTACATTGTTCTCCTCTGCTCCATTTTATCCTCACAATAACTCTATGAGGTATTTTAAGCTGAGAATTTTTGACTGGCCTAAGGCTGTCCAGCAGTCTTCCATGGTAGAACAGGGATTTGACCCTGGGTCTCCTAGATCCTAGACTGACACTCTGAGACCTACACCACATTGGGGGTGGGGGTGGGGAAGCTGGCTGGACCCAACCCAAGGACTGGCAATATCCCATGCAGGTGTCACTGCCTAGGTGCATACCTACTTTGCTTCATAGATGGCACTCTGTGAGATAACTTCAGATTATTCTCTGAAAGAAAATCTCTTCTGAAAATTTGTTCATTCTTTTTGGTGCTGTGGGTTTTGAAGGTTATCCAAAAGAAAGGAAGGGTGAGAATAAAAATGGAGATAAAATGATTTTGATTAAGAAGTTGTTAATTAAAAAATCGTTTATAAACTGGGAGATCTATGGAAACCTGAATTAGTGATGAAGAAAGCACAATAATGGAAGAAGACTGGACTTCCTACCATTAAAAACTCCTTATATCATGAAGGACAGTAATTCATCCAGCACTATGAGTCTTGTGGTTTCCCCCTGCTTAATTCTCTCCCACTGAAATCAATAGATACTTCCATGTATTTACATTTTGCTGGTTCACATCAAGAGTCCACATAAGCTGGAAGTCCTTCTTAATGAAGAAAATTATGTCTCAATTAGCAATTACCAGTTCTTTGTTGTGCTAACTCTAAAACTGTCAGAAATAAAGGATAAGCTCGCCCTAGGAAGGACACATGAGGAATTGTTGAGGTTTGAGTTAACTGAACCTCTGGCTGTTTATTTTTACAACTTTTTTGGTTACCTCACTCCATCTCCCACTCCCAATCGAACATATTATATTATGCATGTAAATGTTGTACATTCTATCGCTCTGTATATTTATATATTTTATCCTACTGTTTCTCTAAGTAGTTCAGGGCAGCAAAAATGACTGCCACACAGCTACCCCAATAGAATGACCAAATGTAAACATACATACACACACCTATATAAATGTATGTATAAATCAGGAACATCCCTAATATTTTGCACTAATGTTTATCCCTAATGTGAACACTGAGAGACTAGTCCTGCCTTTGATACAGCCAGGGGTAAGACAGATCTCAGCAGGTAAATCTTAGTTAAAGCACATCATGCTCTAAAAGCATGTGTAAATGTGTTTGGTGTGCTTTATTAAAACACACTTGCAGAGTGTTCTCTTCCTCACTACTGCAATGAAGAAGAAGAAGAACAAGAAGAAGAAGAACAAGAAGAAGAAGAGGTGGTTTTTATATGCTGACTTTTTCTACCACTTAAGGAAGAGTCAAACCAACTTACAATCAGCTTCCCTTCCCTTCCTGACTTCATGTGTAGGAGTAGGGAAACAAATCCAGTTTACCAGATTAGCATCAGCCACTCATGTGGAGGAGTGGGGAATCAAACCCGGTTCTCCAAATCAGAGTTCACTGCTCTTAACCACTACACCATGCTGGCTCACCATGCAGGCCTCTTGGCACTGGGGCATTCTATGGAGAATCATAGAATCATAGAGTTGGAAGGGGCCATACAGGCCATCTAGTCCAACCCCCTGCTCAATGCAGGATCAGCCTAGAGCATCCCTGACAAGTGTTTGTCCAGCTGCTGCTTGAAGACTGTCAGAGAGGAGGAGCTAGGCAGCTGATCCCACTGCTGAACTACTCTTACTGTAAAAAAAAAAAATCTTCCTAATGTCTAGCCGGTACCTTTCTGCCCATGATTTATACCCATTATTGCTAGTCCTGTCCTCTGCTGCCAACAGGAACAGCTCCCTGCCCTCCTCTAAGTGTGTGGCTCCCCTGGTCACTGTCAGCATTTTCCTGTGCTGAAATCAATAATCCACCCATACTCTTTGTTCTGCACAGCAGTGCTATACAAGGAAGAGGGTTTAAAAAAAGGTCATAAATTGTTCAACTCCAACCCCAATGGCTGTCCAAGGGGTTTAAGCCAACTCAACCCTTGCTTGAGTTGGCTTAAACTTCTTGGACAGCCACTAAGTACAAATGTATTGTACATCTGCATTAGCATTGGAACCCAGAGTCTCCAGAACCTGATGTGAACTGAGCAGAGAATATGCCATTCAAAGTCAAAGACAAAAGTATTTATTACGGCCCACAATCAGCAAATAAAGCACAAGTACAGAATGGAAACTTTATAAAAATAATCATGAAACACACGAATACAGAAAAATGTAATGTGTTTAACATATTAACACTCCTTAACGAAAACTAAAAATAAAGTCACCGCAAAGACTTAAAATCTATACCACTCTTTAATTTAAGATAACTTCTCAGTTTTTTTAAGGTTATAAAAAGGTAAAGGTAGTCCCCTGTGCAAGCACGGGGTCATTTCTGACCCACTAGGTGATGTCACATCCCAATGTTTACTATCTTTACAGGGATGTTTGCCAGTGCCTTCCCCAGTCATCTTCCCTTTACTCCCAGCTAGCTGGGTACTTATTTTACTGACCTAGTGTCAGCGAGGGCACCCAGTCGGGCCCCGGATAGCAAGTTCTGTGTTCTTCCCCCCCACTCCCGGTCTCGTGGGAAAGTTCTCTTCAGTTTGGGAAGAGGGGACGAAGGCCGGAGGTAGTAACACTTCCACTTCAAAGCCTTCCTATTGTAAATCAACTATCTGTTCTAAAGGTGTCAATTCTGCCAGAAGCCTGGCACCTATTGAAGCTTGAAAGAACCCTGATGTTTTACATTTCAAAGATTACGTGTAGCCAATTCTAGTGTGTGTTCTCTATATAGATAGCCTGTATCCTCCCCATCGGCATTCTGACCTTAAGTTGTATAGACGTTCTGAACCCGTTTGCTTTCTTAATAAAACTTTTAAACTCTCTGCAACATCTGGAGCGAAGTTTATTATTACTGAGATGCAACAAGGTACTGAAGTTTGACACCTCGGAAGGCTGAATCAACCTTGAGCCGGCTACCTGAAACTGACTACCGTCGGGATCGAACTCAAGTCATGAGCAGAGCTTTTGACTGCACTACTTTAGCTTACCACTCTGCACCACGGGGCTCTTATAAGGTTATAAACCTGGGTACAAAACCTGGCAACCCTTCATGTTGTTTGATGGTTTTTATCCGAGAGCAGATATTCAACGTTGATTGTATTTGATCTCCCTGGAAATCCTTCCAACAATGGCCCAATGGTTTCACTGTGTATTTTGTCGTATTGTGCCATTCACTGTCTTTTTCTATTTGGAAACCACCCCATGCAAGTGCTCGGTGACTTTGCCAAGCTTCTACGTGCGATTTGAAATGTATTGTGACGTGCAGTGTGTCCAGCGGCTCCCGTCGTTATTAATGCAGCATCAGTTTCGTACTAGTCAGAGGGCTCTCCGCCGAAATTCTAAATGAATAGACTTCCCATCCTCTTCCAAGGCCATGCATTATGGCGTTTATGAGTTAGCCATGCTTCACTCTGCACAACGCGTTTTTCTGCCTTTCCTGCAGGCATTCTAATGCCTAATTTTTAGCCCTCCCCCCATCCTCAATGAAAATCACTATCAGTATGGCAAGCATTGGAAGTTTTACTATTGATTTATGCCTTCGGTGAAGAGGTTAATTAAATGTGAATTTTAAGCTGACAACATGATTAGGGGAGTGAGGAAACCTGAATTCATGAATACTTCCAGAGCTGTTAAAATCTTTTAAAATGAACAAGGACTGGAAGAAAAGCATCTGTTAGCAGCCAGTGGATTAATACAATTCGGGAGACTTTAAGGCAAATAATGGATTCTTTCTCGGATGTTCCAGTCTAACTCTTTTTTTTATTAGTTTGCATTTATATTGACATTAGTGCTGCATTTAATAAGTTTTATTTAAAGTGACCTTAAAGGTATTGTATTTGCACCTATCTCTGTGGTTTTTTTTCCCCTTTGCTTTGCTTCACTGAAGCTTTTCTTTTCCCCTGTAGTGTTCAGGAGCAAGCCAGATGACACTTCTGAAAAGCCTGCAATGGAAGAATACTGGGCCAGATACTGCAAGGAAATCAATACACACGTATGCAGTTGCCTTCTACTGAGCCAGGCCACTGGTCTCTCAAGGTGAGTATTGTCTACTTTGGCTCACAGTTGAAAACACTTGGCAGGTATAGTCTGGAGATGTCTAAGGGAAGACACAATTGCCGTCTTCAAATATCTGAAGGACTGTCTTGTAGAAGACAGAGGAGATCTGTTTCTTGATCCAGAGAGCAAGACTGGAATAAATGGATGGAAATTACAAGGAAATATATTTTGGCTAAATATTAGGAGAAACTTCCTAAGAGGAGCAAAAGATGAACATAAATGGTGGACTCTCCTTCACTGGATCTTTACTCAGAAGCTGGATGGTCATCAGTCAGGGATGCTGTAGTTGTATATTCCTGCACTGAATACAAGATTACATCAGAGGTCCCTTCCAGCTCTCATGCTCTAAGAGCCAATGGTAGCACTCTTGGTCAGTAATGACTGTGTTAGATCCAGTGATGTACTGAATATATAACTAAAGGGGGTGTTTGTTTGGAATATTACCGTCTTATTTATTTGCAATGGCTACACCCATGAGTTAAGGTTGCCAACTCCAGGAGATTCCTGGAGATTTGAGGCAGTTCCAGGTGAGGGTGGAGTTTGGGGAGGGGAGGGAGGGAGCTCAGCAATGATGTGATACCGTCACATACAATAAGTAAAATAGAGAATTTAATAAATAAGGGCGGGAAAGAGGAATGCTTTGCGCTCAGTCAGGATGTAATGATGAATATGAAGACATAGAAATAAGCTGTAGCATGGGAGACTTGATCTATGTATATATTGTATTTTACAATATATATTGTATTTTAAATTACGAAGACTGTCAGTAATTCTGCTTTTTTAAAATTGTTGTTATTGTCATTGTTTTTTTTTCTAATAATTTTTTTTTAAAAAATGATGGGATACCTTAGAGCCTGCCCTCTGAAGCTGCCAATTCATCCGGAGGATTAACTGTAGTCTGGAGATTAGTTGTAACCCTGGGAAAACTCCAGGTTGGTAACCCTAGGTGTGAACAGCCTTGCTTTTTCTCTGCTTCTTGTAGGGTTGCCAACCTCCAGATGGTGGCTGGAGATCTCCCACTGTTACAACTGATATCCAGCCGACAGAGATCAGTTCACCTGGAGAAAATGGCCGCTTTGGCAAATGGAGTCTATGACATTGAAGTCCCTCCCCTCTCAAAACCTGCCTTCTTCAGACTCCACACCCAAAATCTCCAGGTATTTCCTAGCCCGGAGCTGGCAACCCTAGCTTCTGGCAACCCAGTAGTCTGCTGACAATCCTCCTCTTTTAGTAGAAGAAGCCTCCTCTGATGCTGCTTCAGGCTGCATTTTCCTCTTACAAGGCGCCAACATGTTCTACCCTTAGGCCTCTGATAAAAAGGTGGGGAGCAGGTTCTTTCTGTGGATAGTTGAATGTTTCCTTTTTCATTTCTTTTTACATTTTGTTGCATTTTGGTTAACTGTTTGGTTTGTCCCTGTGCCATGAAGTGAAGACACAGGACTACACATATAGGTTAAACTAGGCATATTGATGAGTGATCTAAATAATATCAAGCTTTTTAAACTGCAGGTTACTGCTAATGGACAGCTCTGCTCACTACCAGCATTTCTGGGAAACACTAAATTCAATTCCAAGCTCAGCTGTTGTTGCTTCTGGATTTGTTTTTCCTAAATTATAAACATGACAAAAAAGGAAGGGAAATAACTTAACCCAATATAAATTGAATTAAGAACCAAAAAGGTTAACAGACACTAAATAATGTATATAGGCTAAAAACATATATATATATATAGAGAGAGAGAGAGAGAGAGAGAGAGAGAGAGAGAGAGAGAGAGAGAGAGAGAGAGAGAGAGAGAGAGAGAGAGAGAGAGAGAGAGAGAGAGAGAGAGAGAGAGAGAGAGTGTGTGTGTGTGTGTGTGTGTGTGTGTGTGTGTGTGTGTACCGGCCCCAATACAGATCCTTGTGAGACCCTTCTGCTTCCTTCCCTCCATTATGACAACTGTCCATTTATCCCTATTCTTTGCTTCCTGTCATTTGACCAATTTTTAATCCATAAGAGAACCTGTCTTCTTGTCCCATGACTGCTAAATTTACTCAGGAGTCTTTGTTGATGGGCAATAGATGCAGGACGATCAAAAGGGAGTACTTCTTTAGTGAATGTGTAATTAAATGGCCATTCACTGCCAGTGGATGTAGTGATGGTGCCCATAATTGGCTTTAAAAAGGGGGATTAGATTTGTGAATGATAGATCCATCAATGGCTACTGGCCAGGTTAACTAAAGGCAACTTCCACTGCCGAAACAGTTTACCTCTAGATACCAGTGTTAGGAGGCAGCTTTGAGAGAAGGCCTTAGCCTTTATGCTCTGTTTGTTGGCCGCTGTGAAACAAGATGCTGCCTGGATTAGATGGACTACTGTTTGATCCAGCAGGGTTCTTCTTACATTCTTATAGTCTCTGCCATCCCACAACCATTCATTAAAAGAATAAGCTGTTATTACTGACTGATTGACAGTATTCCTCCTTTTACAGTGGGACTTCCCTGATAATAGAAGGCCTTGAAACAGCCACCAAGGTTTGTTTGTTCAGCCTAATACCCAACCTAATGGACAGAAAGAATGTATTCCATTGCTCTCCTCTTTCTCTTCCTTCCTCCGTACAGAACATGCTCTCTCTCTCTCTTGCTCCTCTTGCTCTATTCTCTTTATATGAGCTTCATCTGAAATTTCTTTTGGAACACTGAGCCATGGAGATTGCAATAAAGTGTTCCTTCTAGTGTTTGCCCTTGGCATATTGTTCATTACTCAATAGAACGGAGAGATTTTTATATTTATTTATTTTTACAAAAATAATTTCCAATGCAAACCCAGCTAGTGGCATTTATGTTCTTGGGGACATACTAGGACAGGAAATTGCTTTCTCAACCACCCCATCTTTTGTTTGGAATAAGGTCATAGGACCACCCCACTGCAGCAGTTTTTCAGTGGTACTGTTTGCCAAAATCCTATCTGAATGCACCCTTCTTCCTTGAGCCTTTTCTTGGCCTCTTATATATAGGACTGCTTCTAAAATGGAAAAAAAATCATTTCTTTAAAGCAAGCTTGGAAACATTTTTGGGAAGGAAGAAGTGTTCCTATCCATTTGCTCTTCTTGTAGAAATATGAATACAACCGATAAAAATTGTATGTGAGATGAAATTATAGATCCTTTCACATTCCTTATCCCTGCTGTTTTGACTCCCAAATTCACATTTGTGCAATTTGAACCTACAATCCTTTATTTTTTGCCATGTTTCCTTGCACTGCCCCCCCTGTCAAATTTACACATCTGTCAATGTTCTTTTGGCATAATTAAGTTAGTGTTATGCATTATATGTTAATGCATCAATGGCCTTCATTAGACTGTGTACATTGTGCACAAAATCAGTGCATGATGTATAGATAATAAAACCAATCAAGGAAATCAACAGCACAAAGTGGAACATCAAAACCATTGAAGAAAAACAAATTGAAGAAGAACCACAGCAGAGAACATTTGTTTGTCTCTAATTGAAAATCTGGATAATCTCAACATCTAGGTTAAAGTTGGAAAAGATTGTCTTCAAAGAGCCACCTGTGTTTCATTCATTTTAACCTATTCCTTTATTGCCTGCAACAGATGTAGGCTCCTTCCCCCCTTCCTCAATAACCTTATCTTTTTCTTCCACTTCATCTGTCTGTGTGTGGGGGAGCAGCATTAAAAGAAGTGCCCCCCTAGGACTGCCAACTGCCAGGTACTAGCTAGAGATCTCCTGCTATTACAACTGATCTCCAGCCGATAAGAGATCAGTTCACCTGGAGAAAATGGCCACTTTGGCAATTGCACTCTATGGCATTGAAATCCCTCCCCTCCCCAAACCCCTCCCTCCTCAGGCTCCGCCCCATAAACCTCCCACCAGTGGCAAGAGAGACCTGGCAACCCTAGCCCCCCACTTGCACTCTGAAGTGGTATAACCAATGCAGTACAGGATTACATGATTTTGCTGATCAGGTACCTTAGCTCTAAGTGTGACTGTAATTCCATGATCTTCATGATTTCACACTTCAGCAACGATCCAAAAGGAATGTAGTTATGCTTAAGTCAACTGATATGACTAAGTACATAGATCTTTCCCAGGGATCCATGAGTACCGGGAGTCCAGCAAGAAAGTGTATTGGGAGCATGGACTCACAATGAATCATAGAATCATAGAGTTGGAAGGGACCACCAGGGTCATCTAGACCAATGCAGGAAACTCACAACTACCTCCCCCCCCCACATCCCCAGTGACCAGAAGATGGCCAAGATGCCCTCCCTCTCATCATCTGCCTAGGGTCACAGAATCAGCATTGCTGACAGATGGCCATCTAACCTCCTCTTAAAAACCTCCAGGGAAGGAGAGCTCACCACCTCCTGAGGAAGCCTGTTCCACTGAGGAACTGCTTTAACTGTTAGAAAATTCTTCCTAATGTCTAGACAGAAACTCTTTTGATTTAATTTCAACCCATTGATTCTGGTCCAACCCTCTGGGGCAACAGAAAACAACTTGGCACCCTCCTCTATATGACAGCCCTTCAAGTACTTGAAGATGGTTATCATATCCCAGTACTCATGATCACAATGTTCTCTTCATAAGGGAAATGTATGTGTTTTGCATGTGTGATGCAGTCAGAATGTGAGCACCAGAACCCAGACTGGGGTTTTTCTGTTTTCACTGTTGCAAAAAAAACAGTATTCCATTAATTCTTCCAGAAATATTTTCAAAAATCAACCAATAATTAATTACGCCCTGACCTGGATGGCCCAGGCTAGCCTGATCTCGTCAGATCTCAGAAGCTAAGCAGGGTCAGCCCTGGTTAGTATTTGGATGGGAGACCACCAAGGAATACCAGGGCTGCTGTGCAGAGGAAGGCACTGGCAAACCACCTCTGTTAGTCTCTTGCCTTGAAAACCCCAAAAAAGGGTCGCCATAAGTCGGCTACGACTTGAAGGCACTTCACACACACACACACACAATTAATTACACATCAGCTGGCACATGAATTAAATATCTTTATTTTTTTAAAGAAATCACATTATAATTTCAGCAACATGGCTTGATGTTTGCAAACAATAAATGTTGCTTTCAGAAATATTTCCTGTTAATTCTTGAGTTATTCATTGTGAATAATTTAGCTTAGAAATTGAGCCCCCTGTGGTTTTTATCCCCCCAAACAGACTGAGCTTATCTATTTATTTGATTTATGTATGTACTAATGCAGTAATTCTCAGGACCTCTCACAACAATTTCCTTCATAGAGATGCTTTGTTAATTTAATAATAAGGCGTGGGATTTGCTGCCATAAAATGGGGTGCTAGCCATTGGCTAAGAGGGCTTTAAAAGAGGATTAGACCATTTCATGAAGGACTAGCTGTTATCAACAACTCCTAGCCATTGGAATTTCTTGTGGAACTTCCATATTCTGGGTCACTTTACCTCAGAATACCAGTTGGTTTGAGCAAACAGGTAAAGGTAAAGGTAGTCCTCTGTGCAAGCACCGGGTCATTCGTGACCCATGGGGTGACGTCACATCCTGATGTTTACTAGGCACTTTGTTTATGGGGTGGTTTGCCAGTGCCTTCCCCAGTCATCTTCCCTTTACCCCCCAGCAAGCTGGGTACTCATTTTACCGACCTCAGAAGGATGGAAGGCTGAATCAACCTTAAGCCGGCTACCTGAAACTGACTCCCATCGGGATCGAACTCAGGTTGTGAACAGAGCTTTTGACTGCAGTATTGCAGCTTACCACTCTGCGCCACAGGGCTCTTCTTGAGCAAACAATTGAGGATTATTATTGCATTTATGCCCTGCTTGTGGAATTCCAAGAAAGATCTGACTAACCACTGTGGGAAATACAAGGTTGGAGTTATGTTATAGATGTATAAATATGTATTACGCAGTTCCTTCATCCTTTATTCTTTCATCAGTCTTTCAGTTATCTCCCTGTTCCTTAAGTGTTGCCCCTAATACTGGAGCTAAGTCTGATTTCTGAAATGGAACAGATGCACTAGGAAATAGCCACTGTTCAGTTTGAATTTTCAATTTTTATATGGTGCTGTACATGTGCAGTTTGGTGTAGTTTTCATTTCCTTCCGTTCATGTGCATCTCTTCACTGATGTACATGGGTGCATTGATAAAACACTGCAAAAAAAATCTTGATATGATTGATACAGCTGAATCATTTTTTTTTGTTTTTTTACGAGTGCACAGACTGCATGTGTGCAATACTAAAACAATGCACAAAAAGAATATTGATGCAATCACATGCAATCACAGCAAGTTTGTTTTGTTTTGCCAGTAGATTATTTTTATCAGTAGAGTACAGGGAGGGATATGCATATTGCACATCTTTATTTGAAAACTTTAAAAAGTTACAAAAGGAGCAAAATAAAAAGTAAGATAATGATACAATACAAGAAAATTACAGCACAAAAGCTTTTCATCTGGGTTCCAGTACCAAGAGATAATGAATCGAGACCTCTTTTGTACCAATTGTACCAAATTCTGTATGAAACCTCTTTTATAGGTACAAATGAGCTGAAGGATCTGAATGTTGCATCAAAAACCCAACACTGGAATTAATTTTAGTCATTCTTCCTAGTTACACACCAGAATTGAGGACTTGAAAGTAATGCAGAAAGAATGGGAAGAAACGCTCTCATCTCCCCATGTCAAACAACTAAATGTTGTAAGACAGCTGCATTGTCAAAACTAAAGCCTTGTTTCATTTTGCAGCGTCTCTACTAGAATGTACTGAAGGTGGGGCCCCCAGGTGTTTCACTTGAAAGAAAGATTCGAGAACGATATAGTTATGTTAGGGCTCAACTAGACAATATGTGTGATACAAGTTGGGTTGGGGGTCCCCCAACTCAACTCGTGCCACATGTAACATTGGGAAACTAATGTTCCCAAGTGCTGCAAGATTGGACTTGGCTTGCAAGGGCAGTGTACAGGTAGGGGGGCTTCAGCCTTCCCTCCTGTACCATTTTTCTGAGCCAAAAGGCCTGCAGTTGGGCCTGTGTGCCTCGTTCGGGGGCTCCACTAGGGTTGCCAGCTCCAGGTTGGAAAATGCCTGGAGATTTTTGGGGAGAGCTGAAGGAGGGCGGGGTTTGGGGAGGGAAGGGACTTCAGTGCCATAAAGTCCAATTGCTGAAGTAGCCATTTTCTCCAGGTGAACTGATCTCTATTGGCTGGAGATCAGTTGTAATAGCAGGAGATCCAGCTACCTGAAGGATGGCAGCCCTAGGCTCCACGTGAAGTCAGTACCGCAAGTGTTACACATATCATCTAGCTGAGCCCTTACAGTGCAATCCTAAATGGAGTTGTGTGTGGGTTGGGTGCTGTCAAGCAGCTTCTGACTCATGGCACCTTATGAATCAATGTCCTCCAAAACATCATATCATTAACAGCCTTGCTCAGGTCTTGCAAACTAAGGGCCATGGTTTCCTTTGTAGAGTTAATCCACCTAGGGTTGCTAACCCTCAGGTACTAGCTGGAGATGTCCTGACGATAGAGATCAGTTCACCTGGAGAAAATGGCCGCTTTGGCCACTGGACTCTATTGCATTGAAGTCCCTCCTCAAACCCCACCCTTCTCAGGCTCCACCCCAAAAACCTCCTGCCGGTGGCTAAGAGGGACCTGGCAACCCTCAATCCACATCATGTTAGGCCTTCCTCTTTTTCTGCTGCCTTCAACTTTTCCAAGTACTATTGTCTTTTCTGGCGACTCTCTTCTCATAATGTGACCAAAGTAGATCGAGAGTTACACCCTTCTAAGTCCATTTTAGGCAATGAACCTAGAAGGATAACTTTGTTTAGGACTGCAGTGCAAATATGCTGCAGCATATTAAACAGGAGTCCTGCAGCACCTTAATGATTAGCAAGTTCTTTATCTAGCATCAGTATTTGTGAATTAAACTCGGCTTAGTTAAAATATGACCAACTGGGTTCTCATTCAAGAAAGCTGATGCGAAAATGAAAATGTCTTTAAGGTGCCACAAGACTCCTGTTTGTTTATGAAGTGAAGAGGATCTCTGGAATTAAGCACAAATCTAGCATAGCTCAGTTTGCTCCATCAGGGCAGAAATCTGTGCTCCGATGTGCCAATTGGTGCCTGGCCAGCTTTTTAATCCCTTCAAGCAAACAAAATTGATTGTCTTGACTGAGCTGAACCAATACAAACAAACCTCTACAGAAGCTGTGTTAAAATTGCCTCTCCTCCTTCCCCAGTCAACCTCAAGACAGCCCATGGGGAGATGCTTGGATGCACGTCATACCCAATGCTCAAATGTCACCAAACCCTTGTTGAGGGGGTGACATTTAAAGTCCTCAAGGAAGCCCCTCAGCATTTGGCTCTCTGGATAAATGTGTTTGTTTGGTGGGGTAAGGAAGTAATCCCTACAGGAAGAAAACACTCCATTTGATTCCCCCCCCCCCCCGGTATTTTTTACAGAACAGGCAACAGATATTTCTAAGGCCCTCAGCAACCTCTGGAAATCTGTCTCATATCCAGCAAAAAGATTTGTCAGAGCAAAACAGACCTTTGCTGTATTATACACTCCAGTCAATCTGAGGAGATTACAGCGGGTGTTGGTCTTTAAAGTGCTACTGGACTCAAACCTTGCTCCCCTACTGCAGACCAACATGGCTACCCAACTGTAACCCCCTACCACTTAGTGGCTCCCCCCCCCCCCGTCTCACTTCCAATACTCAGAGCACAGGGTAATACAAGAAACAGGTCTAGTAGGGGTTGGAAATCTAGTAAAATATTATCAATAATCTTCTGTCAAAACTATTGGTTTTGCTTCATCTGGTGACTCACACAACACATGTGAAGGTGAAGCTTTTGTCTGAGGAGAATTAGTCACTTTGCTCCTGCGCCTTTGCTGAAGGAGTGCTTTGAGATTTCAAACTCTCCCTTCAGCTTGAGGAAAAATGAAATGGAACAGCTTCTTGCAGGTGGTGGCCAAGGAAGAAGGTATTCTGTCGGCCAAGAGGGCCATGCTGTGCGGAATGGCAAGAAACTATACAACTGGCCAATTTTGGTCTTTTTTAAAAAAAAAATCACTACCAGGTACATTTATTTACCACCATGTCTATCAGAAAACACCTGTCACCTTGGCAACTAGGCACATTTACAAATTCTCAGGCACAAATGTGTGTGTGAGAGAAAAACTACCAGCATGTTGTGTAGGACTAATGGAAACAGCTGCTGTTGCCAACAGAACAGCAAACCCAAAACAAGTGAAGTTGCTGTGCCAGGGAGAGGGAAAAAAGCAAAAATCCATATTTTTAAATGTCGGGATTTCTTTTTTTATCTTCTCAGTTTGCTCAGAGCAATCTATCACTGGGCGCAACAAGCACAAGCAAGAAAGGCAAGGGGCACCCTGTTTGTTTATGCCAGTGGTCCATCGAGTCCAGCATCCTGCCTCACACCGTGGCTCACTAGGTGCCTTGAAACACCTACAAGAAGCATGTTGAAGGCAAGGCTTTCCCCTCATGTTGCCTCTTGGTTTGCAAGCAAGCTGGGAGTTCCTGCTTGTTCAGAAGATTCCCCGGTTCTGCAGCAAAGTTACGTCAACCAGCCGAGAGAATACAAACTCCTCTCCCCAATGATCTAAGGATGGAGCATGATCCAGGAGTAAGGTTGCCAGCTCAGGGTTGAGAAATACCTAGAGATTTTGGGGATAGAGCCTGAGGAGGGTGGGGTTTGGGGAGGGGAGGACTTCAATGGGGTATAATGCCATAGAGTCCACCATCCAAAGTGGCCATTTTCTCCAGGTTAACTGATCTCTGTTGCCTGGAGATCAGTTGTTATAATCCAAGGAAATCTCCAGACACCAACTGGACCTTGGCAACCCTATGAGGTGTGAACTATTAACAGCGAAAGAGTTTGTGAAAATGGAAAGAAATAGAAGCAGATAAGGAAATTAGACTGCTCTATAAGAGCTTATAGTATTGCGCCCAGGGGGAGTGGGACTAGTATTAGTGTCCTTTGTGTTATTGTTCCAGGACCACCATGGACAAAACCCTCTTTATAGTCAACAATGGGGAGGGGCCACAGCTCAGAGGAATAGCATCTGCTTGGCATGCAGAAGGTCCCAGGTTCAGTCCTTGATATCTCCAGCTAAAGGGACTAGGCAAGTAGATGATGTGAAAGACCTCTGCCTGAGACCCTGGAGAGCCGCTGCCGGTCTGAGTAGACAATACTGACTTTGATGGACCAAGGGTCTGATTCAGTATAAGGCAGCTTCATGTGTTCATGTGTTCAGCAGTTCAGCATCTGATAATGGTGATACCTGGAAGAGCTTCATTAGCTGATCTCAGAGTACGGTAGAGAAGGTAAACTGGAAGGGTCTCCCTGTTTTATCTATTAGTTGTATGGAATTATTTCCTTTGTCAAATTGAATGTGGTAGTTCACTTGCACAGGGCTTCCATGGCTGTCTGAGGGGGTCAAAGGGGCCTGTGGCCCCCTCGAATGCTAAATTTGCCTGTTTTAAAATATACCATGATACAAACATACTTCCAGATAGTCAGTTAGAGGTCTAAATTAGGGCTGTTGATTCGGTTCGTCCCGAACCGAAAAACAGCCAATTTTTCCCCAATTCAGCAGTTTCTAGTTCGGATGGAACCGAATTAAAAAAAAGGTGGGAGAACAATGAACCGAATTTGGTGAGTTCAGGGCGATTGCCGAATAAATTCAGCAAATTCGGGGGCTCCGAATCAGCAGCATAACCATAAATGCATTAAAAACATATTTGCTCTTTTCAGTGGCTCTGGGGGGGCATTTTTGGAGGTAGAGGTCCCAAAATTTCAGCGTAGCTTGAGGGGACCCTTCTTGCAACCCCCCCAAGTTTTGTGAACTTTGGGTCAGGGGGTCCTGACCCAATCTTAACAAAACTTGGGGTTATTGCAAGAAGGGTCCTCTCAAGCTACGCTGAGATTTTGGGACCTCTACCTCCAAAAATGCCCCCCCCCCCAAGCCGTGGAAAGTCACAAATGTGTTTTTAATGGCTTTATTTGGCCGAATTTTTTCCCAAACTCGGAACTTGGTGCCAAATTCCACGGATCCGAATCGGGGGAGTTCGGACTTCGGCATTTCCTGAATCAAAATTGGCCGAATTTTGCCAAATCCGAATTTTACCGAATTTTTTTTTCATCAGCCCTAGTCTAAATGACCTTGCTCCCCCAATTATTTCTGCAGATTTTTAAATTCATTCATTCATTCCCCATCATTCTCCCCTATGGAAGCCCAAAGCAGCTCCCATCATTCTCTTCTCTGTCATTTTGTCTTCACAACCACCCTATGATTTAGGTTAGGTAGAGACCATGTGATTGATGCAAGGTCACCTAGCAACCTTCCATAACAGAGGTGGGATTGGAATCGGGGTCTCCCAGATCCTAGTCTGACCACTACACCACACTGGCTGTTGGGGGGTGCTTCAAAGAAGAAGAAGAACAACAACAACAACAACAACTGGCTTTTACAGTATATGCCGACTTTCTCTGCCACTTAAGGAAGACTCAAACTGGCTTACAATCACCTTTCCTTCTCCTCCCCACAACAGACACCCTGTGAGGTAGGTGAGGCTGAGAGAACTCGAAGAGAGCTGTGACTCACCCAAGGTCACCCAGCTGGCTTCATATGTAGGAATGGGGAAACCAACCTGGTTCACCAGATGAGCCTCCACCGCTCATGTGGAGGAGTGGGGAATCAAGCCCGGTTCTCCAGATTGGAATCCACTGCTCCAAACCACTGCTCTTAACCACTCCACCATGTGGCTACACACGCATCAACTAAGAATGGGAGCAAAAACATTCCTAGGGAACTGAAACCCAGCCATTTTGTGTGTGTGTGTGTGTGTGTGTGTGTGTGTGTGTTTGGATTCGTTCCTTGGCACTAGTGTAGCTGGAGAGGGAGGATACCAATCCATAATTTACAGAAGGATCTCTCTGTGGGCCCTGTCTTTAATCACCTAACCGAGCGTGAAATATCGCCGCGTACAGAGTCTCGGGTGAGAGAAGGGCATTGCCATACAGCCAGTATTCTCAGGCTGCACAAGTTTCCCTGGGAAGAAGTCAGACTCACTCTGAATTTCCCCTAGGTGTTGAGTTTGCCATCTGATTCCTGAGACTGACTTTGTTTTCTGCTTCCTGCAACTCCCTGGAGTACTGTCCACTGACTAGCTCACTTTCCCCTTGAATCCTAATCTTACCTACGCAGCAGGGAACACTCCAATAAGATGTAAAGAGTTGCTTCAACACAGACAGAAAATCTCTGCTTCTGATAAGCTTTCCATTATATTTTTACCGTCCTTCCTCCAAGGAGTTCAGGGCAGAGTACATACATAGTTCTGTCTTATCCTCACAACAACCCTTTGAGGTGGATTAGACTGAGACAATCATTGACCCAAAATTGCCTGATGAGCTTGATGGTTGAATGGAGGCTTGAACCCAGATCTCCTATGTCCAAGTTAGGGTTGCCAACCTCCAGGTACTAGCTAGAGATCTCCTGCTGTTACAACTGATTTCCAGACGATAGAGATCAGTTCCCCTGGAGAAAATGATCGCTTTGTCAATTGGACTCTATGGTATTGAAGTCCCTCCCCAAACCCCGCCCTCCTTAGTCTGAACCCCGAAAACCTCCTGCCGGTGGCAAAGTGGGACCTGGCAACTCTAGTCCAAGTCCAACACTCTAACCACTACTTTACACTGAATTTCACACTGGCTATCTTGAAGCTGGGGAGGGAAGGCAGCGTGGTATAGCCCAATCTTGTCAGATCTCGGAAGCTAAGCAGGGCAGGCCCTGGTTAGTACTTTGGATGGGAGACCACCAAGGACATCCAGAGTTGCTATGCAGAGGCAGGAAATGACAAACTACCTCTGTTAGTCTTTGTTAGTCGCCATAAATCAGCTGTGACTTGACAGCACTTTACACACACATCTTGAAGTCAATGTGAGTCACTTGGATGGGCACCAGCATTTTCTTCAAATTCCAGAAGCCAGATGCTATTTTTATAGTCATCACTCTTCCACTTTGTTCCCAAGAATTTAACTGTACTTAATCTGGTGTCCATGAAAGCACCTCAAGAAGATAGTCGAGGACAGCCGCAGGTGCGATCAGGTGAGATCAGTGCTGGCCTCCCTACTCCCACCCCCCCTTTTTAGTCTTCGGTCAACTTATTGGGGGTGGATAGCCGACCCAGTTTTGAGCTGTGTTGTTCTGTGGTTGGCATCATTTGCTGCTTTGGGCACTTTATAGATATGGCGACCATCTTTTTAAAATTAAGGAATGGTTTGATGGTTTCATATGTTTTATTGTTATAAAATTATAAAAATGTAAAATTTTAATGTTGTAACCCGCCCTGAGCCCGGCCTGCCCAGGGGAGGGCAGGCTAGAAGCATGAAAAATAAATAAATATTTTTTGTAATGATTATGCTTAATAACTGTACATGTGACATTCTAAGGACTGAAATCAAAGACTCAAAGGTCACTTCCATTTAAAAAAAAAGTTTCTAGCCCTTTTGGAGGTGGAGAAGTTTGAAAACGTGAACATTTTTCTGCTGAAGGCTCAGAAACTAAAGAAGGGATGTATGTTTGTTTCTTTTTTTTTACATTCATATTTAATTTTGTCAGTGGTTTTTGGTTCTCTGCGTTCCACTGTTGAGTATACTCATTTGTCCTGCGTATGCACTCCGTGAGGTTTTAATATGCAATTTAGAGGGTATTTACATGCACAATATACATCATTTATACATATTATATGTATAATACTGATTTATTGATGCACAAATAATGTTGAAAAATGCATGCATTTTATGGGGGGGAAATTCAATGCAAGGAAATAGAAAACAGTGCAAAAATAATGAATCACCAGTTTTATTCGCACAATGAAAAAGCAAAATCGAAGCTGGGAGTTGGGGGCTGAGAGAGCGGGGGCGAGGCATTTAAAAACACCCCAGCAGTTAGGGACAGCAGTTAGGAGCCTCAGCCCCATGTGCAGCGATGAACTGGCAGAATGGAACTTAGCTCCCATCCCCTTCAGCGCTTCAGCCTGCTGTACTGCCCAAAATGCAGCACAGTAAACTCTCAGCAACATTATGCAGTATGGGGTGCAATGTGGAGGGTAGGCTTTCCAGGCCCCGCAGCTCCACCGGCGGGAGATTTGCGGGGCTGCTGCAGACGTGCGCGGCAAGCGAGCACACCCCATGCGATGCGCCTACATCATTTCTGGGTCTACCCAGAAGCGACGTGGACACTCTAACGATACAGGCCGAAACTCTATGGTTTTCATAGAGTTTCAGCCAAGGTTGCCAGAGCGTTTGTGTCGCTTCCAGGTATACCTAGAAGTGAAGTGCGCTGTGTGCTCGTGCGTGCCCGCTGTGCCCTCCGGCCCTCAGCTGGCTGGCGGGCAACCCGGTGAATTGGCGGGATTTTACCTGCCACCTCCAGGCACCTGGCAACCCTAGTGGAGGGTCTAGAATAAGCTGGAAGAACTGGGTGGAAATCTTGCTTGAGTGGAAGTGCTCCAGTGTGGTGTAGTGGTTAAGAGAGGTAGTTTGAAGCAGTGGAATCTGATCTGGAGAACCGGGTTTGATTCCCCACTCCTCCACATGAGCGGTGGAGGCTATTATGGTGAGCTGGATTTCTTTCCCCACTCCTACACATGAAGCCACCTGGGTGACCTTGGGCCAGTCACACTCTCTCAGCCCTACCTACCTCACAGGGTGTCTGTTGTGGGGAGGGAAAGGGAAGGCGATTGTAAGCCAGTTTAATTCTCCCTTAAGTGTTAGAGAAAGTCAGCATATAAAAACCAATTCTTCTTCCTCTTCCTTGCAAGAACACAAAGAGATATACTGTTCAATCCTATACAGAGTTACACTCTTCTAAACCCATTGGTTTAGAATCTGCTTAGGATCTCACTGTCAGTTTAGGATGCATGCCCTACTAAGCATCCTAATAGTGTTGCCAACCTCCAGGTGGGGCCTAGAGATCTCATGGAATTCCAACTGATCTCCAGACTTCAGAGATCAGTTCCCTTGGGGGTATCAGCTGATATGGAAGGTGGACTCTATGGAATTATGGCCCACTGAGGTCCTTCTCCTTCCCAAACCCCAGCCTCCCCAGATTCTACCCCCATTCTGCAGAAATTTCCCAACCCAGAGTTGGCAGCCCTACTAACCTTCTGACTTGTCCTGATCCTAGGGTTGCCAGCCTCCAGGTAGTAGCTGGAGATCTCATGCTATTACAACTGATCTCCAGCCGATAGAGATCAGTTCACCTGGAAAAAATGGCCGCTTTGGCAATTGAACTTTATGGCATTGAAGTCCCTCCCCACTCCAGACCCCGACCTCCTCAGGCTCCGCCCCAGAAACCTGGCAACCTTACCTAATCCTCAGGCCCTGAATATCCCTCTTCTTCCTTAATCTCTGCTTTCTCAACCTCAGAACTTCTCAGAATGGCCCCTAACTAGGGTTGCCAGGTCTCTCTTTGCCACCAACGGGAGATTCTTGGGGCAGAGTCTGAGGAGGGCGGGGTTTGGGGAGGGGAGGTACTTCAGTGCCATAGAGTCCAATTGCCAGTGTCCATTTTCTTCAGGTGAATTGATCTCTGTTGGCTGGAGATCAGTTGTAATAGTAGAAGATCTCCAGCTAGTACCTGGAGGTTGGCAACCCTATCCCTAACTAGTTTCCTTTCAAACAGAATGTAGTTTCTTTAGATCAGAACTTGGATTCTTCTGGTATGGGGGATACCAGGTCAATTAATGGAGGTGCTGATATGGAGTGTGAGCCTGTCTTTTGTTTCATAGCGAGCTTCACTGTAGTGCTGAAGCTCAACGGAGCATATTGTGCTTCATGGCACAGTTTCACCCAATGTTATACAAACTAATTTGTTGCAGTTAATAATAGACTCCGCTGGCATCCCTTCAATAATTAAAAAAAAAGAGAGAGGCTTTGGTGAGCTAAAAGGGACACCTGCTGGTCAGTCGTATCATTGCAGGATATAAACTCTAGGTTTACACACAGAGATGATCCTATTATTGATCGGTGTTGGAATATCCACAGCATTGCAGTTAGGGTTGCCAGATCCCTCTTCGCCGTTAGCGGGAGGTTTTTGGGGCGGAGCCTGAGGAGGGAGGGGTTTGAGGAGGGGAGGGACTTTAGTGCCATAGCGTCCAATTGCCAAAGCGGCCACTTTCTCCAGCTGAACCGATCTCTGTCGGCTGGAGATCAGTTGTAATAGCAGGAGATCTCCAGCTGGTACCTGGAGGTTGGCAACCCTAATTACAGTCCGTGCATATGTTTGTTCTCTTTTCCACAGGCTAACAGTGACATTTAAAGGAAATTTAAAAGGCCGTGTGACTGAGCCAAGTTATAATTGTGACAAGCATTGTGACAAGGTTTGCATGGTGTAGAAGTTAGAGTGAGATTAGGATGCAGGAGAGTAAGGTTTGAATCCCCACTCTGCCATTGAAGTTCACTGCCTGACCTTGGGCCAAGCACAGCCTCAATCTCCTGCACAGATTTGGGTAGTTGTGAGGATAAAATGGAGGAGAGGGAAACAATGTTGCCAGCCTCTTTGAGCCCTTAAGGTAAAGGTCCCCTGTGCAAGCACCGTGTCATTCCTGACCCATTGGGTGACATCACATCCCGACGTTTACTAGGCAGACTTTGTTTACAGGGTGGTTTGCCAGTGCCTTCCCCAGTCATCTTCCCTTTACCCCCAGCAAGCTGGGTACTCATTTTACTGACCTCAGAAGGATGGAAGGCTGAGTCAACCTTGAGCCGGCTACCTGAAACGGACTTCTGTCAGGATCGAACTCAGGTCGTGAGCAGAGCTTGGACTGCAGTACTGCAGCTTACCACTCTGCGCCACGGGGCTCCTTTGAGCCCTTACTGGGGAGAAATGTGAGGCATTCGTGTCTAAATAAAATAGATACGTGTATGAGAATGTATGGCTCAGCCAATTTGTGGGTGAGGTGACCATTTTCAGTGTGAAAACAGGAAGTGTTCCCTTGTAGATTTTATCTGGCTTTTTGGCCTGGGGTAGGGTTGCCAGGTCCTTCTTTGCCACTGGTGGGAGGTTTTTGGGGAGGAGCCTGAAGAGGTCGGGGTTTGGGCAGGGGAGGGACTTCAACGCCATAGAGTCCAATTGCCAAAACAGCAATTTTCTCCAGGTGAACTGATCTCTATCGGCTGGAGATCAGTTGTAATAGCATGAGACCTTCAGCTAGTACCAGGAGGTTGGTAACCCTAGCCTTGGGCTTTCTCACATAAGGAGTAGGATAAGGGTGGCTACCCCTGAAGCATATATGCAACAGAGAGCAATAACATTTTAGAAAAAGCCTAACTGAATGGAGAGCCTCATGGCGCAGAGTGGTAAGCTGCAGTACTGCAGTCAAGGCTCTGCTCACACCCTGAGTTCGAGCCTGACGGGAGTCGGTTTCAGGTAGCCGGCTCAAGGTTGACTCAGCCTTGTATCCCTCCGAGGTTGGTAAAATGAGTACCCAGCTTGCTGAGGGTAAAGGGAAGATGACTGGGGAAGGCAATCGCAAGCCACACTGTAAAAAATAATCTTCTTAGTAAATGTCGTGATGTGACACCACCCCATGGGTCAGTAATGACCCGATGCTTGCAGAGGGGACTACCTTTACCCTAACTGAATGGACTTCCTGTTCTTGTCATGTCATGATTCTGTCTGTGTAATTTAAAAATGGGGGACATAAAGGGATGCATTAACCCCCCTGTGGTTCCTCTCTAATTTTTTAATGCCCTAATTTTGAATACATGAAGTTGCCTTATACTGAATCAGACCCTTGGCCCATCAAAGCCAGTATTGTCTACTCAGACTGGCAATGGCTCTCCAGGGTCTTAGGCTGAGGTCTTTCACATCACCTACCTTCCTAGTCCCTTTAACTGGAGATGCCGGGGATTGAACCTGGGACCTTCTGCATGCCAAGCAGATGCTCTACCACTGAGCCACAGTCCCCTCTCCCAAAATGCACATCCATTAAATGTGAATGGGCCTTGTTGGGATTTTTCCTTCGTCTCCACAGGAAAAAAAAAAGTGTCTACCTAAACTGCAAACAAATTAAAGCTTTTTGAAAAAATGACCTTAAAACCAAAAAACTCCAACTGTGGTCATGCATATATGTGAAAGAGAGAAACATAGCATGCGGCAGGTGCCATGGCTCTGTGGCAGAGCAGATACATTGTGTGCAGAAATTCCTCTTTCAATCCCCGGCAACTGCAATTAAAAGACTCAGGTAGGAGGTGATAGGCAAGACTCTGTCTGAGACCCTGGAGAGCTACTGCCAGTCTGAATAGATAATACTAACCTTGATAGGCCTTGATTTGGGATAAGGCAGCATCAGGTGTTCACGGGGGTTCCTCTCTTCCTCTACACTCTCCCACTTTCTGTGTACAGCAAGCCTTCTAGAATCAGAGGGCATAGCTTAGAGGCAGAATACATGATTTGCGTGCAGACAATCATAGACATGATCCCTGGCATCTCCATTTAATGGACTGTGCATAACAAGGGAAGAACATTGTGCAAGTACCAAAGCAGCGTATGTATAAGTATAGCAGATTCTAAATAATGCACAACCTGCCCTTGACACACTGGGGCAGATGTAATCCAAGCAATTATGAACAAGCATCATCAGTGGTTACCTGGTTACCACCACACTATTCAGAAGAAACCTACAAAACTACTTAAAATGCTTTTTCATTTGTAATCGTGAGGAGGTCATAGCTATGAAGATAAAAGCTGCTCAGTTCAATAGAAAATGGATATGGTGAACAGGGTCAGTTTGAATATTTGCCAACCAACCCCTCAATTCTTTTTGCACAATTACACTGTTTTTTGCTCCCCTATCAGTAGCTACTTCACAGTCATTGAGTTGAATCCAACCAGCTTTTGCCCTCCGTCTTACCCAATTTCCTGCCATGTAGCAACCTCCATCCCACAGGGCTTCAGCATATGCAGGTCCCATGGCTGTTAGTGTAGCCACTTTGGATGGTCAAAGAGGATACCGCCTTCATGCTGTAGTGGTTAGGAGTGGTGGACTCTAATCTGGAGAACCGGGTTGGTTTCTCCACTCCTCCACATGAAGGCAGCTGGGTGACCTTGGGCTAGTCACAGTTTGCTCCGAACTCTCTCAGCCCCACCTACTTCACAAGGTGTCTGTTGTGGGGAAAGCAAGGGAAGGTGATTATAAGCCATTTTGATTCACCTTAAAAGGTAGAGAAAGCCAGCATATAAAAACCAACTCTTCTCCTTCTCCTTCTCCTCCTTCTCCTTCTCCTTCTCCTTCTTTACCTTCACCTTCACCTTCTCCTTCTCCTTCTCCTTCACCTTCACCAGCTGTAAAACTGGTTGGGTCCAACCACTCTTTTTTAAACAAAGGAAAATTCTTTCTTGCTGGCTACATGGTCCAGCCAATTAGGGATCATATAGCTAGTATGATAACATCATGGTGCCACATAGCCAATCAGATATGGCTATACAGTAACATGATAAAGTGAAAACAATGTTTCCTCCCCTCAATGTTAATGGGACCACTCTTACACCCTGTTCTGTAGCACATCTCAAATGATCACCAACATTGCATTGTAAAAGAAGTGAAAATGGTCATAACGCATGGCCCCTCTCCATTTCTGTTCAGTTTTCTTTAAAGGCTAGTATTTTTCTAGCCAGTATTGTGGGCACCTGACACCCTAGTACACCAGGCAAGGTGTTCAGGACTGGAGCAAGTGTGCAGGGATGGACCACTGTTGTACAGCCAGAGACAAAATTGCATCCATCTTGTGTGCCTAGCTACAGAGCCAACTGGGCAAGTTCAGGCTTGTTTGCCTGTTTCCCTTCAGGAGGAGACCAGGTGCAACCTGGAATCAAAAGGACAAAAGCAAGACTTCTTCAGCATTTATATAGCACTCTCCTGCAGCAGATAAGGCACACCTTAGTAATCACATCAGAGACAGAACTCTATTCTGAGAATCGGAATGGACACAAACCCATCAAGTTTCTTCACTGCCAGGAACCAAGCCCTGTGGCTCACCCATTCTTTCCCCTGACAGATACTTTCCCAGACCTCACTCTCATCTGGAAATCTATAGCCGATACTTAGGGGCACTCAGCCCAAAGTATCTAGGCATTATTTCTGATCTACCTCATCTCCTGTCCTTTTCTTACCCAAACTCCTAAACTCATCAAGAGCAATCAGACCTTTTGTCCACTGGCAATGACAGGCTATTATCAGATGTTGCCAGGCGTAGTGAAACCAGACCTACAACTCCTATTTGGGGTATAAATATCTCCCTGTTTGCCATGGCAAATTGCTAGCATTTTCCCTTTGATCCAAAGCGTGAGCCCTGTATTTGCGTGTGCAGTTTTCCTTCACTTTCCTTATGAGAAATGCTGGTTGTTACTCGTCTCTATGCACCTGCCTCTCTTTGGACCTCGCTCCCCAGATTGGTAAATATACTTTCCCCTGGGAATCTCTAATTCTTGTGTCCACCTTCTCCTACCTTTATTTTCCTAGTTCTTGTATGTATTGGGATTTGTGTGTTTTCCTGTGTGTATACAAATGTGATTATTTTTTAATAAAACCATTAAAATTTATAAAAGCTTCTTTATTGGGAACCTTTTCCACTCATGCGCTCATCCACGTAAAAATAGGTTCAAAGATTCCCACGCCAACCTCTCACAAAGCTGTACCCGTCTCCTAGCTAATTTCCCTCATAAAAGGAGACCCCTCTATTTGGTGTAACACCAGTACACAGCCCTACTTAAGAACTGGATACACAGAATCTGCTTCCACTCTGCCCTGGCAAAAGAGTGCAAGCCGACAAGTCCTAAATACTTTTCAAATGTTGCAATTTCAGGCCCTTTACAACCCAGTGTGAACACCAACCTCCCAAAGGTTCAAATAATAGCCTCTGTAATATACTGGAAATAATTAGAAGGACCATAATTGGTTAGGATTAAAAAGGGTTTCTCATCAGAAAGTGATGGAAATAATGACCAAATTAAATTAGTTTGATACTGTTTCCAGCTAGGGGGTGGGGGTGAGAGGAGAGATGATTTATAAGTCGAAATGGCCTTGGTTAATTGCAGGGGTTCATCGTGCTTTGATTCAGTCAAGACTTCAGAGATAAGGACTGATCTTTGAGAATTTGCCAGGGCCTCTCGTGGATTTTTTTTTTTTTTTATCATTCCTTTCATTCTCACTTTGAATTTTTTCCCCTAGTAAAACTTCACAATGATGTTGATTAGCGAATGTTTAGTTGGAGTCTCAAAGTTTCTGACTTGAAAGGGAGTAATCATACACACAACGAGGCTTTGGGTTGAGCGGAAGAATGAAAGGCAAAACACATTCCATTGGCTTTGATGTAAAAAAAAAAAATTACACTCAGTGTCTGTGTCCCTCCCTCCTTTATGCAAAGTCGTTCACTCCACACTGGACCCAGTAATTAAAAGTACTCATAAAATGTTATTATTAAAGGAATAAGTGTGTGCTAGATGCTTGTTAGAAGGTCAACCTCACAAAAGAGGGATGGTTCAGTTGATCGTCATGTGAGAGAAATGAGAGGGAAGACAATTAGGAGTGAGGGCCCCTCTTTTCCCATCTTTAGGCTGGATGTATTAATTACCTTGTAGTTATATCAGCGAGGGGGAAAGATATGTGCACGAGCAGTTAGCCTGTTATTAACAGTTGCTAAAAAAGGCCCATGTCATCTTTTCCTTCCATCTTATTGTTTTCACTTTGTCAGGTATTCAGGCTGGATGTCTGATCCATTTCTCTATCTCACGTGGCTCACATTTTAACAAAGGAAAAGGCTCAGACTCATGGTTTTCTGAGGGCAATCCTCATTGGCCTTTTATGCATGGCTGTTTCACTCGCGGTCCCCCCTCCCATGACTTCGGATCTTTGTCTTGATTATGCATGGCATTTCCGACAGTCAGAGGTTGCCTCGCTCTCCCCCTGTGTTGCCACACATTTTGCCCACGTTTTCAAATTTGTAATAAAACAGGTCCCTGAAAATGCGGGCGAGAGCTGCGGAAACACAGGAGGAGAGCGAGGTGACCTCTGGTGGTAGAAATGGCATGCATAATCAAAACAAAGTCCTGAAGTCATGGGAGGGGTAACCGTGAGGAAAACACCCATGCATAAAAGGCCATTGAAATCCAAGATGAAACCAGTGGGAGTCTATGCATAGAGAAAAATCACTTCCTCCCAAATAGGGTTGCCAGGTCCCTCTTCGCCACCGGGGGGAGGTTTTTGGGGTGGAGCCTGAAGAGAGCAGGGTTTGGGGAGGGGAGGGACTTCAATGCCATAGAGTCCAATTGCCCAAGCGGCCATTTTCTCCAGGTGAACTGATCACTATCGGCTGGAGATCAGTTGTAATAGCAGGAGATCTCCAGCTACTACCTGAAGGTTGGCAACCCTACTCCCAAAAAACTTTGACTTGATCAGTGTTGGTTTTACCAATGTCTGGGGTGGGAGGCAGATTTCCCCCTCTTTCACATTGTTCATAAGTTCACTTTTCTTCATGGGAATAACCGAAAATCATACTTCCTGTACTGAGAACCATAGGGACTGGGCCTAGAGATTCACCTCAGGACCTTCAGCATGCAGATCTGACACTCTACAACTGAATCACTCTTGCACACCTCTCAGATTATTCTCCTGTGATGATAACTGCATGGAAAAACCTCAGCATGGTTCAGGATGAACAGATATTGAGTCAACAGTGTTGAACTGCCATGTCTGAAGAGTTACCATGGCATTCTACACAAGGCAGAAATATGCTTACAGTTCCTAAGTCTAGCGTTTAGCTCTGAGGCTAAGGAACTTTCCTGAGTTTCACTTTTGGGGCAGCTTGGGGACTGAATAGCTACCTTGTGATCCACTGGTGTTTCCCTGGAAACCACCCTTCAGAACTGGAGAGGGCAATTTATTCTGTGGAATCCAAGGAGGCTGCCTAGGTTGGATGCCTACCCGTCCATCTCATAATGAGCACTGTTTCTGAGCGCTGACAAGGTGAGAATTCGGCAGCAGCTTGATTGGGAAAGCATAGCAACGTATCATAGCTGCAGATGTCTTCACCTGTCTAAACTATGCAAGGCTGCTAATAAATACTCACAGTAGCCTCATATCATAACTCCTTCAGAGAACCCTGAGCAAAACACAATGCTCAGGAGAATGGCAGATATGGCTTGGCAACATGTTTTTTGGACCCCAATGCAAGGGCACCTTGAAAGAACACAAAGCGGTTGCTCTTTGGATCTTCCTACCTTGGAGATGGTAGATAGATTTAGCCTAATTCTGCATCCCTTTACTTTTATTGATGACTTTTACCCCTACGTTTAGGCAACTTCTCTATTTTCTCTTTCTCGTCTTGTCCTGTGAATGTTGGTGTGAGAAGGCAAACATCAGGGAAAGGCCTTGGATGCTGTACGAAACAGGACACTGTTCTAAATGGACCACTGGTCTGATCTAGCAGGGCTCTTCTTATGTTCTGAGACTCTTAGCTGGGCAAAATGAAATGCCAGGCAGCCCGGTTGATAGACGCCAGTCGCAAATCTGATGTGCTAGAGATCTCAAAATTCATGAACATCTGCAGCACACGATGCCCAGTTTTGTAGGGAAACAGGCCATTGCTTTTCAGATTGGTTTTAATGATTTTATTTTGGGTTTTTCCAAATTCACACAGCCAGATTGCTTCCTCCAGTCTAAGTGGCATGTAACAAAGTGTTGATAGATGCCAGCAGTCATGACTGACTTCTATGATTATATTTTTGTGTTCCGTTGAGTGACAGGATGAATTGTGTGAATTCATTCTGCAGTGAATGGATTTCTTCAAAGCACCTTTCACAGAATATGAGCTTCCTCAAAGGCTGAGGAGCTATTCCTAGCGGAGCCAAACATTGTACTAATTTATTTCTTTAGAAGAGAAGCCAACCCCTGCTTTTTGTTGCAGACCTTCTGTAGCCTCCGTGGTTCATAACACAGATGTGTTTGGCCCTTGGGCTCTAAAAGGGAGATAATGGATTGCAAACAAAACTCCTCGTTGGAAGTTATGCTAACTAGGAAAGCACAGTGTTTGAGAGTCTTCGCTGCAGATATCACATTACAGTTGAGACACCATCCAATCAATTCTCATTCTTCACCTGCCAAAGGAATTACTATTTGAGGCAGAAGAACACCTGCCTCTTGCTTGCTTGCTTCTAGTCCTGGGAGAAAGGGGCAAGATAGCTCACCAGCCAAAGGACTGCCAGTTGGAACCCATCAGGATTTCACTCTGTTTAAGAAAACATTCCTGGTAACCGCTTTTCTCCCTTAATAGAACTGGATGATTTTGCTGTATGAGATCCATCAGACAAAGCAGCAAGAGCCTTATCAAATTGGTCAACTTTAACTAAAACAACGAGCCTGAATGATTGACGTAAGATCTGCCAATCCGACGCGCTCTTAAAGGAAGGGGAGGGAGAAATCTTTGAGAATTTGCATGGGGCCCTCCAGCCAAGTCTACAACTAAGAGGATTCTTTGACCGGAAGACTCTGTGCTTTACCCAACACCCCTCTCCACTTCTCTACAAAATCAACAGGAAGAAGGTCGTAGGACCGGAAATTCGTCTTACTCGTGTTACTTCAAAACCATTCCTGAAGGTAATAACCATAGAGAAGAGACGATAGAAGGTCCACGATGAGGCAATTCCTGAAATACTTCCTGGCTTAGCCGATCTAGAGCGTCTGGAAACTCGTTGGTATTTTCAATTTTAAAAAAGTTTTCTTTTTAAGTTTAAATACTTATTTTTTCAACCCGAAAAAGATATTAAGTTGGTCAATGAAGTATTCTCTATCAACTATATGTGATGGACTCCTGCTAGATGACCAGCAAATTTTTAATTAAGTTACATATTCTGGAACCTCCCCCTGATCTGGCTTAATACATAGCCCTGCTCCTATGAAATCAAAGGGAATTTTACAGAATTCAACCATGGAAAAAAAAGTACAGGACATGCTTGCTAAACATTCTGAGGCGACAATTAAACAATTAAAACAGATTTCAACACAGATGGCTCAACTGATTTCAATGATGACGACTCTTGACCAATCATCACAGGTATGCAATCAGAAGTTGGATCTGGTTATAGAAGACATAAAAGTCTTGAAAATTCAAACGATGACCACAAATACAGACATACAAGCAATGGACTCTTCTGCCCAAAAAGTCATGGAAGAATACAAGGATACAAAGAAGAAGACAGAAGTTCAAGAAAGCAACCAGCCGGCGATAAAGAGATCAGACATACAAGAAATGGACTTTTCATTTAAAAAAGTCATGGAACGACGTGTGGATATAAGGAAGAAGAGAGCAGGTCAAGGAATACAGATTGAAGCCACGATGGAGATGAAGCCCAGAAAGAGTTATTTTTGGATACGTACCCTGTCTGAGGAAATGAGAGAGAACAAAGAAATCCTGTTCCCATACCTGACTGGCCTATTTCAGTTACAGAAGGAAGTATTAGACCATGGTTAAAGGATTGATTTAAACATGATTGCTGGATCCAAAGGCTTTGATAGTGTGGACGGGTGGCATGGCTATTAATGATGTAGTGGAATTAAGATTAAGACATCATTTTGGGAATATAAAAATAAGTCCTCCTTATATAGATTATCAATTGATATAAAGGTATATTGGAATGGGTGGACTTTTGATATGGATTTGGGATATGATTTACACTGAAATAAGATTGATTAAACAGGAATCCCCAAAATACCGGAGAGAATGTTGTTTAGTATGATTAAATTTATGTTATAATGGCTGCAATTTGAGGTAGCCAAATAGAAAGGGACAAAGGTTTCAGAATAAAGGGATTAAATCATTTTACTGTTAGAACTGGTGGAGTTGGAGAAACTAGAGGGGAGAATTGAAGGAATCACTGTAACAATGTACAAGATCTGGGAATAATGGAAGGTTACTTTTTATTCTGATCCAAAATGTAAAATTATATATAACATGAAACTTTAGAATGAAATTAATGCTAGGATCAGTATATGTTAACGAAGGATAATAACACTTTATTAAGAGGTAGATGGAGGTGATGGGGAAGTCGCTTTATTTTTCTTTATGTTTAATGGTAATTAAGACAACATTCAATATAATTGTGATATTATTTTTACATTGTTGTCAAAATTATGGAGAATTTATAGTTTTAAAAAACCAATAAAATTTATTAAAAAAAAAAGGATTTCACTCTGTTTGTTACTGATTTCAAAAATACAGTGTTTCAATTCAAAATTTTCAGTCTCTGACATGAGTACACCCCTCCGGTGGAATTGCTGCAGTGAGGGCCGGCTCCAGGTTTGAGTGGGCCCTGGGTGATAGAGTGTAACTGGGCCCCCTTTCTGCTTTGGTACTGCCCCTTTTGCCTCTAACCACACTCCTTCCACTTGGCATCTCCCCTGGGCTATCCTTTTCCTTCCATTTCAATTTGCTTACTCTGGTAAAGAGATAATAGAAAATGTTGCTTTTTTAGTTATTTTGAGTACTTTGTATAAAACCAGAGAGAACAACATTGTAGGACATTGTGGCTCAGTGGTAGAGCATCTGCTTGTATGCAGAAGGTCCCAGGTTCAATCCCCAGCATCTCCAGTTAAATGGACTAGGCAAGTAGGTGATGTGAAAGACCTCTGCCTGAGACCCTAGAGAGCTGCTGCCGGTCTGAGTAGACAATACTGACTTTGATGGACCAAGGGTCTGAGTCACTATAAGGCAGCTTCATGTGTTCAAGAAAACATGTCTTCCATCATTTTGTTTGGAGCACTGTTCCATGAAGTTGGCTTCATTTGTGTAAAAGCAATACAAATGTTGTTGTGGAGGAGCCTTGGTCTAAGGATCTTCAGAACAGTTCTCTCCACTCTCATCACCGAAACTGAGGAGCCAATCCATATCCCTCCAAAATGTTTAAGCAATGTTGAAGTATCCCAAGATACTGAAGATTTTCCTTTGGAACCATCTGACAGACAGAAGGGAACTTCAGTTTACGCTCAACACAGGATCAAAGGAACCATAGCTAATACAAGAAAAAAAACCTATTTTAATATTGAGAAAAAGCATCATCTGTTTGTTTGTTTGTTTTAAACCAAGAGTTACATCTTTGATGCTCTGAATTTAATCCTCCAAAAGCATCACAATCCAAATCATTAATTATTGGTTTTATACATATGTGCTTTTTAAAAATAGTGTATTATCTTTTTTTGATTGTTTTGTTGCCTTGAAGATCCTAACTGGTACAACGATGGCTAAGTATATATTTTTTGCCTGTGTGTACCTGTGTGGTGCACATGATGTGTTCCATTAGAAAGTGCCTCTAATGCACCAACTAGTTGTGGTAATAGCAGCAAAACCAATTTAACAGCATTTATTCCAACACATAGCATCCCAAGATGTCCGAGACAGAGTTTTCAGGGTCAGTTTTGGCACATGCTGTAAATCTACTTCCCAGCATTTTGTTATTCCAGAGGCGGGGGAGAAGGAATAAATGTGATGGAGTGTTACAAAAAAAAAAAAATCCCTTTGCCTCACCAGAAGTGTTTGCAGAATGCACCAATACAAGTTTCCAGTTGTGGGGAGAACAAGGTGCAATGAAAGCCTGAGGACACCCCCCACCCCACCAAGAACAATGGCTTGCACTCCTTTGGCACTGTTATCACAACATTGGCCACAAATATTACACACCAACAATACATGCTTTTCTGTCACCCTGTCCAACAGAATGCTTGCAAACCCTTTTCCTGTTGTATCTGTGACATGCAGAAATTCTGAAAGAATTATCCTTGATGTCCATTGATTTGCTATTAACAAAGGCCTCTTATGCTTGGCTGTTTCCCTCGTGGTTATCCACGACTTCGGGTCTTTGCTTTGATTATGCATGCAGTTTCCGACCATCAGAGGTCGCCTTGCTCTCCCCCTGCATTTCCCAGCATTTTGCCCATGTTGTCAAATTCAAGATAAAACAGGTCTCTGAAAACGTGGGCGAAACGCAGGGAAACCCAGGGGGAGAACGAGGCGACTTCTGACTGTCAGAAATGGCAACCCTACCGATTTTCTTTCTTTTTTAAAAATTTCTTTTGCGGCCGGGAATCCTCTGACGAGGCAGCACAGCTGTGATGCTCCTGGCCACTACCTATCCCCCCCCCCACAATGAGCTGAAAGTCCTCTGAATGGAATGGAAGAAAACCGTGCTTCCCAGCAATCCAGTAAATTCTAAGCATGTGCCACGAGAGGCTGTTAGTCAGCTGCCTGGGTTATGATGAAAGCCACCAAATTTACAGATGTAAATGGACTCTAAGCATAAATATATATATTTTAAATTGTGAACAAATCAGCAATCCAAGACAAAACAAGTACTGCAAGCAGGGCAAGCCTGATTTCTGAGCACATTATTTATGAGGATTGCAGCATCACTAATTCCATATACCTTGTTATATACACCCTGTGATAAAAATCCCTGCATATCACAACATCCTGTTCAACTAAGCTATCAAGGCAGGCTGCCTGTAGAGATTCAAGATGAATAGAGTAATGAAGACTGAACAAAGCCCAAGACAGGGAAATATGCACCCAAAGGTGATGAGATTTCTGAGTTTCCAGGCTTTTGTTCTCAAGGTGGAACAAGGGTTGCCAGATGCAGATCATTTTTCGTCACTGCTGGAAAATGGAGGAGCAAAAGGGAAAAAAAGGGGTAATTAATGAATAAAAAGAAATATATATCAAAATATCTGCATAATTAGAAACAATCATTTTATGTCAATCATTGTTCTAAAATAATGTACTGTATTTGCTGCAAATTCATTGCAAGCTCTTAACTGGTACACATTGTTATATTGCTGGGATGTGGAAGTCCAGCAATCCTTCATTTGTGAAACATTGATTTACTAACCACTGGATTTTTTTTAGCTCAGTGGAAAGAAACCTCTCTATCTGTTAACAGTTTCCCAAGGCCAGACTAAGGAATTTTTACTCACTTGGGTACTATTTTTATCCTTTGCAGGAAAAAAAATGGTTCTAGACTGAAATATATGTATATATGGAGGAGGTACCACTGCTCCCAGGCTATAGGTAACTGCAAAATTGAAATCTTACCCCCTTATCCCCTAATAAAGATGTCAGGTGGGTTTTCTTTTCAGACCTTTAAAATGTTTATTCTTTGACAAATTAGTTATTTGTAAAGCATGAAAAGAACCAAAAACTCTTCATCAGGTCATAATTAGTAAGGCATTTTTGACCTGATCTCCCAATTATTGCAACTGAACAGGCAGCATTCATCAGGCCAGGCTTCAAAGTAGGGTTGCCAGCCTCCAGGTACTAAGCAAAAAAAACACATTAAAAAACACACGTACACATAAACTGGAGCCTCTACAGAGCAATTTGAATGCTCCCATACAAATTCTCTCTTTGCAAGTGCCAGCAACAGAGTGTTCTAACAAGAGTTTGGGTGCTGAAGTAAAGCTATTTTTTTTTGTTACAAAAGGTTGCAAAGGCGAAGCTAGACAATCCTCTGATAATCGAACATTTGCAAAATTAAGGACATAAATTCTGTAGCAAATCATAGCCTTCAGTTCAGCTTGTACCAGTTTAGCCAGGTTAAGTTAAGGATGAGTGAATATTCCTTATTCCATTTCTCATTACATTTATTTATGGGTTTTGTCAACTGTTTTGGTTCTCCGCTTTGCACCGCTGGTTTTGTAGATTTGTTTGCATTGTGCATGCATGTTGTATAGGTCAAAATAACACAGCTGAGAAATTCAGAATCATCCCTAGGTTGAGTTCACTGAAATGCATTACAAATGCAAAGCTTCAGTTTAGACCTCAGGTTTAACAGTGGCCACTGAGATCCTAATGCAACCCCATATTTGAGCTAGATTTAAAATGATACAGGCATACTATTTCATTGCTTATCCCTGATGGCTTGAGTAGAAAATCTCTGTTTTGATTTTGTTTCTCCCTTGTGCAAATTGAACCCATATGCTCAATTTTGCTTCCTCGTGTTGAATTTGTGCCATATAATAGATATTTTTAAAATTAGGGTTGCCATCCTCCAGGTACTAGCTGGAGATCTCCTTCTATTAAACTGATCTCCAGCCGATAGAGATAAGTTCACCTGGAGAAAATGTGCATTTTGGAAATTGAACTCAATGGCATTGAAGCCCCTCCTCAAACACCCCCTCCTCAGGCTCCACCCCCAAAATCTCCCACCGGTGGTAAAGAGGTGTCAACCCTAACCTGGAAGTTGGCAACCCTACCAACGGCGAGGCATAGCTCATCCTCCTGAGGTTTTAAAGGGTTGGGAAAATGGAATTTAACTTGTGTGGTTCCTTGTGTGGACTCCTCGTTTCAATAAAGAGAACCTTAAGGAGCACCATTGAGTCTGGATCAGTCTGTGCTGCCCCTGGAAGACATGTATGATGTCCCACTGCCCTCTGGTGGGGCCACACAGCCTTTTTTGCTGGGACTCAAGCCTCTCCACTTGGTCTAGGGTTGCCAGGTCCCTCTTTGCCACCAGTGGGAGGTTTTTGGGGGTGGAGCCTGAGGACAGTGGGGTTTGAGGAGGGGCTTCGATTGCCAAAGTGCCCCTTTTCTCAAGGTGAACTTATTTCTATCGGCTGGAGATCAGTTTAATAGCAGGAGAACTCCAGCTAGTACCTGGAGGTTGGCAACCCTACCTTGGTCATCTTCCCCCCTCCCCTAAACTGAGAGGTCCCAGAGAGTCAGCGTGATGTTAAGAGCAGTGGACTCTAATCTGGAGAACCGGGTTTGATTCCCCACTCCTCCACATGAGCGGCAGACGCTAATCTGGTGAACCGGGTTGGTCTCTCCACTCCTCCACATGAAGCCTGCTAGGTGACCTTGGGCTAGTCACAGTTCTCTCCAAACTCTCTCAGCCTCCCCTATCTCACAAGGTGTCTGTTATGAGGAGGGGAAGGGAAGGTGATTGTAAGCCGGTTTGAGACTCCTTAGAGGTAGAGAAAAGCAGGGTATAAAAACCAACCCTTCTTCTTCTTTAGCCTGTGCTCATATAGATGGGTTATAATCCATCTATATGGATAACTAGAAATATCTGCAGGTGTATTTTTAGAGATTTCCTGTTATACTGCTAGCAACTGAGCGTGACAACCATTGAGCATACACAGGAATGTTTGGCTGCAGGGGAGGAAGCCAGGGAGTTATATGTAAAGGTTAAACATAGTAACTGACTTAACCTCTTTCCATCTTACTAAACCTTACAAAATAAAATGTATCTGAAATATTAATAAAATATATCAAGGGAGAAAGCCAGCAGTCAAGCTGGAAGGGCTCTTTCTGGTGTTTTTATTCATTTAAGTATTTACAGTTCTTATAACCCACCTTTCCTCACATGGTATATAAGGCAATGTACAACAGAAAGCAAAAAAACCATCACATAGAACAATTGACATCAACAAGAACAGCAAAAAGAAATCCATAATGAACAATGCAACAAATGGGTGTGGAAATATCTATTATTTACTCTCTCTTCTGATGCCCTTCTGAATAATGAGGAGGTGGCGTGAGCCAGTGATAGAGATTCTGCTTTGCATGCACATTCCAGGTTCAAGTCCCACCAAGTCCAGTTAAAAGCCTAAGGAAGCAGGTGCTATGAAAGTTCTTCTTGAGACCCTGGAGAGCACTTCCAATCTATGGACTATACTGACCTGGGTTCTCCAAGGGAGAAATCCTAAGCAGGTCTACTCAGGTTTGGAGTGGTGGAGTCTGATCTGGAGAACCGGGTTTGATTCCCCACTCCTCCACATGAGCAGCGGAGGCTAATCAGGTGATCTGGATTTGTTTCCCCACTCCTACCCATGAAGCCAGCTGGGTGACCTTGGGCTAGTCACACTCACAGGGTGTCTGTTGTGGGGAGGGGAAGGGAAGGTGATTGTAAGCCGGTTTCAGTCTCCCTTAAGTGGTAGAGAAAGTCTGCATATAAAAACAAACTCCTCCTCTGCTGCTGCTGCTGCTGCTTCTTCCTCTTCCTCCTCCTTCCCCTCCTCCTCCTCCTCCTCCTCCTCCTCCTCCTTCTTCTTCTTCTTCTTCTTCTTCTTCTTATTATTATTATTATTATTATTATTATTGGATAGGGTTTACTCCCAGAAAAGTGTACTTAGTATAGTGCAGTCCAAAAGTCTGACCAATAGAAATCATTTCATGTTTGTATGTGGTCAATTCCTAGTAATTCTTCAAAGCTATAATACTACAAACCAACCAACAGTGAAAAGAGGAAAACTGACTCTGTTGACCAGAATGTAACCAATTATTAACAGAAATGAAAGATGGGACATTGGCTCTCTCATACTTGTAAGCCATGGGGGGGGGGTGGGTGAGCATCACACAACGAGCCCCCGATCCTCGACTGGACTTTTATTTCAAATTAACACCCAGAACTGTGCTGCCTAGGCCTCCTGTAGACCAGCCGTGCAACGAACACCCGCTGTGCATTTTAATTTGCAAAACGTTTGGCACCTCAGCTGCGTGTACTTTGATCGGTGATGGCTGCAGCTGGATCTGTGAAAAAGTCCCGACCATGATGCTAAACAGATCAGCATTGCTTTCCCTCCTTCCTAATGCCATGTACAAACACAGAGCAAATTAGATGCCTCTGTTACTAAACATTTCAGCTCAATCAGCCAGACTCAGGGCAGCTTCACCTGTCAGTAATTTACAGCCCTGAACAGAATACTATGAATACACTGGGCTTATTTATTTTATTGCCAGATCCAAATTCCCTACATTTACTTGACTTTGTCCAAGGAGATTAAAGCAGCATTAAAGCTGGAGCCAGCGTGGTGTAGTGGCTAAGAGTGGTGGTTTGGAGCAGTGGAGTCTGATCTGGTGAACTGGGTTGGTTTCCCCACTCCTCCACATGAAGCCAGCTGGGTGACCTTGGGCTAGTCATAGCTCTCTTAGCTGGTTTGAGTCTCTGTTAAGTGGTAGAGAAAATCAGCATATAAAAACCAACCTCCTCCTCCTCCTTCTTCTTCTTCGCTTGAGAACTACCTTGTGAGAAAACAGTGGGAATCCTTAGAATGCTTTTCCAGGAGTAAGCCCCAGTCAAGTAAATGAGGCTTACTTCTGAGTAGACCTGCTTAGGATTGCTGTATGAGTGTATCTTTATTACGGTCCATGACCAGCACAAAAACAGGTACAGGGAATAGGATTGCTGTATTAATTTCAGGGATCTGGAACCAGATATCCTGTGGTTAAGCAGCCACTGTAGCACACTATGCAATAACTGAAGTAATGGGTTTAGGGAGCAGAAGTAAGTTCTAAGTTATTCAATGGGGCTTGTTCCCTTTACACTCATACTCCTTTGTGTGTGTTTGTGTCTGTGCCGTCAAGTCACAGCTGACTTATGGTACCTCCATAGGGTTTTCAAGGCAAGAGATGTTCAGAGGTGGTTTGCCATTGCCTGCCTATGCATGGGCTGAGATAGTTCTGAAAGAACTTTTCTAACCCAAGGTCACCCTGCAGGCTTCATGTGGAGGAGCGGGACATTGAACTTGGTTCTCCAGATTAGAGTCTGCCCCCCTTAACCACTACACCACTCTGGCACCCTTTTCATACTCCCTTAGGGGGACCCAATTCAAATGTCCATTTTCTACAAAACTAAAATCAGTACGTACGAGTCCAGTGTATGTTAGCACAATGAAGGGCTCTTGTGAGTCTATCAGTATAGCTCCATATCCTGCAAAATCCTTGAGAGAAGAATGAATGGGATGTGGAAAAACCTAGGGATCTGGATGTGGATCAAAGCTTTTCAGAAGACAAACATTAATTCAACATGAGCTCAATGTGTCACTAAAGATGCAAAAGTATACATGAGGGAGGGATCAGCAAGAAACGTGAATTTCCCCTGGAAGCTGACTGAGGACTACTCAATCTATATAACACTAACCGTGCTCAGACAAACCAAGAGGAGAGGGTAGGCCCCTAACTGCCCTGATATATAACAAAAAGTTCATGAACCACAAGTGAATAATGTATAACATGTGTATTAAATGCTGTCTGTTAAATAGTGCAGATTACCAGTACATTGAAACCCCATCAATAATATATTTCCTAAAGTGTACAACGGCCTCTGTTAATAGTGATCTTGCAGTTAATAGTATTGAAGGACTGAATAAATCATTTCCAAAATATCGAGGCTGCAAACAGCAGCACTAGAACTGATATGTTTGTGTTGGGAGAAACCTCTCTGACCAGGGCTTTCAAACCTAATTGTCCAATTGAACCTCTTGGAGGTTGCTGCAGAGATGAATTTTCCTGGGCTGATATCTGGACAAATCGTGTTGGGGCGATTCTCTAAGATTCACCCAAAACTCTATAGTTAAACCATCAAGTTTGGGGCTATTCCTACAGCACCACAATGACATCACCTCTGAGTTTGCACTGGAAGTGATGTCACATGTTGTTGTGACACCAAAGAACCTGCAACCACCCAGCCTGTCAAGCAGGGGTGGAGAATGTAGACTCGTGCCAGGAGGCCCCCGTATCTATGCTGGTCAACAAACAGCTCAGTATATTCCTGCTGTACCTACTCGATCTCTCAGCAGCCTTCAGAATAATTAGCTATGCTGTACTTTTGAGCTTCCTGGTGGGGATGGTCCTGGGAGGCTCTATCCTTCAATGGCTCTTTTCCATCTTAGAAGGTAGGTACCAGAAGGTGGTGCTTAAGGAGTAATGCTCAGTCCTTTGGAAATTAACATTCGGGGTCCCACTGGAGTTGATCATGTCCCTGATACTTTTTAACATCTACATGAAGCAGCTGAAAGAGATGGTTTAAAGATTTTGAGTCGTCCTTAGAGAAGACGACACATAATTCTGTCTCTCTTTTCAATCAACATCTAGAGAGGTGGTAGAAGTGCTAAGCCAATGTCTAGATTGGGTGAGCATTGTGCTATTTTTGACCTCTAAAGCCGTAACTTTCTTGGGCATGGGCCCTGAGTACATCTCGCCGGTATTGTCTAATTTAGGATCCACATGAGATCCTATCTATAGCTTGGTTGCCTAGGACCTGAGTAAGAGCCTTTTCTGCTGCAGTGCTGCTGCCTGCTAATGATGGAACGTCTTCTCCCAGAAGTGTGACCTTATCCTGTAGAACCTTCAGAGCTAGTTCCAGAGGGCCTTCAGTGTAGACTGAGGAACTTCTATGGTGGTCTATATTAGATGTTGGCCCTGATGGGAAGAACTTGACCTCTCTTTTATTTATTGTGTTTTTTTTTTTTAAGGTTTTTGATTTTATGTTCTCATTTTTAAATTGTATTGGGGATCAATCACCTTGGGTGCCATATATTGCTGAAAAGTGGTCTCAACATCTACTAAATAAATAAATATTCCCCATTACCCTAGCAACTAAATGGATTCCTGTTTCAAGGTGTCTTAACTTGATGGATTTCACACTGTTCCAATTCTTGACAACGTGCTCTCAGTGGAACTGAGAGTATCACCTGTCATGGTTGCTTTTTTCACCAAGATGACTTATGATCATCTCTTGACATCTTTGCCTCCTAGGCACTGGCATGATGATATATTTGCTTTTAATGAGCAGGACTGGAGGTCAACAGGCAATGGTTTCTAACAGATTGCAAAACCTCTAAACAACAGATGTCGCGTGTGCTTTTCTGATCTCTTACCCATTGCGGCCTATGCTCCCTCCAGCAGAGCATCTGATCCAGTTCAGACTCCCAGAGTTTAGATATAAAATTTGAAATCTTGCTTTAAACAATAATATTAGTAAACCAATGGTCACGTGTTCTTTAACAGTGCCTTGTACCTTGTACCTTGCTGAAGTGCTAGTTGTGCTTATACAGTGGTGTGGGAAAAGACCATGATCAGAAAAGTTGACTTTTTTATTATAACTTCATATGCTCTAGCAATTAACCTTGGCACTGAACACAAATTTCATGGGACTGCTGAAATGCGGTAACTTCAACTCATCTGAAAAATGGCCATGTGTCTAAGACTTGTGTATTTAACACTTGATGGGAGGCAGATACTTACAGTGGGTTTAATTATTCCATCATGTTCATATCCTGCTTCCCTTCTTCGTATTTTCAGTCTTGTATGGGATTTGATACGCTTATTTAGGAAAGCTTTCTGCTTAATTTTTGTCCTATAATTTCCCTGATTTTGTCTGATTAAGGAAGACCTTTAATGACATTTTCACTTCTTTTTTGTGTGTGTGCATATGATAATTTAAGGTAACAGCCCATTTGGTATACCAAATGCAACAGAGACAGAACGTACGACATCTAATTATGCAGTTTGCAAATGTGACAGCTCTGATGCTGCTGCCGTGCAATTCTCTGTGGTTAAATTAAAATTATAATGACAGTAATTACATTAATTAGACCTTTTTCCTCGTTTGTTACCAGCAAAGTTTTTTGCATATTTACATGAGTAACATCTACTTTGGTTTCTCCGGAAAAAAGGCTAACGTCACTAAACAGTTGATTTATCGTAGGTCTTTAATGCACAATGTTATGCTCTGAGAGAGAAGGCAGATGCCAAAAAGTAGGGATTAACATCCCTACAGTTGTGTTCATAAATTATTGAAATGCTCAGCCTGGAATCTGTAACGCTTAAGGTATTTAACCAGGCGTGTGGAGAGATATAGGAAGAAAGCCACAGGCATCACTGTACCTAAGACACAAAACATTTATGAATTTACAGATCAAAGAATGTGCCAACTAGTGAGGAGGCAGGATTGTAATTGGGGGAATCTGGGATACGGAACACTTCCAAATTTGGGCCTGATCCATAACTGGGTTTGCCCCCTTTGCCAGTGTTATCAGTGATGCCTATCAAACTTACCCTTGAGGAGAGATGACGGGCAGAAGGCATGGCTCATGCATCAAACAAAACCCTCCTTAAGAAGCCTCAACAGAGCCAGCGGTTCTGTTAAGTGGTTAAGAGTGGTGGACTCTAATCGGGAGAACTAGGTTTGATTCCCAACTCCTCCACGTGAGCAGCAGACTCTAATCTGGTGAACCGGGTTGGTGAACTCTAATCTGGTGGACCGGGTTGAAGCCAGCTGGGTGATCTGGGCTAGTCACAGTTTCCTCTGAACTCTTTTAGCCCCACCTACCTCTCAAGGTGTCTGTTGTGGGGAGAGGAAGGGAAGGCGATTGTAAGCCGCTTTGAGACTCCTTGAAAAAAAGCAGGGTGTACATTCCTGGACAGCATCATATTTAGACTTTTGACATTATTGCCAGATGAGGTTATACATACAGTCACAGAGATACACTGACAGGATTGAAAGATGACATTCACCATACAACTTTAAACTTCTGTCCCATTAATGGACCACCCCTGTATGCTTGTAGTACACACTATGAATTCATATCCTCCTCTGTCATTCTTGGTAGAGGAGGCCGCAAAAAATTGAAGTGGCCCAGCTAGGGTTGCCAGCTCTGGGTTGGGACATACATGGAGATTTGGGGGCGGAGCCTGAGGAGGGCAGGGTTTGGAAAGGGGAGGGACTTCAATGCCATAGAGTACAATTACCAAAGTCGCCATTCTCCATGTGAACTGCTCTCTATAGGCTGGAGATCAGTTGTAATAGCGGGAGGGCTCCAGCCACCACCTGGAGGTTGGCAACCCTAGGTATAATGCCATAGAGCCAGCGTGGTGTGGTGGTTAAGAGTGGTGGTTTGGAGCGGTGGGCTCTGATCTGAAGAATCAGGTTTGATTCCTCACTCCTCCACATGAGCGGTGGAGGCTAATCTGGTGAACTGGATTTGTTTCCCCACTCCTACACATAAAGCCAGCTGGGTGACCTTGGGCTAGTCACACTCTCTCAGCCCCACCTACCTCACATAGTGTCTGTTGTGGGGAGGGGAAGGGAAGGAAATTGTAAGCCCGTTTGATTCTGCCTTAAGTGGTACAGAAAGTCGGCATATAAAAACCAACTCTTCTTCTTTTCAAAGCAGCCATTTTATCCGGGTGAACTGATCTCTGTTGACTGGAGATCAGTTGTAATAGCAGGAGATCTCCAGCCACCACCTGGAGGCTGGCAACCCTAGGCCCAGCCTCTCATGACCTCTGAGATGCCCTGATGCTAAGTCAATAATTTGTACCAAAATGGGGCCCAAGCTTTGTATTACTTGTCTATTCACTGACTTCTAGAATCTTTATTTGGACATTTGGTAACTCGCCAAAACAAGCAACACCAAAGCCTGATTCTGAATGCCCAGAAGGACCACTCTACCAACTTGCAATTAGGCCAACAGCACTGCAACAATGTGTCTTTAGCATACGAAGCGAGATTATCAGTAGGGTGCAGGGCCCAGGCAATTTAGCTCAGATTCATACTTGTCAACTGAAAGGAGAGATGAAATGCAACTTCGGGAAGGTGCTGGGACCGTCTTTTCCCCAAACACTCATTGAAAAAGCTAATCAGCAAAAGAAACATGTTATGCCGAATGTTTAGAGATTCACGTTCATTGAAAAAAAAGGAGAATTTAATAGGTATTTGTCATCTTTTTTCACAAAAGATGAATCGTCCCCTGAAGGATATTTTTGCCTAATTTTAATCTTTAAAAAAACCTATTTATATATTCATATAATTTTGCCTGTAAGCTCCCCCCTCCCCAATCACTCCCCCCCCCCTTGATTTAGGAGAAATTGAGATTTTAAAAACTAAATGGCATCTGCTGATAAGGCATCTGGAGGTAAAATTGAGCTCCAGACAAGCTGTTCTGATTAGTTCCCTCCTAGTTTGTAATTAAACTGAACTGATATGGTCATCAATCACAGCAGATTCAGCAATGGTTTCATATGGACTGTACTGAATATATGCCTAGCCTGGGTGCACTTCCGGAGGAGCCATTTAGCATGATGAACACATCTTTTCAATGTGCCAATAAAACCAAACATCTTAAAAGTTAAATATTGTATGGCTCAATGGCCAAATAATGACCGGGGAGGGGGGGCAGGGGGCCACACCAGCCACCAGATTTCCTGCCGTGCCTCTTTATCTTTCTAATGACTTAGTTCTGCCATTTGCAGTCTCAATAAGCCAAAACCTTAAAGTACTTCAACAGCCCAAACTGATGGGATCATGAATCTACTGTATAAGCGGATTGCCTCCAAGCTTATCTTAATTATGCCACAGCATCAGGCAGCCGTTGGCTGTCTGCTTGCCATGTTTTCAGTCTCATCCCGTGCCTCCATTTTACCCAGCAGAACTTCTCCATTTAATTTCAGAATGTCAGCATGTGCAGTTTGCTGCAACTTCCAATTCAGTTCTTTTGTAGCTTCTCCCAGCATGGTCCAGTGGTTAAGAGCAGTGAACTCTAATCTAGAGAACCGAGTTTGATTCCCTGCTCCTCGACATGAGCGGTGGACCCTAATCTGATGAACCGGGTTGGTTTCCCCACTCCTGCTGGACCGTGGCTCAGTGGTAGAGTATCTGCTTGGCATGCAGAAGGTCCCAGTTCAATCCCTGGCATCTCCAGTTAAAGGGACCAGGCAAGTAGGTGATGTGGAAGACCTCTGCCTGAGACCCTGGAGAGCCGCTGCCGGTCTGAGTAGACAATACTGACTTTGATGGACCAAGGGTCTGGTTTAGTTTAGGGCAGCTTCGTGTGTTCATGTGTACACATGAAGCCTGCTGGGTGTACACATGAAGCCTGCTGGGTGACCTTGGGTTAGTCACAGTTCTCCCGGAACTGTCCTCGAGCTAGTCACACTCTCTCAGCCCCACCTACCTCACAAAGTGTCTGTTGTAGGGAGGGGAAGGGAAGGAGATTGTAAACTGGGTTGATTCTCCTTAAAAGGTAAAATCGGCATATAAAAACCAACTCTTCTTCTTCTTCTTCTTCTTCTTCTTCTTCTTCTCTAGAACATGTGCACCAAATGCACAATTGCCCTTTTGTGCATTGTTAAAACTTTGCAAAAAAGAAGCCCCTGATCTTGCTGAAATTGTAAATTTGTCTGTTTTACTGATGCTCAGTCCTGTGCATTAACAATTATTACATTGAAAGTATCTGAATAAAAGCACATGTCATCATGGGGGGTGGCGGCAACATTTTACATAAGTACAAAGTACAAAGCACATGTGTTTTTGGAACATACACATACGATTTTCAAGATTACTTCTTTTAGTGTTAAGAGAAATTCTCTTAATTCCTCTTGGCCCAATTTCTCCATGCAATCCAAACATCCATTTCTTTCCCTTTTTTCAGAAATTTGGAATCTGTTTCTCACCAATTCCATTTGATCAAAGACAAATGCAAAGGTAGGAAGGGCAGAAAAGGAGCCTCTGCGGCACTTCATAATTTCATTCTGCAGATGCTCAGAGGGAGGCAATGTCTCCCCAAACCTTCCTATCCTAATGCTAGAGCATCACCCTGTGGTGTGTAACATAAAACAGCTGCCAAGGGCTCATGTTTTTAAAAGGGTGCGTTGGTTTCTCATCAAAGAGAAATCTCTTTTTTAAAACAGAATAAGAGGAATCAGTGGTTGTTATCTACAAAAGAGAATTTAAAAAAAGAAAGTCCCCTCCCCATAACAGTGCTATCTCCTTTGCAGTTCTTTATCTATTTACTTGGGAACATAAGAAGAGCATTGCTGGATCAGACCAAAGGCCCATCAAGTCCAGCATTCTGTTCACAGTTGCATCTAGGAAGCCCACAAGCAGGACTACCACAACAGCATCAGTGTTCTATATGTTCACATAGGGCGAAAACGCATGGTTGATTTAGCCTCCTTTATTCCCTGTTTCAGCCAGGATTCAGCCAGGATCGAACGCGTGTGTTTCGCTGAATGTGCGTTTGATCCTGGCTGAATCCTGGCTGAAACAGGGAATAAAGGAGGCTAAAGCGACCAGGCGTTTTCGCCCACAGAGAGGGACTCACATTGCCTTCAGGCAAAAATTCTAATTGGAGAGAACTATAAATCTTAGGAGACTCAGATCCTTTCCAGTCCTTCTGCTATATAGTGGAGATGAGCAAATGTTCCCTAATTCATCTCTTTTTATATTCATTTGTATTTTTATTTATATTTTCACCTGCACTTTCAGTTCTCTGTCTTTCACTGTTGTGGATTTGTTTGTATTGTGCAAGTATGTGGTATCTTGTATGCACTTTATACAATATTTATCCATACATTTTATGAGGAGAAATATGGTGCAGGGAAATAGGAAATAGGAAAATAGAGAACCACAGGTTCAATTTGAGGAGCAAAATTAAAACACAAACCTTCAGTTAGAAACAGCAAGAATGAAAGTTTCAAAATTATCTCTACTGCCTACTTGAAGTCTGGTATTGTTCCATAGTATTGCTATCAATTCAAAAGCTTATCTTTCTAGTACTCTTGAGTGATCTGGGGAACCCAGCAAAACTAAAAACATGTTTTAAAAGGAACTATTTTGTGCTTGATTTGTATTTTTGTTAAAATATGAAACTGTTCATAAAAATGAAGTAGCATGCCTAGAAACAAAAATTAAGTATCCTCAGCTGTGATGGTGCTATTGAACATATGAAGCTGCTTTATACTAGCCCTCTACCCTTCGATTTATTATTTAGGAAGCGCTATCCTGCCTCTCTGGAGAACCTGCTCAAAGTTGCAGGTACTTCACGTTTGTTCATAGAAGGGGAGCTAGCCTATGTGTCCTGGCCTTGCCTCTTGCCTTATGCACAATCACCAGTTTGTGCACACAGCATCTACGCAAGTACGAAGCATAAGTACATAGGGTCCCTTACTGTTAATGGGAACTCTGCTTCTTTGAACATTTCCAATCACAGGAATGGAATCTAAGTATGGGCATTTTCTATGAGCATGAACACCATGCCCAAGAACCAGCAATCACTAGGGTTGCCAGGCCTCTCTTCAACACCGGAGGGAGGTTTTTGGGGAAGAGCCTGAGGAGGATGGGTTTTGGGAGGGGAGGGACTTCAATGCCATAGAGTCCAATGGCAAAAGCGGCCCTTTATTCCAGGTGAACTGGTCTGTATCAACTAGAGATCAGTTGTAATAGCATGAGATCTCCAGCTAGTACCTGGAGGTTGGAAACCCTAGCAATAACAGGGGGTGGGCCCAGTGCACTCATGCTTATTCCCTCTTAGTTGTAACACATGTCAGACCATTTGACTGCACATGGTGTTGCACATCTCCTGCTGCCTGGCTCTTTTAGCTGGATATGATGGGAACTGAACCTGTGTCCTCCTGTATGCAAAGTGGATGCTCTAGCACTGATCCACCTCATCCTTCACTGTCCACTAGCAGAGGATTGTCCACAGTATAGCAGCACATTGATCCCCTCTACCATAACATGTAATTTGTACTTTAACCTCCTCTGAATGCCGTACATGTTATTTGCATGACCAGTAAAATTAGGAAGGGAATGTTGTGTAACGCCTGGCTGTTGTTTACCATATTTCCTTATGAGCCAGCATGCTACAGTGGTTAAGAGCAGTGGTAAGGAACAGTGGGCTCTGATCTGGAGAACCAGGTTTGATTCCCCACTCCTCCACATGAGTGGCGGAGGCTAATCTGGTGAACTGGATTTATTTCCCCACTCCTACACACGAAGCCAGCTGGGTGACCATGGGCAAGTTACAGCTCTGTTAGAGCCCTCTCAGCTCCACCTACTTCACAGGGTGTCTGTTGTGGGGAGGGGAAGGGAAGGTGGTAGCTGGCATGAGTCTCCCTTAAGTGACAGAGAAAGTCGACATATAAAAACCAACTCTTCTTCTTCTCTTCAAATATTCATAAGATAGCCACAGACACTCTCTCTCTCTCTCTCTCTCTCTCTCTCTCTCTCTCTCTCTCTCTCTCTCTCTCTCTCTCTCTCTCTCTCTCTCTCTCTCTGCATGTGTATGTTTCCACAATTTGGAAAGGCAAATTGATACAATTTTTCTAATGATTGCATTTACCTTTCTTTTTTATTATCAATGGCTTTGATAAACAGACAGGCAGACAGATAGAATTGCTGCTTTGCCTGGTCTTTGAAAAGGGAAAAACACCAGCTGGTATCTTTGGAATGTTTTAAGATCCCTGGGTGGAAGGCATGACTTTGTCCATGGCCCTCAAATTATCATTCAACACTTTCCATTCTGTAGTGTGTTTTCGATTACTTCAGTTTCCCTGCAAGAAGGTCAGTAGGTCTCCACTAGAAAAGCTAGATGTTTCTGTTAGGAACTCAAGCAGCAGCGATAAGGTGGAGTACAAAGAAGAAATATATTTAGCCTGGTTATCCTGAGTATACAGCTCAGCTTCACTAGAAATGCATTTTCTTTGCTCAGTGGAAGTCACAGATCAGGAGGCGTGACTTAATTTTTATTCCTGCTATATCAGCAAACCCCATCTCATCCCCATTTCGATTTAATTCCCCGTCATTTTCTGTTCCTCACACTGATTTTTTTTCCTGTGAAAAATGTGCAGAATTCACTGTTCTTTCTGTATCAATAAATCAGCATCATGAGCATACTGTGTGTGCATAAATGACATTCATTGCACATATAATGCAATGATGAGGTCAGGAAGGCCCAACATCTTTATCACTCCACAGAATGTGTAAAATGGAATTGTTCAGGAGGGTGCTTTTATAGAGAACTGGAAACAAAAAAACACTCCCCCAAAGAGGTGTGGTTAATCGATGCTGGAGAAAATAGCATGTGAATATTTTACTCGTAAAAAAAACAAAAAAACTTCAACTGTCAACCCTTTATTCTATATCAGACCAAGATTAAAACACAGGATTCTGTAAAACAAGAATTTTATTATGTTTACAACGTTTGTGGGAGGGAAGACAGCAAGGTATAGCCTGATCTTGCCAGATCTTGGAAGCTAAGAAGAGCTGGCTTTTGGAAGGGAGACCACCAAGGAAGTCTGCAGAGGAAGGCAATGGCAAAACCACCTCTGCTTCTCACTTGCCTTGAAAGCCTGTTTCTCGCTGAGAGGCAGCATGTGTAGTGGTTAAGAGTGGCAGACTCCAATCTGGAGAACCGGTTTTGATTCCCCACTCCTGCACATGCAGCCTGCTGGGCGACCTTGAGCTAGTCACAGTTCTCTCAGAACTCTCTCAGCCTCACCTACCTCACAAGGTACCTGTTGCAGGTGGGGGGGGGAGAAGGGGATTGTAAGCCACTTTCAGTAGATAAAAGCAGAGTATAAAAACGAACTCTTCTTCTTCTTTGGGTCACCATACATCAGCTGTGACTTGACAGAAGTTTACATGCACACACATAACTTTTATATTATATATAAGTTCACTTATATATAATTTCTTATATGTTATCTTGAATTGTACTATTATACTGATAGTGTAACATGGAATTATTTCTTCAAAAATGAGCCTTTCCCCCCAAGTATCTGTGCATGTATTCATTTGCAGTCAAGTTATGTTTCAAGTGGAGGATTCACTCCACTACCAACAACAAAAAAATAGTGTGATCATACATACAGGGGTGCTGTTAGCCAGCAGGCAACAGGGGCAGCTGGCCTGGACCTAGGGTGGCTAGGTCCCTCTTTGCCACTGGTGGGAGGTTTTTGGGGTGGAGCCTGAGGATGGCAGGGTTTGGGGAGGGGAAGGACTTCAATGCCATAGAGTCCAATTGCCAAAGTGGCCATTTTCTCCAGGTGAACTGATCTCTCTTGCCTGGAGATCAGTTGTAATAGTAGGAGATCTCCTGCCACCACCTGGAGGTTGTTGTATATAAAGGCTGGCTAATCTCCTATTAAGGAAAAATATCCCAACACGCAGCCACTTCCAATTCTTTTGTTATTTTTATATTTTTCCCATGCTTAGTATCTCTTTAAATACCAGTTCACAAAGTTTCCATAACACGATTATCAATACTAAATCACCATAGACAAAATAGATAAATGTCCACAATGTCCTGCAATCCAAGTCCTCAAAGAGAAATTACAGATGTCTTGCTGCACAGTGTCGTCTTGCAATGTGTCTTCTAAAAGTCAGCTGACAAGCTGACCAATAGGATTCCTCTTTTGCACAGCCTTTTAACAATCCATACTCAGTATCCACCGTAGTGAATATATGCAGGCTAATGCAATGATATTATGCTCGGGGGTCGCATAACTGAGTATGGGTTGTCTATTTATCTATTTTGTCTATGGTGGTTTAGTATTGATAATCGTGTTATGGAAACTTTGTGAACTTGTATTTAAAGAGATACTAAGCATGGGAAAAATATAAAAATAACAAAAGAATTGGAAGTGGCTGCGTGTTGGGATATTTTTCCTTAATTGGAGATTAGCCAACCACCTGGAGGTTGGCAACCCTACCTGGGCCCCATGCTTGGATCCTTGTACTCCCAAAGGAGGGAGGAAAGAAGAAGCACATGCACCTGCTGTTGCTCATGCTTGCCTGATGTGGTGCTCAGGAAGTTGGCTTCCAGTGGTGGCAGGAGCTTTCGCCCACCTCACACAGAGCAAGAGCCACTCTTTGCTTGGCCCTGGTGAGGGTAGGGGAGCAGGCAGCAAAAGGTGGCAGTGATTCTGGGGCCAAATCCTAGATTTTTGCCCAATGCCCAGAATCACTAAGACTGCTCTTGCATACATAGGATTGCATCAACATTCACTTCGTGTAGTGTTTTACTGATGAGTGCATGCACTGCTGCACATGCTTAAAACACCAGCTAAAAAGACTCTTGACACAACAGATCTCAAATGGATCTCTAATTCTGTCGTTCCAATCACATTGGCTCATTGGTTGTCTTCAGCTGTTCGTCGGTTGCACTATGCTGTCTGATTGCACACTTTTATATCCTGTTATCTGCCTTGAGCCTCAGGGAGCAAGGTGGACTATAAAGTAAACAAAATAAAATAAAATAAAATGGCACAACCAATATCGATTTGTTTTGCAGTAGTTTATCAAGATGGGCATGCACCTGGGTGATACAAAGGAAAAAAGATACTCATAAATTAAAGGAACCCAACACTGCGGCAATGTGCTTGATGTAAAATTTGGAAATATAAAATAGGACCATGAAGTTTTCCTAATGGAACTTGTAATTCAGCATTCCAAAATCCAGGGACAAATTCAGATGAGGAGAATGTCAGAAGCATTCTGACTGAACCCGTCCTCAAAACTGTTCTCCGAACCTGTACTTAGAGGGAAAATAACATTGTGGATAATTGGATTTGATGCTCTCCAGGTTTCCCGAGCAGCTTTATTTCTTCTGGAGCCTCAGGTTTTCCTGAGCAACGTTCACATTTTTTTTTGTCCAGTATTTGGCGGGCAATGTTTTTCTCCCAAGGGGTGCCCATTGCTCGCACCCTTGGAGCTTACACAAATCTCCCATTTGGCAAAAATGTAGCCACTTACCTAAAGAAAGAGCTCCTGTCCTAGGAATATATATTAGGAGAGAAGAGAGGAGGGAGCACAGGCTTTATTATAGCCTTTCCATGGAGTCCAGCAGAGCCAAGAGGCGGCAACAGGGTGGTGATTACAGCTCCGGGAAAGAGGAGAGTTTAATCTCACCCTGCTTTTAGTAGCTGGACCAGCTTTGTGCCATAGAGTTCCTAAAACCCTGTGTCTGCAGACAGGCCCTCTGCGCTTGGCAAATCGATCACTCACAAGCTGACAGAGAAACAAAGCCTACCTGGTGTAAAGATTCACTGCCCTTTACCTGGGGCTGCTTGGCAGCTCCCACAGCAAGCGCCTTCCTCTACTGCTGTTTTCTAAGCAGAGCGCTTGTTTCCTGCCAGTTTTACAAGTTGTGATTACTCCATACAGCTTTAGTACGCTGGGTAAACAGCAATTTGGCGAGGGCTTTGCTACCAACTCAGATCGCAAAGGTAGCATTTAAACGGCACGGTGCTCTTTCCGTTTGAATTCTTCAGCACAATGCCACCTCTCAGCCGCAGTCTGAATGAAGGCTGCAAGTTAATGTTAAACTTTAGTCCTGGGAGCAATGCCTAATGGAAAGATCTCGAATCATCCTTATGCAAGACAGAAGCTGTCTTTCATTTGCTTGGATTCCTGTAACAGAGTCCTAGTGCTGAAAAATTCATGATATTGCCATTCGCTGAACTCTCAGGTGCCTTAGAGTTCCCACCTGAAGAGCTCCAAAATAAGCAACAGGATGCGAGATGACAAGAGAGAGAGGGGGGGACGGAGGGGAGGGGCTGTGGCTCAGTGGTAGAGCATCTGCTTGGCATGCAGAAGGTCCCAGGTTCAATCCCCGGCATCTCCAGTTAAAGGGATTAGGCAAGTAGGTGATGTGAAAGACCTTTGCCTGAGACCCTGGAGAGCCACTGCCGGTCAGAGTAGACAATACTGACTTTGATGGACCAAGGGTCTTATTCAGTATAAGGCAGCTTCATGTGTTCATGAAAGAGAGAGTGAAAGAACACCAGTTTTTATATCGGTCAGTGTAGAGGTTCAGATGATAATGCTTCAAACTAAGAAAATTTCTGCCTTAGTAGGATTGCCAGGGATGTCCCAGCAACCAGCAGGAGATGGGAGGAGGCAGGTACTTAGTATCACTTCCAGCATGACCCAAAAGTTCCGGTATACCGGAGTGATGCTCTAGCACTTGCCCAAAAACTCTAGCGCTAGAGTGTTGTCTGGCATGATGTCAGCACTTCCAGGTTGCACCAGAAGTGACCGCATCATGCGGGGACGATGATGAAGAAGAAGAGTTGGTTTTTATATGCCGACTTTCGCTATCACTTAAGGAGAATCAAACCGCCTTACAATCACCTTCCCTTCCCTTCCCCACCACAAACACCCAACAAACACAGTTTAAAAATATCGTAAAATGCCACACCTCCAAACCAAGAGACAACTGCAATAAACAAGAAGCACCAATAATTAAAACAAACAAACAGTTATCTGAAACCAAAAACCAAAGAACTGTTCCTTGAAACAAGGAGACAAGGAACAGGTGGCAAGCCTGCCTTTAGCTGCTTTGAAAGTGAACATAACATTCCTGTACAAAACTAGGGATCGTCTACTTTTTAGCCTGTAAATTCCCTGCTCCTCGTTTTTCCTGCCTGGAAGGGCTTCCGTACCTTAAAGTGGAAAAAGTACTTGCTAGACCATAAGTCTATTATAGTGCACGATAACCACAGGTTGATATTTTCATTGGAATCATATCAGCAAACATTTCACATTTTATTATTCCATCACAGTTTTCCTATTAAGGATCAATATTTAAGAACATCAGTCTCCCCATAGCATTCACACATTGAATTTTCTGTTACATCTCCTTTACTTTCATTGTTTCTGGGATCACCTTCCGTCCATCATTTGAAAAACAAGGGAAGTGTTTGTTCAAGACCAAAATATGCTTTAGCAACTACAGGAGATGAAGCTGCCTTCTGCTTTCTGCTTCTGCCTTCTGAGTCAGACCCTTGCTCTATAAAGGTCAGTATTATCTACTCTGACTGGAAATTAGGGTTGCTAACCTCCAGGTACTAGCTAGAGATCTCCTGCTATTACAACTGATCTCCAGCCGATAGAGATCAGTTCACCTGGGAAAATGGCTGCATTGGCAATTGGATTCTATGGTATTGAAGTCTCTCCCCTCCCCAAACCCCGCCTTCCTCAGGCCCCACCCAAAAACCTCCCACCAGTGGTGAAGAGGGACCTGGAAAACCTACCGGCAATGCTTCTCCAGAATCTCTCATGGTGATCTTTCACATTGCCTACCACCTGATACCTTTACCTGGAGATGCCAGAGGTTTAAGCGGAGACCTTCTGCAGATGCTCTGCTGCTGAGCCACAACCCTTTCACTGAAAGTTGCCCCACATGAAACCTTAGTGTTTGCCTAAGGATTGGAGAGAGGCAAGGAAATAGAGAAAGAGAGAGTTTGGTGTCCATTTCCAAGGTGAATTTTTGCACCTTTCACCTGTGATGCATTCCCATGAGTTAAATTAAACTCCACTTCCTTCTATACATTGAGGGAGTCTTGCTCTTTTTCTTGTTGTTCCTGTTTTTCTCTGAACTTTCTCCTCTCTTTCTTCATTTCTTCTTCCTTTTTCTTACTGTTTTCCTAGTTTCCCTTTTTAAAAGACATCCAACAACAAAAGCAACAGTGTTAATGGGCCTCATCTAGGGTTGCCAAACTCCAGGTGGTGGCTGGAGATCTGCTATTACAACTGATCTCCAGCCGATAGACATCAGTTCACCTGGGGGAAATGGCCGCTTTGGCCATTGGACTCTATGGCATTGAAGTCCCTCCCCTCTCCAAACCCCGCCCTCCTCAGGCTTTGCCCCGAAAACCTCCCACCTGTGGCAAAGAGGGACCTGGCAACCCTGGCCTCATCTTAGGGCAGAGCATGACTCAGGAGTGGGTCTGATCCTGAAGAGAAATATGTCTGAGTTCTTCTGAACAGAGCAAGAGCAAAAACAAATTGCTCTCCAGTTTCAAAAGCAGAGGGTTGCTGCTGTATTATGTCAGTTCTAGCTCCCATTTAATTGATTGTAAAAGTTTTAACGGGAGATAATAATTCTGTCATAATGAAGGTTAAGTGGATACTATTAAATCTCTGACACTGAGTACCATGGTCAAAGGCATCATTTTTGGCTTTGAGCCTAAATTAAATGGCTTCAAAACTCAGGTCCTCTGACAAAGCATTCTCCTAGCAACCATTTCACACAAAAGCCATGTGAAGCAAATCTGTTCTTTCTGGTGATCTTCATATGCTTTCATTTGATCGTTTAAAAACATAGAAAGCTAAAAGTACTCAAATACCGAGGCTGTCCCTGCATAAGTCTCAGTTGGCATTTCTTCACAACCATCCTTTCCTTTACTGCCAGAAGTGTGAAGAAGATTGTAGAAAAGGTCGAGGAAGAGCTACCAACTTCTTGAGAAATATTTGCTCCATTCCCCTCAGGGTCCATCAAGCAGAACACAGCAGATTGCCTGGGAGAAAATGCCTTTGGCGCAAACCCAGCAATGTTTCACAAAGTACCAGGAGAGCAGAGGACAAAAGCAAGATAAGGATTTGCCAAGGGCAATGCTAGCAATATTGAATGGCAGGCAAAGGGTACAAATCCCTTCTGGCAGAATTATAAAAAAGTAGGGTTCATGATAACATTTTAGGAGGTTGCTGTGGTTCTTCCAGGGAAGCTCTCCTACAGGTTTCCTTTGATTAGGGTCAGCGTGTGTTACTTTTATTTCCTACTATCCGTGAAATAAAGAATTAGAGGCTGTCTGAAAGTCAGACTCACCTTGATTTGTGAACTGTTTTTGGTTAGAGTTTGCCGTCCATGCAACCTTTTTAGAACAAGGGTATTTCAGCAATAAGTGCTACCGTTGATACTGCATTTTGAAAAATGAACCACGGAATTTGGAACTCCAGTCCAAAATCTGAGTTGACATGTTCGATGATTCCCTAATTGTATACTTTTCTATACTCCCAAAGAATAACAAACACTGCCCTGAAAAATTCTCCCTCTTTGAGTCAAAAACAACTGCAAAGCAAAGAAGACTGAGACAGGGAGTGACGTGATTGCTTAAAAATCTTTGATATACCTTCCCAGATTTGACTTCAGTAACTGAAAGCCTCTGTTTGATGCTTTTAACATTCAAAGGCTGAAAGTTCAGCTTTAAGGTAGCACTTTGACTGCTCTCACTTTGAAGCTGGTGGAAAATCCTACTTAATCTACCCTACTAGGAGAAAGACCACCCAGTCGACTGAAGAAGAGGGGAAAATGCTTTCATCAGCAATGTAAGATAAGGCCAAACACAAGAACCTTTGGAAAGTCATGAGTGTAAAGAGAAAGTTTGGGGTGATTTCTTTTATGTTAATAAAGACAATTAAGTACAGTTCAGCACAAAACCATATGATTATAACCATCTCCAAGCTCATTGGACGATGATCAAATGGAAAGTTTGCTGAGAAATTGACTACAAACTTGCTTTCTAGGTGAACATAATTTGTTCAAAGTCCCTTGATTATACATGAAGGTGGAGTTCAGAGTTCATCGCAAGCATAATACCATGCTAAACAGCTTTGTGCCTGTGCAGTAATGCCAAGGTGGAGCAGGAAAAGAGTGAAGGTTGTCCTCTGCACATAATAGAAGGTGCACTATACCACTTGTAAAAAAAAAAAAAGTCAGTGGAAGATTCTTAATGCATCACTTCCACTTCTGAATCAAGAATCCACTTCTGAATTAAGAATGCTTCTGAATTTGGATGACAAAATCCACGAAGAAATGCAGATTAAGAAGTTTGCTAGCATCTGTAATGTGGACAGAAGCAATGGCATTACAACATTATTTGTAGGATTTTCTTTTGATTTTCGACAATTAATCGGTACCGGAAACCATCATTCGCAAATAGCCCTCTCATTCATGATTGTTGCTCACAAACTGCCCAGAATTAACTTCAGTTTCTGCAGTGGAGTTGTATGTAGATGCCTGTTAGTGCTCAGATAGAGGTTACATTTTCTTTATGTTATAGTTGAAGATTGTATATTTTGAAACTTTATTCCTCTGTGCAATTGCCTTAGTGAAATGCTGATCTCTTATGTTGAGGAACTGAGTGATGTGATGTTGATTCCCAAGTGTACCAAAGAGGTATTTAGATAGCCATATCACAATTCATCCTGGCACTAACAATTTTAAAAGAAAGATTGATCCCAGATAGTTTACTGGTGTTTTTGTTTATTTGAGAAAATTACTGACAGTGTCAATGATACTGCTTCTTTAATGATCTTTCAACAGCACACTGACAGTGCATTCCTGAGCCTGAAGGGCAAAAGCCCTTAGAAGGCCAGGAAGACACTGTGCCGGCGTTCAGGCCCCCCGCGCTGGCATCCGGCCAACTTACGCCAGCATTTGTGGTCCCAACACCAGCGGGAAGGCCCAGACGCTGGATGCCGGTCACTGCTGTGTCAGTGCCACCCCAGGACGCTGACGGGGCCTTCAGCTGGCTTCCCTCTGGCGTAAAAGCCCACGCCAGCGTCCTGGGAGGCCTCCTGGTGTTCTAGGAGGCGTTCCCAGGGCGTTGTGGCATTGGGCTGGGGGAAAAGCCGCCTTTAGGTGGCCAACAAAGCCCTTTCAGGCTGGGAACACCCCTTTTTTATTTTAATGAGAAGGGTTGCACGGGTTTTTTCACGAAGGGAAAGGTTTCTGCCCCAATGTGGGGTGGGGAAGCAAAACCTCTCAGGAATGTGCTGTGAATCACTTGTATGGCTCGGGTGTTCTCGTTCTCAGTTGATTTCATGTGCTGTGGGTACTATCACACAGATAAATATGACTGCAAATGTCAATTTATTGATGTTCCTGATTAGCAGGGATCACCCATGCAGGAAGCATTAGGGAGCATGTAAAGTCATCAGTTATTCTGAAGCCATTTTAAAGCCAAACTCATGTAGACATGAACACATGAAGCTGCCTTCTATTGAGTTATCACACTGATCTACCAAGGTCAGTATTGACTGCCTGGTGGCAGTTCACCAAGGTCTCAGGTCAAGGTCTGTTGTAGGGCTGTTGAAAAAAATTCGGTAAAATTCGGATTTGGCAAAATTCAGCCCATTTTTATTCAGGAAATGCTGAAGTCCGAACTCCCCCACTTCGGGTCCGTGCAATTCGGCATGCGATCCGGAGTTCGGGGGAAAATTCGGCCGAATAAAGCCATTAAAAACACAAATGCGCCTTTCCGCGACTCTGGGGGGGCATTTTTGGGGGTAAAGGTCCGAAACTTTCAGCGTAGCTTGAGGGGACACTTCCTGCAAGAACCCCCACGTTTTGTAAAGATTGGGTCAGGGGGGGGGGCTGAGATATGGGCCCCAAAATGGGTCCCCCCTCCTTAATGTGCATCTCTGACAATGGGGGTTTGCAATTAGCAGAGCTTGCCGCCCACTCCTAAAGCTCCCAGCCCCGACAAACAGCTGAGCTGCGGGGAGCAAGGGTGGGGCAGGTGCGAAGAAGTTTGAACCATGCAAAGCAACAGGTTTGCAACCATGCAAACCATGCAAAGCAACAGGTTTGCAACCCCGAATTTGCTGAATTTATTTGCCAAACACCCCGAACTTGCTGAATTCGGCTCCCCATTTCCCCGCCTTTTTTTAGTTCAGTTCCATCCGAACTAAAAACCGCCAAATCAGGGGAAATTCGGCTGTTTTTCAGTCCGGGACTAACCGAATCGACAGCCCTAGTCTGTTGCATCAATTAGTATTTGATTGTCTTAATGAGAGAAGCCTGGGGATTGACAGTGGGAGACCTTCTACATGCAAAGTAGATGCTCTGCCACAGCCCTTCCAATATTAGTTGTTGACTATTTTTATTTATTTATTATTTGACTTGTATCCCACTCTCTATCCCAGCCGGCGCCAGGCTGAGAGCGGCTAACAGTCACGAAACACAAAACTAATGCTTTATATTTTAATGATCAATCAACAGGAATCCCCCCAAACTCAACCTGTTCCATATATTTCAACCCCCCTCCACTCACTTGTACACACATTTAATCACCATAAATATTAATATGCTTGCTGGTGGGAACTTTACTTGAGAAAGGATGTAAGAATGTGCAAAGAATGCAAAACAAAAAAATAGTGCCATATTGTTTTGGGGATGATATATGATTATTTTCCAAGCTCCAAAGAGAAAGTCAACTTTGCCACCTTTGATTTATGGTTGTTCATTCAGAGGTGCAGTAGGAAGGTCAGGTGAGCCCAATTGAAATATTTTGCTAGCTCTTTGCTCTAACCCAACAAATGAAAACCCATTTGTAAGCTCCCTCTGCTCCTCCTTATTATTCCAGGTATAGTCAGAAGATAGTCTTCTTGTAAGGGCCATCGAAACCTGATTACAAAGCAAAAGCAACAGCAGTACCTCTGGGCTACTTCTCCACTGTCAGGTGTGTTCAACATTAACTAGGCTATTCTGACCTCTTTGCAGCTCTGATCAATAGAATCTCTTGTTTAGTTATTACAGTTGCCTCCGAGTTGCTGCTATCTCTCGTCATTAGTTCAAATAGGCCAAGCTATGGAACTGCTTGGGGGCGGGGGGAAACACGCCTCCTGTATGTGTATGCTAAATAGTATGGAATGGCCAAATTCAGATCCATTTTCTCCCTAGCTTTCTGAATTCCAATTGCCCAGTCTTGTTTCTATATTGGCTATGATGTGGTAGCAATCCTCCACCGATCCATTGTTAAACATGATGCAGGGATCAGGTGCACTCTTTTGCATTATGGATGATTTCCAGTTTCTCATCACTGATATTCCAGCTTGAAAAATCCCATCACTGATATTCCAGCTTGAAAAATCCCACTTAGATTTTGTTTCTCCATTTTGCAAACTGAAGCCATGACTCTTCTTCCAGCCATTTTTTTTGTTTCCTGCATCAAAAAACTTCCCCATAAAATGATGCATTTTCAGTCTTACCTGTGCATCAATAAATCAGTGTTATCCCTTTAAATATATTATACATAGAAATGATGTACATTATACATATAAAAACCACATGCACTGTATATAAAAACCATGCAATGTCGATACATAATGCAAACAAATATTCAAAATGAACAACAGAGAATCAAAATTGTTGGCTGCAACATAAATGAATATTAAAAGAAATGAAATAGTGAACATTCATTCATCCTGTAGGTGGTATATTGTTGTTGTTGTTGTTGTTAATGGCCAGTTACTATATTTACCTGCAAATAACAGCCAAACAGTGCCATCCTAAGCAGAGCTACACCTTCACTTATCAGGAGCAGAATCATTCTCTCTGCAAAATGCACTGCTACTTGCTAAAGCATTTTCTCCGCTTTCTCAGGATATTATAAAACTTCAGGGAACACATTTATTATTTCTCATCTTGATTTTGCTAATCACCTATTTACCAGCTTTCTACCCCTCCCCTCTTTTTTTTGTTTTTTAACTCTGCTGCCCAGTTTATCTTTCTGTTTCTCCACTCTGGCCGCATAGCTTTGTTTCTCTTCTCTGGCTTCCTTCTCTTGCTCATATGCAGCATAAGCTATTTTTTACGGCTAAGGGTCTTCATAATCTTGCTCATTCATATTTTTCTTCATGCTTGGAAATGGTTTCTTCTAAACATCTGTCTCACTCCTTATTTTCTCACAAAGCTTTTTTGGGGGTGTTTCCTTCTACTGATCTTTAATTCCTTAGCTCAACTCAACTGCTGTTCCTTTCCTCTCCCCCCCCAACCTCTTCTCTCGTAATTGTTTCTTTAGCTCTTAGTAATTTTTAGATTCTAATCTAAACCCATTGAGGTCTGTTCTCTCCCCAAAGCCCTCCCTCCCCAAGCTTCACCCCACAAATCTCCAGGAATTTCACAACCCTGACTTAGCAATCCTAGTAGAAAAGATAAAAAGCTACCGATCAGCTGAGTTGAATGAAATATTGGGGGGGGGGCTTTTTCTGTTTTATAAAGACTGTCTTCCATCTCTGTACAAGTTCAGATTGAAGCAGAGGAACCGAGAAGTGATAGCGGTGATGATAAAAAATGAAAAGATATGCAGTGTTGTATTAAATGAATACAACAGCAAATGTAAAACACGGTTTCCCAAAAACTTCTCTCTGAATCAAAAATATTTAAGTACAGAGGCCCTTGAGATGAACTGCAAATATACATCACAAATATCTACAAAGGGTTCCCTCACAATTTCAAACGGTTTGGTTGTAGAAGGACTCCTCTGAACTGCATGGATATTTGAATTCAATTCCCTTTTAAGAGACTCTGTCATCATTTGCTATAAAGATGGGCAGTTCAATGAAAAGGATGTTTGCTGGCAGGGGGTTCCTAAATCCTTTGTCCACGCAGCATGCAGCACAGACACAAATTGCTACTCATCAAAACATGGCTCTCTGTTACGGTTTGATCTCTTATACTGATCAATCCCATTCAAGGTTATCGAAGGAACTGAAGAAACGATTTGCTTGGTAGGAAGCAAAATCTGACTTGGTGATATGGAGACCGATGCTTGCCTCAGGATGTGAGATGAGATATATGCAGTTAAGTACAGAAGAATACAAGAGTAGTCCACATGCTGTACCAAGCCTGTCTAGTCCAACATCCTCTTTCCATAATGGCCAGTCAGATGATACAGAGAAGCCTACAAGGAGGGCCTGATGATATCTACTCACCTATTATCTGCTGCCAAGCATCTGACAATCCCAAGTTTTCTGTATCTGAACCAAGAGGCCCCATTTGGCTATCATGGTTAATAGCCACCAATAGATTTATCCAATCCACCGATCTATCTAATCAGTTTATCATGTGACGATGAGTTCCACAGGTCAACTACCCATTGTGAGAGGTAATTATTTTCTTCTTTCTTCAATTTCAAAGGGTGAAATCCAAGTCCTAGTATAATGTGTTCTTTATCTACATTATCCACAGTTTTCTAGACCTCTAAAGCCATGGCCCTCAGTTTGCAAGACCTGAGCAAAGCCGTTAACGACAGGACGTTTTGGAGGACATTGATTCATAGGGTCACCATGAGTCGGAAGCAACTTGACTCACTTAACACTCATACACACTGTGACACTCAGTCATCTTTTTTTCTGAACTAAAAAAACTCAGATGCTTTACACTTTCCTCATAGAGCAGGCACTCCAATACCATGATCATTGTGGTTGCCTTTTCCCCAATTCTTCAATATCCTTATTGAGAAGCAGTGACCAGAACCATACACTTTACTCCAAATGGTGCTGCACCAAGGACTTGTATAAGAACATTACTATATTGACATTAATAGTCTTATTATAACAGTACAATCCTATGCAGAGTTCCTCCAGTCTAAGCCCATTGAAATGAATGGCCTTGGACTGGAGAAACCCTTCTTAGGATTGCACTGGCTGTCCCTTTTCTGATCATTCTTAGCATGGAAGGTGCCTTTTTTTTTTAATTGCCACTACACACTGAGGTGTTTTTCTTGGTCAGAGATTGCCAGCTTTGATTTTGTGACTATGTACATAAAATTAGGTGTAGTAACTACTAGACTTGATTATGGTAATGTCTAAAGGAGACTAAAGAGAACCTTCAATATCCCTGACCTGGATGGCCCAGGCTAGCCTGATCTCATCAGCTCTCAGAAGCTAAGCAGGGTCAGCCCTGGTTAGTCTTTGGATGGGAGACCACCAAGGAATACCATGCTTGCTGTGCAGAGGAAGGCACTGGTAAACCACCTCTGTTAGTCTCTTGCCATGAAAACCCCAAAAAGGGGTTGCCATAAGTCGGCTGCGACTTGACGGCACTTTACACACACACACACAAGCCTTAGAATACCAGTGCTAGGATGCAGCTTCAGGGGAAGGCCTTGGTCTCTGCTGGCCTTCCATGGCAACTGGTTGACCACTATGGGAAACAGGATGCTGGACTTGGTGGTGCTGTTGTCTGATCCAGCAGATACCCTCTTATGTTCTTAACAATGGCAAGGAGAGAACTCAAGGTACTGGCGTATGAATACCAGTCCTAGGAAGCAACCTCAGGGGAAAGACTTGGCTTCTGTGACCTGTTTGTCGGCCCTCTTTTTACCCAGGCTTTTACCTGAGGGGTTCTATTCTTTTTAGCTGTTGGTGGTCTCTGTTCCTAGGCCAAAGACTGTTCTATGAATATAATTTCAGGTGGTTCTGTGTTTAGTTTATGTTGTGTTATGCCCTACCTTGTCTGTAATGTCTTGTTGGGGGGTTTTGTTGTGTTATTTCGGGTCTGTGGAGAAGAAGCATATAGCTTTTCTAAATAAATAAATAAATCTCTGGCTGAAAATGAAGCCTTTTCCAGGGGTTTTCTCTGGAGATCTAATGTTGAATAGAAAATCTATGGCCTTTATGGGAGTATGACCATTTCTTTCTGGGGCTACTGGGTGGTCTCCCATTTCTGGCGGCAGCAGCTGGTCAAGTGTACATGGTTAGCAGGAGGTGCTTTGCTAGAACCTTGGTGATTCTCCCTCATGCCAAGCCTTAACACTAAGGATAGGTCATCCCTTTTATGGAATTCCCTTCATGAGAATATTCACCTGGAACAAAAATTTGCATCCTTTCAGCACCAGGTAAAAGTTCTTCCGTACTTTTTTAAAATCCCAATTTTTAAAAGGCTTTTTGCTTCCCCTGTGTGTTATTATCATCTGTTGATCATCATTCTGCTTTGGGTCTTGTTTAGCTTTTATTGTATGTCTCATACACCATGAGTTTCTGAAGGGATTTTATTGTATTTTACAGATACATTTATTTATTTTCATCACTTCTATCTGTTCACTGCCTTGGAAACTTTGTTCAGAGTCTGACAGGCAGAAGCATCTCCTAAATAGATAAATAACCCTGACCTAGATGCTTCCATAGTTTAGGGGAAAGTCCCACCAATAGCCAGGGCTGATACCACTTGACCCAAGTTCTTCAAAAAATGTGCTCATTTAAAAGAGAACTTGCTATATCTTGAATGGAGATTCTGCTGCTTTAATATCCAATAGAAGGGGGAAGGATGCATTGTGGCACTATTTTTCATACAGTTCTGCTTAATTACATTCCACCTACATAGGTGCAAGCCAGCCAGACACCACAAAGCTCAGGTCCTGCTGTGTCAAGATTTTTATTCGTGAACATTCAAGTAACTGTCAAGATTGACCCCTTCAGGCAGTTGATAACAGAGTTGTGAAAAGAAGCCGAGGGTGGTCAAGTGTGCCAGTGATGGAAAACGGGGAGGATCCCTAAGGGTGAGGAAGCAGAACAGTCACAGCACTTGGAGAGATATATTTCCACATTACTTCACAGTTAGGAACATACATTTAATTGGCAGAACAAACCCGACAGTCAAGAAGGCTCATTCTGCAATGCTTTGTTGAGATGTTGCTGGAATGAGTTCTCTTAGAGGAGGAACTGTTATAAGAGATCCAGAGCCACTGCTGTTCGAAGTCTTTCCCCCTCTCTCCTCTTCTTGGTAATTTCAAGTACCATCCCACCACATTGGACATTTCCCCAGAATTGACTGTTAGCGGTGGCAGTGGTGGAGAAATGTCCAGCATGTGTTCGGAGACAGCTCCCCACTCACACTGTCAAACTGCCTTACCTGGTCATGTCCTTCCTTGTGCCCCAGAGGGACAAGGTTGAAACACCTGTAAGCAGCCTCACCCAAAAAGATCAGCAGCAAGGTTAAGCAGGCCTGGTCTTGCGGGGGGGGGGGGTAGGGTTTCCAGCCTCCAGATGACAGCTGGAGATCTCCAGAAATTATGACTGCTCTCCAGGCTATGGAGATCTGTTAACCTGGAGAAAATTGCTGCCTCAGAATATGGACCTTATGGCATTACATCACACTGAGGTCTAGGGTTGCCAACCTCCAGCTACTAGCTGGAGATCTCCTGCTATTACAACTGATCTCCAGCTAGGGTTGCCAACGTCTAGGTACTCAATAAATCACAACGTGTGCTGTGAAAACACTGGTTAAAGGGAAAAACAGCACCAGCTCCAATTAACAATAATCAAACTGAATTTTATAATGATTACTCAAAAATAATTCAGTATTGGTGTACTATTCTGTACATTTGTCAGTGATATAATCAAAACAGTCACAACCAAGGTGTCACAGGTTACCCCACCAATGAAAAATAAAAGTATTATAAACATCAAAATGAAATAGAGTCCAAAATGTACAATTCGAGTTCAAATCAAAGTCCAATACTGAGTCCTCTTAAGAGAAAATGAACTGGTTCCGGGAAGATCCAGAAACCATCTGGTATGAAACTTGCAATAATAACAGTGTTCATCAAGGTCCAAAGTCCAACAAATCCAAGACAACACCTCCGGATTTGAGTGTGTTTCGCCTGGAAAGAGCTTCTTCAGTTGATTAATCAATTTTCATAAGGGTACAACGACCTCAACTTCTTCAGTTGATTAATCAATTTTCATAAGGGTACAACGACCTCTGTAATAAATAAATATATCCAACAGAACCATATTGTATCCAAATTCCAATTAAGAAAATTATTATTAATAAAGAACCACATATATATACATACCAATGACCAGCTCTTTCCTTCTCCACTTGCCTCTGCAATTAGTTTCAGCTGGTTTCTGTCTATAATTAGTGTTTACTTTTGAGCCAACACTACCAGCATTAAGCTAGGAGAGCCCGTGGGGCCGCTGGTCATTGGTATGTATATATATGTGGTTCTTTATTAATAATAATTTTCTTAATTGGAATTTGGATACAATATGGTTCTGTTGGATATATTTATTTATTACAGAGGTCGTTGTACCCTTATGAAAATTGATTAATCAACTGAAGAAGCTCTTTCCAGGCGAAACACACTCAAATCCGGAGGTGTTGTCTTGGATTTGTTGGACTTTGGACCTTGATGAACACTGTTATTATTGCAAGTTTCATACCAGATGGTTTCTGGATCTTCCCGGAACCAGTTCATTTTCTCTTAAGAGGACTCAGTATTGGACTTTGATTTGAACTCGAATTGTACATTTTGGACTCTATTTCATTTTGATGTTTATAATACTTTTATTTTTCATTGGTGGGGTAACCTGTGACACCTTGGTTGTGACTGTTTTGATTATATCACTGACAAATGTACAGAATAGTACACCAATACTGAATTATTTTTGAGTAATCATTATAAAATTCAGTTTGATTATTGTTAATTGGAGCTGGTGCTGTTTTTCCCTTTAACGTCTAGGTACTAGCTGGAGATCCCCTGCTATTACAACTGATCTCCAGCCGATAGAGATCAGTTCCCTGGAGAAAATAGCTGCTTTGGCAATTGGACTCTATGGTATCGAAGTCCCTCCCCTCCCCCAACCTCCCCTCAACATGCTCTGCCCCAAATACCTCCCTCAGGTGGCAAAGAGGGACCTGGCAACCCTATTTCCAGCCAATAAAGATCAGGTCACTTGGAGAACATGGCCGCTTTGGCAATTGGACTCTATGGCATTGAAGTCCCTCCCCTCTCCAAACCCCACCCTCCTCAGGCTCCACTCCAAAAACCTCCCTCCAGTGGTGAAGAGGGACCTGTCAACCCTACTGAGGTCCCTCCCCTCCCCACTTGGTGGAATGGGAAACATCTATGGGATACAGTCATCCCTGGGTATAAGCTCTATAGACATGACAGGGAGGGACAGGTTCAGGAAGGTGTGCATTGTATATCAAAGAGGGTATTGAATCAAAGAAGTTAGAAAACATCAGGAGAATATCTATATTGTGTTGCTGGACGTCCAGAGGATCTGGTTGTGTGAGATAGGATACTGTACTAGATGGACCACTGGTCTGATCTTTTGTTCTTATATTCTTATGTTCTTATGTTCTCCAAACTCTGATGGCTACATTAGTAGCCTATTAAAAAACATAATATTGGATTAACATTCTTTTGCCTAGTGATGTATCCATTCACAGTAATTGGACAACAAAGTGACCTAACCTGGAGGACTGAAAGCTGATACCTGAACTACACCAAGCAGAATGCAGTGCTATGCTGACTAGACAAAAAGAAAAGTGTTTCCATGGTAGGCCCAAAGTAGTCCAATTCCAGAAAAATGACAAACACAGCAATTCTCCAGAACGTGGTGCTTATATGGGGACTGGAAAAGAGGAACAATGTCACTTTTTTTAAGCATAGCATCTCCCTGTAATAGCAGCTAATAACAGTTCATTATCTATTATTCGAGGACCTGTCATTTCCCCCCTAAAATCACACCATGAAAACTCTCAGAGCAAACGAATGCCTATTTCAATAGGAAGGAAGTAACGAAAAGGATTGGGAAGTGCCTCCATTTTTCATGTATCTTTCAACGTTCCTCTTTCTGCAATTCAATCATTAGATTTTTTAAAAATGTAATTTCAAACACACTATCGTTTCTATAGGAGTAATCCTCCGTGAGAGAAAAATCAAACATTCATGGCCAACATCTGAGGTTTTACACTCCATAAACCTGCTCTGAAGTTGGATAATAGTAATAGAATTATAGAAAAATAGAGCAAATGTTCACCATAAATACAATATATTCATGGGGCTTTAACAAAGCAATGAAGTTTGTATCACAGGCATATAATCTATTGGGTCATAACTGATTAACCGGAAAACCCATCTAATTCAGTTCTTGGCCCTTGGGTCTTCAACGAATGTGTTCATTATCCAATAAAATGTCTATCAGGGAAATACCTTTTCATCCTCCCCTCTAATACTTCCATTAAACGCTGGGGATTAACTAATTTCTCAACCTTTTCCAGAGCCTCCAACAATAATACCTCTACTTTTTCTCTTAATAAAAGCTAAGTAAGAAGAAACAAAACCGTATAATGTTGGCACTGTAAACATGTGAGAGCTGTTGCACTCAGTTCTAAGCCTGGATTAGCAACCAACAATGCGTTGGACAAGGAGCTGCAGCCAGTCACAAGTTGATGCCATCATTTCGTGTAGTTATTTTCCTTGGTTTGGATCCTGTAGTTCCGTTCTGCTAAGTTGATCCTGTGATTCCCTTCTGTCAAAGCTTTTGATAGTCAATGTAGGAAGAAGAAGAAGAAGAAGAAGAAGAAGAAGAAGAAGAAGAAGAAGAAGAAGAAGAAGAAGAAGAGTTGGTTTTTATATGCCAACTTTCTCTATCACTTAAGAGAGACTCAAACTGGCTTACAATCACCTTCCCTTCCCCTCCCCACAACAGACACCCTGTGAGGTAAGTGGGGCTGAGAGAGCTCTATCAGAGCTGTAACTTGCCCAAGGTCACCCAGCTGGCTTTTTGTGTAGGAGTGGGGAAACAAATCCAGTTCACCAGATCAGCCTCCATGTGGAGGAGTGGGGAATCAAACCCAGTTCTCCAGATCAGAGTCCACAGCTCCAAACCACCGCTCTTAACCACTACACCACACTGGCTCTCCAGGTGGTGGAAAATGCCATCGAGTCACAACTTATGGTGACTCCTTAGGGGTTTCAAGGACAGGGGTGGTTTGCCATTGCCTGCCTCTGCATAGCAACCCGGGACTTGCTTGGTGGTCTCCTATCCAAATACTAACCCTGTTTAACTTCTGAGATCTGACACGACTGGGTTAGCCTGAACTGTCCAGGTCAGGGTCAGACAACATTACATGTGTGGAAATCAGCATGCATAGAGGTCATGAGGCCACTGGTGCGCTGGTATAATCACCAGCTCATCTGTAGGAAGTGTATGCACATAAGCTCTATCCCCATGATTGGGAATGCTGCCTTTTTTAAAAAACCCAGTCATGGGTATGCAGTCTACACTTGTATATACCCTTCTTCTGAAAGGTATATACCCTTGTCCCCAGCTGGAGGTCATCAGTGTTGGATTACAGATGTTTCCATGTAGTTCTGCCCTAAAACCTTATGATTCAAAGTGTTGTGCAGAGCAGATATAATGCTCACTGTGCCCTTTAAGATTAAGGAATTACAACTGCAGTTTTTTAAAAAACAAAACAAAATGTGTGTACTTCATGGGCAGAGATGCTTTTGCATGTTCCCCCCATCCCCGTCCCCCTGCTATCACTTCATGACCTATTTCCATCGAGCACTAATCCAAACCAGTAGAAAGATAGAAGAGCGAAGAAAATAAATAAGACTCTTTCCTCGTTCACCAAAGTGATATGTAGGAGGCGTCACTCTAAGTTATAAGGAACTATCAAAAGGTCTGGTATGTCTGTTCCAAATCTCATGGTTTTATTGTTTTCATGTTCACATGGGTGACATTCAACTTGAGCTTCATTAACCATGGGTTCTCCCACCTCACAGAGTTCCTATACACATGAGCATAAAAGAAGGAACATGAGAACAAAAGAAGATCTCTGCTGTACCATACTAGTGATGCCTCTAGTCTAGCATTCTGATTTACACAATGACCAACCGGTCACCATGGAGGGCCAACACACAGGGCAAGGAGACTAAGGTTTTCTAAATACCTGGCACTGGTATTTAGAATTTTACTGTTTCTGAATGTGAAGGTTGCCTTTCGTCATCATGGCTAGTAGCTAGTCCTCAAGGTTCTACTTTATACCAAGGCAACTTTGCTTTTTGTTAATGACCTTCAGCATATTAATGGAAAGGAAGGATTCAAATTTGATAAGCAAGCGAGCGAGTAATAAATATCTAGTTCACCACTGATTAAGATACTGGAGTCTCCAACATGGGACAAAGGAAGCATCCAGATCCCCACCCCGCCCAAAACACACTTCACAAATAGCAGTATTAGGAATGATGGGTGTTTTTAAGGAAAAACTTATTGAGAAGGTGGCACATGAGTGGGGGGGGAATGGGTATCTTTACTGCTGTTGACCTATTTATTTTCTTTCCCAGGCCTTTGTGCGCTGTTCATTTCCATCGGCCATAATTATACCCCCCATTCATCTACACTGTCCCTTTCCCAAATAAAGAAGAAGAATCCCACATTTGTTTTCCCAGTGACCTCCCCTTGAACTTGGTAAAGACAGACAAGAGGAAACCCAGTAATTTTCTGAACACGTCTCCTAATAGATTAAGCTTCTCTGCTTCCTGCCATGTCTTTGCCGTTTTGTTTCAAGCCCTCAAATTCACAAACAGGGCTTGTAATGCATACATCGTCCACAGAATCTCAATGTTCCTTTGCTGTGAAAAAAGAGAGACTAAAATCTAATCATTTGCTCTCTATGCTACAGGCATCATAATAACACAAAATACCTGCACTGTAAGATTAATCCTGACACCTAGTGTTTGCAAGAGTTGCAAACACTTTCTGCACAGCACAGAAGGCATATGGAGATTTGGAGGCTGGTGTGTGGAGATTTGGTAAAAGGTAAAGGTGCAAACATGGGGTCATTCCTGACCCAAGGGGTGATATCACAGCACAATGTTTACTAAGCAGACTATGTTTACGGGGTGGTTTCCATTGCCTTCCCCAGTCATCTACACTTTACCCCCAGCAAGCTGGGTACTCATTTTACTGACCTCGGAAGGATGGAAGGCTGAGTCAACCTTGAGCCAGCTACCTGAAACCCACTTCTTTCGGGATCAAACTCAGGTCATGAGCAGAGCTGTGACTGCAGTATTGCACTGGGCTCCCTTAGAGATTTGGACTACTACATTAATCTGTTTCTCCATCAGGAAGACAACATTCAACACCACACCTAGTCTCAAAGTTGGACAAAGAGAGATGTGCCACCTTGAAAGGTAATGCAAGCTATTTTGTGTGGCTTCAACGTGTTTGCCCTTTGCCACTTGGCCATGGCTGGCAGGCACTGGCTACAGACAGAGACAGCCACTTCAGGTAGTTTAGACAGGGAGCTGTATAGTTGAGTTCCAACCTGCCCTGAAACTGCAGACAATCTCCCTCAAAGGTTTCACTCATAAATAAAAGACATTGGGGGAAATGCAGAACTCTACAGAACACCACAGGAGACATCCCATCTTAAATACATAAGAAAAGCCATGCTGGATCAGACCAAGGCCCATCATGTCCAGCAGTCTGTTTACACAGTGGCCAACCAGGGGCCTCTAGGAATCCCGCAAACAAGACAACTGCAGCAGCACCATCCTGCCTGTGTTTCACAGCACCTAATATATTCGGCATGCTCCTCTGATCCTGGAGAGAATAGGTATGCATCAAGACTAGTATCCATTTTAACTAGTAACCATGAATACTCCTCTCCTCCATGAACATGTCCACTCCCCTCTTAAAGCCTTCCAAGTTGGTAGCCATCACCAAATCCTGGGGCAGGGAGTTCCACAATTTAACTATGCGTTGTGTGAAGAAATACTTCCATTTGAATCTCTCACCTCCAGCTTGAGCAGATGACCACGCGTTCAAGTATTATGAGAGAGGGAGAAAAGCTTCTCCCTGTCCACTCTCTCCAAACCATGCATAATTTTATAGACCTCTATCATGTCTCCCCTTAGCCGCCTTCTTTCCAAGCTAAACAGCCCTAAGTGTTGCTAATTTTATTTATTTATTTAAATACTTATCCCCTGTCTTGGCTCAAGGCAACTAGTTCCACTCCCCAGCTATCACCCTTGTAACATGGTTGAGTTTAACCAAAACAATATCCACCTCTGATTCTAAATGTGTCATCAATATCAAGCAATCAGCTGTGTCACAGGACTCATACAGATCAAATAAGAATTACCGGGAGGCAGAGCCCATGTTTACTCTTCAGCCAAGGTCATCTACCAGAGCAACTAATGCTGTCTTTGTATAGTAGCCAGGCCTGAAGCCAGATTGAGAAGGGCTAAGAACAGCTTTATCATCTAGGAAATCCTGAAATTGCTTTGCCACCACCCTGTCAGTCACCTCCCCTCCCCAACTCAGATGAGATACAAGTCTGGAGTTCATCGCATCATTTTGTCCAAAGCAGTTTTCTTCAACTAAGGAAAGATAATTGCCTCCTGGCATGCCCTAAGAAATAGATCTTGGCTTAGCAAGATGTTCATAATATCCACCAGTGGCTACCATACCTTCACCTGGTATGATTTACCAGTCAGGTTGGACAAGGATCACAATTACAGATGGTAGCCATCCCAGCCCCCAAATCCCATAAAACATTGTTCAGGTAAACCATGTCAAAGTGCACCCATCATCTCTCCTACTTGATCAATTATGCAACAGGTATGCATGTTGAATCAGCCCTGGTTAGTGCTTAGATGGGAGCCCACCAATGAATACCAGGGTTGTTATGCAGAGAAAGGCAATGGCAAACCACCTCTGTTAGTCTCTTGCCTTGAAAACCCTTCTGGGTTGTCATAAGTCAGCTGTGACTTGACGGAACTTTACACATACACATGCATGTTCGAGTAGATATGACAGATTTTATCAGAAAAGAATTGTGCATAACATCGTGAATAGACATTTCCTATGAATTTTGGAACAATTCTTGGAGCTACTATCCTAAATTCTCAAAATAATTATACCAGATGTGATTCAGCAGATGCAATGATAGTGGAGAAATTCTCTCTCTCTCTCTCTCTCTCTCTCTCTCTCTCTCTCTCTCTCTCTCTCTCTCTCTCTCTCTCTCTCTCCATTTTCACTGCCACCTCATGAACTCTGTAACATGCTTTGTCAGGTTCAGCCCATTTTTTCCCACTGATGATGCTCTAATCATTTTCCCACCCTCTTAGTTCACCCAACTCTATGGTAAACCATGGAGCCAGCTTCCATCTCCTGGGTAGAACATTGGGCAGCAACCATCTCTTTGTATAGTTTTTGTTTTCTTTGTGCAGAAAATTGAAAGATGGAGCTAATTGAAAGGTGGATTATACATATTTTAAGAAACAAATGTAATTATTTTTATAGAGAAAAACCGAGGCAGAACATGAGCTGATATGAAATGAAGAAAGGAAATGGAGAGAAAAGATATTGTTTACACATTTGGAGGAGGGCAGCAGGGGCAAAGATCTGACCTAGTCAGAGGTTTCTTGCCTCACATCTGACTTTGTGTGTGTGTGTGTGTGTGTGTGTGTGTGTGTGTGTGAGAGAGAGAGAGAGAGAGAGAGAGAGAGAGAGAGAGAGAGAGAGAGAGAGAGAGAGAGTTGCTGCCAGGAGAATGGAAGTCTTCCATTTAGCTCCACTCTACAAAACAGCAGAACTGCTTATGACGAGAGCAGGGGGGAAAGCCATACAGCTCTTTTGCTGCCCCATACCAGAGATATGACAGCCCTTCCTGCCCTCCAGAATAAGGAAACCATTTACCTCTTTCCCCAAAGGTACCAGGCAACAGGTTACAGGGAAGGAGATGAGGCCAGAACATCTACTGCTGTCTCTGATGCGCACAACCTGTACCCCAACAGATAAGCTCATACATAAGCCTATGCATACATGCAGGAGTATTTACACAGACTCTGTGCGCATGGGGCTGTGCATACATGGAGAATAGAGAGTTGGGTTAGATGGTAGGGTTGCCAACAGAAATGAAGGGAAATGTTCTGTCCCTTTAATAGGAGATTAAAGTGTGGATCAACTGCCTCTACATGTTCATTTCTCCATAGATGATCCCGTGAACACAGCTCCTATCTTGCTTGCTTAAGCAACTGGCTAACCACTAAATGAGGCACTTTGATGGTTTGAACCAGCCTTTCACTGCCCAGTTAGTAACTCATCCGTGGCCATGAATTATTTATAAAATTAAGTGCAAGTTAATTTACTCATGTATTATACCCTTGAATTGATTTCCTCCATAAGAGCTTTTCTAGAGACCCCCCCCCCAACAATGGCCTATTCATTTCACAGGAATTGGCTACTTTTCATATTTATCACAGTCACATTTACCCAGTTAATTGCTCTGCTTGAGCTCCACTTAATTTTTCAAATTACCATGGAAGATGTCAAGAACAGTTGCACTTTTACTAACTCTGCTGGAGCTGGATTGTGATTCTGTGTGTCTGTATTCCTGCTCTGCAAAATGAGTAGGGAATGTTTCTGAATTTTGCAAGCACACTGTTATGATTCAAACATCCCAGCTTCTACTTACCTATTAAAATGAACTCAATGGACAAATTTACGGCAAAATGGCAACCCCTATATGACCATTACTCACGTGCCCTGAATATTTACTAGAAATAAAAAGTTTAGAGAATTATTTTAACAACTACTCAGCGAGTGTCTATAACAATGGCTATATGTTTAAGACGACTGATGTTATTTTGATTTGACGATAGTTTAGACTGTGTAATGCACAGAAGTAGAAATAGATTTGACTTCTCTTTTCTTTCCCCTACTCATTTCCCTTCTTATTTTCTGTATCCCTTTATAAAAATAATACAAAATATATTTTGTAAAATCCCAGTTTCTGACCTGGGTTTTCATCCCACTTGGGATGAAACTGTAGTCAATCTTTCCCCTGACAATAGCAATAATAACAACAACAATAGTAAGCATTCATCAATTACATACAACAAAATACCATCAAAGAAACAAATGAATCAGGAACACTGGTGGTGGAAAGGGCCATCAAGTCACAGCTGATTTATGCCGACCCTGTAGGAGTTTCAAGGCAAGAGACAAATAGAGGTGGCTTGCCATTGCCTGCCAACTTCGTTGGTGGTCTCCCATCCAAGTACTTACCAAGGCTGATCCTGCTTAGCTTCCAAGATTGCGCTAGCCTGGCCCATCCAGGTCAGGGCTCAGGAACACAACCAGCAATGAAAATGAATCAAAAAGATTCACAATTCATGTTGAATTATTTTTTCTTGTTGGTAGTCACCCTGAGACGACTGTAGTCAAGAAAGGGCGGGATATAAATCTAACAAAATAAAATCAAAATAAATAAAAATGGGATTATAAATACTTGTGATGGCAGATTGCAAGTTCAATGAGCCAGTGTGGTGTAGTGGTTAACAGCGGTGGTTTGGAGCAGTGGAGTCTGATCTGGAGAACTGGGTTTAATTCCCCACTCTTCCACAAGAGTGGCGGAGGCTCATCTGGTGAACTGGATTTGTTTCCCCACTCCTACAAACAAAGCAGCTGGATGACCTTGGGCTAGTCACAGCTCTCTTTGAGCTCTCTCAGCCTCACCTACCTCACAGGGTGTCTGCTGTGGGGAGGGGAAGAGAAGGTGATTGCAAGCTGGTTTGAGTCTCCCTTAAGTGGTAGAAAAAGTCAGCATATAAAAACCCTCTTCTTCTTCTTCTTCTTCTTCTTCTTCTTCTTCTTCTTCTAAATATTAGGGAATATATAGCCCATCCAAGATCCTGAAAACAGTTTTTTTTTTTAAAGGAGGTTTTTAAATGTAAGGCAATGGGAGAACTGCTTAAGAGAACTTTGCGTCTAGGTGACATTTGAATAGATTTACTCCTGCTGGTTTCTGCAGGCATTAAAAGGTTAAATTAATCTACTGTACATTTTAACCAACGGTGATTTTTGCCACATTCTGAAGCTATTGATTTCACCTCCTTGAAGCGTCCTTTTAAAATGGCATCTTTTATTAAAAAAAAGAACGCACAATAGGAGCCTTTTGCTGGTGCAGAAACGCAAATCAAGGAGCTATGATCAACATGAATTGAACTTGCTCCTTGAAGGTTAAAGCCCCAGGAACAAAATTATCCTCTGATGAATTTTCCAAGACTCATTCAAAGGCTTTTTTTTTTTTTTTTTTTTTTTAAGATCTTTCTTTTGTATTGGGGGTGTGTGTTGTTGTTCCCCCCCTTTTTGAGCTGAATTTTTAGCAAGGTGATCTGAGAAGAAGTCCACCCCTCCCAGTAGGAATAAATTAGCAATTTCAAGGAACATCTGTGATTATTGCTGAAAAGCTGAAGACTCTGAAAAATTGCTTTGATCCACAAAATGTGTAATCTTAATACTTTCTGATATGCTCACTGATACTGCGTGTTTCAGCCAGACAGCTGTGAGAGGGTTCCATGGGTATTGTGTGTCTAGGCATAATGCACAGTAAAATATTAATTTGAGTTCCATTTGCACTTAGGGCGGGTTTTTTTTTTGAAGGGGAAAAAAAGCCATTAATTGCACAAGTATTACAATAAACTTGGAAAACAAGACACAGCACAAACAAAACTGCAGCTGTGCAGGCCACAAAATGAACTAATTACCGAAAGAAAACATGGTCTTGGTAATAAGGGTAATAATGTTGCTAGAGACGCCTGCAGAATTCTCTCCATCCATTTTTCTCTCTGAATTTGGGAAGTTCTCTGTTACTTAATCTTGTAACCTGAGAAGTGCCAAGATGTTAATAACTGGCCATTCTTTCTTTTTCACATTTCCAAAACTTTCCTTACACCGCTACACCTGCTTAGTATGCTGTAGGTAGGGTTGCCAGCTCCGGGATGGGAAATACCTGGAGATTTTGGGGGCGGAGCCTGAGGAGGGCAGGGTTTGGGGAGGGGAGGGACTTCAATGCCATCGAGTCCAGTTGCCAAAGCGGCCATTTTCTCCAGGGGAACTGATCTCTATCGGCTGGAGATCAGTTGTAAAAGCAGGATATCTCCAGCTAGTACCTAGAGGTTGGCAGCCCTAGCTGTAGAATTCATGCCCTTCCAGTTCCTTCCTTCCTCCCTCCCTCCCTCCCTCCCTTCCTTCCTTCCTTCCTTCCTTCCTTCCTTCCTTCCTTCCTTCCTTCCTTCCTTCCTTCCTTCCTTCCAGGTTAATCATGTACTGTAGTCCACATGTACACCAGAGACTATTAGCAGTCTTTTCACTCTGGTCAGTGAGACCTGGCTCTGCTCAGACTTGTGCTTTCTCAGCTTTGTGGATGGGCTTTGTGATGAGGTGAGGAAATATAGTGCATCTTTGTGTCCTCCATCCCGTCCCTTCCACCCAGAACGAGGAATTAATTAACCCACCTACCACAAGCATCAAGTAAATGAAATGACCTTAATACAGAGAAAAAAATGATGAAACAAAAGAGCGTGAAAGAAATTAGAAGGACTTGAAGGGAGAGAAGATTTTTTTGGTGAAAGTTCTCTATGATCTCTAAAGTGTGGCACAAAAAGTAACAAGATACATCGTCACATAAAGATGTGTGTTTTTTTACAGTGTTTTATCAATGAACATGTTTTCACTGATACTGCAACATAAGCCAACATAGCTCGGAGCTCCACAACCCAGAAAAAAATTCAGATGAAGAGAATTTTGAAAGCATATCTCTATCTCCATCTCCATCTCTATTTATTTATCTATCAAATTAGGTGCATTACATTGTCATAGATCACCCTGACTTTCCATATGAAACCAGCCTGAACTTCCAAAAATGTCTGTCCAGACTGGGAGACTCTAACGGACAGCATCCTTCTGAATTTAGGGGACAAACTGCCAGGATCTCAAAAGCATATTTAAGAAACTTATGACGTCGCATCTCTTTCATTACTTAATAAACAGTCATCCTTTCGCATCATTCCGTTTTTGCATTATAACCCAGCAGCAGGCTATCCTGGTATTATAATATATGAATGGCTCACACAGCCCAAACCCAAGAAGAGTTATACCCTTCATTTGGCTTAGAAGAACTCAAAAGAGTGTATCTCTGCTTAGGACTGCACTACTAGAACACTTCTCTGCATTATCTGACCCTCCTCCACTAGTACATGCGTGGGGGCTATTTAATGTGATCTCTATCGGCTGGAGATCAGTTGTAATAGTGGGAGATCTCCAGATAGTACCTGGAGGTTGATAACCCAAGTCCCCAACCTTTTTGAGCCTGCACGCATCTTTGGAAATCCGACAGAAGGTGGTATGCACAACTACAAAATGGCTGCTGCAGGAGGTGGAGCCAGACACAAAAAAAGCTGCTCCAGGGGGTGGAGCCAGTCAATTGGATCTCCAGTGGCCAATCAGAAGCTCTGCTGGGCAAGTGCCCCATCTGCCTCCATCCAATTTATAAAGACCCTTGGTGGGCACCAGGAAACGTGTCTGGGGGCATCAGGGCACCCATGCGCCATGGGTTGGGGAACCCTGATCTAGAAGATCAAGCTCTAAATCTCTGTTCAACCATGAAACAAAGTGGGCAGTCAAATGCTTTCAGCCAACCTACTCTGCAGGGTTGCCGTGGAGGTAAATCAGGGAAGGCAGAACAATGTATACCACCCTGAGCAGCTTTCAGGAAGGACAGAATAAAATGTACTATACAGATAGAAAAGCTTCCAGGACCTCATCAGTAATTCCTAAAACCTGAAATATTTATAGACAGAAAACTCTAGGAATTATTGATTTCAGTTGGCTTAGACTGGAGTAACTTTGCATAAGAGTGAATTATAAGTTACTTCTTTGTGCTTTTTCTCCAAGCTGTGATTAAATCTAATTATGCCCAATTTACAGGATTCACCAGCCTTCTCTGTGAACTGGATGGAAAAGACAAGGGGAACAAATGTGCTAGGAGAATGGTTTTTTACTTTAAAAAACCAGCAATGGGAGATGGTGTCAGTAAGATTTATGGGTGATATCTCACCACAGAGAGATTGTAGTTGGTAAGGAGCAAACTCCAGCAGTAATTTATTGGGCCCTGTTATGACAGAGTTCTTGCTTGGAAATGAAAAAGGTGCTATTAAAACAAAAGCAGGCTATCTGGAATGTTGTTGTAAGCAATGGACCCCTTAACCCACTTCCTGCGTACAGAGGGCCAATAGTTTCAATAGGAGGCTGGCAAAACCTCTGGATTCATGGGTCATTTGACAGTGTCATAAATCAGAAGTAAATAAGGTGAGTGGCATCGACATGTTGAAATTGAACAATTACTTGTTAGGAAAAGGAGATCCCATACGGTCGTTCAAAACTGAGTTTGGCCACCCATCTACCATGAGTTTCCCACCAAAATGTGTAAAAAGCTTCAACTCTAGCAGAATAGCATAGATCTCACATTTCTGATATCGCCTAGTGAAACAAATTCATCGTGCTTTTGTAGATTTGCAACCTTACACACATATGAATGAGCCTGCCTTCGAATGAGTCTAGTATCAAGGTCAATGTTGTGTAGTCTGGCTGCCAGCGGCTCTCCAAGATCTCAGGCACAGGTCTTTCACATCACCTACAGTCTGATCCTTTTTTAACTGAAGATGGCAAAGATAGAACCGGGGACTTTCTGCATAGAGAGGAGATGGTCTGCCATTGAGCCCTCTCCCATATATGCAACCATAAAATTTCAAGCTTGTCTTGAGAAGAATCAGTGGCAATGCTAACATTTGCTGTAAATAGCAATCTGCAACATAATTAGCAATGCTAACTGACAAAATTGCCACTATTTCTTTTTTTCCCCCTCATGTGAGATATATGAAGAATTTCAAAAGAGTTGGGGTAAGTTTAGGGGTAGGCAAGGTCTACTAGGCTTGTTTTGGAATCAGCTCAAAGAACATGTGAAGCTGCCTTATAGTGAACCAGACCCTCGGTCCATCAAAGTCAGCATTGTCTACTCAGACCAGTAGCGGCTCTCCAGGGTCTCAGGCCTTTCACATCACCTATTCACCTAGTCCCTTTAACTGGAGATGCCGAGGGTTGTAACTGGGACCTTCTGCATGCCAAGCAGATGCTCTACCACCGAGCCACAGCTCCTCAATATTTGTAAGCTTTCTTTTTGAGCATTTAGCAAAAGGCCCTCTGTTTCTCAAGCATGCTGTCCTGGTACATTAATTTGGTGCATGCATACCAAGGTCATCAGATGCATTCACATGATCACATTTTTCACAGGCAGTTGTAGTCTGACCCTGACAACAACATTAAAATCCCTAGGATATGAAAGATGAGGATGAATTTGAATCATAGAATAATAGAATCATAGAGTTGGAAGTGACCACCAGGGTCATCTAGTCCAACCCCCTGCACAATGGAGGAAATTTACAACTACCCTCCCCCCACACCCCCAGTGACCCCCACTTCATGCCCAGAAGATGACCAAGATGCGTTCCCTCTCATCATCTGCTAAAAGTTATAGAATCAGCATTGCTGACAGATGGCCATCTAACCTCTTCTTAAAAACCTCCAGGGAAGGAAAGTTTACCACCTCCCGAGGAAGCCTGTTCCACTGAGGAACCGCTCTGTTAGAAAATTCTTCCTAATGTCTAGACGGAAACGCTTTTGATTTTAATTTATTGCTATACTGCAAGAGTGTTGTTGTAAATTCCATGCATACATTGTGTGTGGGATGGCTGAATGGTGACTAAATGTGTAGATATGACATGTATTTACCCTAGGGTTCCCAACCTCCAGGTACTAGCTGGAGATCTTCTATTACAACTGATCTCCAGCCGATAGAGATCAGTTCACCTGGAGAAAATGGCCACTTTGGCAATTGGACTCTGTGGCATTGAAGTTCCTTCCCTCCCCAAACCCTGCCCTCCTCAGGCTCCGCCCCCCAAATGTCCAGATATTTCTCAGTTTGGAGTTGGTAACCCTATTGCAACGCTACCTGCCGTCTTAACATCTCTTATTAGGGTGTGAAGTTTTGGTTTAAAAGAACCCTGAAGCATCCAAGGCTGAAGGGAGCTGACCAACCAGCAGAAATATGTGAAGGTAGTCCTTTGAGGCAAGCAGCAGCAATGGAACAGGATAGAGGGTTGAAGAGGAGGCTGAGCCCCTCTTGACACATATTTTGTTGCGCAGAGTTTGAGAAACGAAGCACAGCAACGCTGCAATGCTGCTGTTTGAGACAGAATGTTTTTGCCTAGTTACAAGAAGGCGGCTTGTCATTAGAACAACTTACTTTGAAAAGGGAAGTGAAGGTTAAACTAGTTCTTGACGCAGATCAGCCATTAATAACATCCTGGTTTAACCCATCAGCATGAGCCTCCTGTCTCCATGCTGGGGAGCAGAGGCCGAAAGAAAACCATTGGACCAGTATGAATAGATGCTACACAAATCAGTCCATCTCGTCTTTCCCTCTGAACTAGTTGCAAATCCTTGCAGGGGGAAAAAACCTGTTATCGTTCCCAAATGAGTTTCTGAGATTTGAAGATGGGGAAAAGGAACTGAACGGGCAGAACCTGCAAACTCTTTAGAAGCTTCACAACAGAGATCTGAAAACCAGACTAGAATTGGAATCCATTTATGTGCTCATCTTTATCTCCCTTTTAAAGGAATGTTATGGATTTACTTCCAGTGCAGAGAAAATGCGGGTGCCGTGTGGTTCTTTTGGATCCCCTGCCCGGAGCTTTGCCGTATGTCTGGATGACATACTGTGCACCAAATTAAAACCCAGCCTTCTGAAAATAAAATTTTGTCATCTCTGAGTGGAGCTTGTCTTTGGTCTCTGTTTCCGTGTTTGTCTGTTTTGGAATTCAGGTTATAGCAATCCTTTCTTGAAGATCTGGGATTTTTTTATTATTCTCAAAATGTCTCTTTTGAAAATCAATTCCCTCCACCTTCATAAGGGTTCCCCAAAGAGGCAGGATTAGAAAGCCCGATAAGAGATAGTACCCGCCTGCCAACAGATTAGAAAGAAAAAAGAAATGGAAATTGTATGCAATCTTACCATCTTATTTTCACTTGCCAATAATCTACAGTTTGTCATCTGTTTTTTTCCCCTAGCCCCTCCAACAATCAGTGTCTCCTACAAGAACACTTGGTTTCAATCTTCTGATTGCTTTCTTGCTGTAGGGTTAAAGTCAAGAAGCTGTAATAATTACCTGTATCGTTCTGCTAATTATCTGTTCATCCCACTAATACCCAGTGATAGCTAAGGATGTTCCTGAATTTCATGAAGCCTCTTTGTTGATTCAGAAATCACAGTCGATAACATAGGTTCACTCACCCCACTACAGATGAAACCACAGTCATTTTTCCTCCTGACCCTACTAATGAAATTGATGAGCATTATAACAGTTAAAATAGATGTCTGTTTTTGTGTCAAGTCCGCACCGGCGGCAAACAAAGCATGTGAGATATATAGATGATATAAAAATAGTAGAAAGGGAAAGAATTAATTGATAACACCAGAAATGTAAATGGCAGAAAGGGAAAGGGTCACATGCACATACATATGTAAGTGTTGTCAAGTTGCAGCTGACTTGTGGTGACCCCAAAGGGTCACAACAACATACAAAAGACAAATGGGAAAAGTGCGTACTCATAGATACAACCTATAGTCTAAACTCTTTCTTCGATGTTCTGACTTTTTCACTGTTGAGTATTAGGGTGGGGTACAAAATTATATTCATACTTGCCTTGTTTTGTTTGTTAATGACTTTACTTATTTTCCTATTTACAGTAATGCCTAAATTTGGTTTCTTGATTCTTCTTTACTCATTTCCACTTGTTTCAATGCAAAACACTTTACAATGGTAACCTCTTTTGTTCTCTACTTGATTGGGATATAATTCTCAGAGACTGCGTCCTTCCCAAATTTCATGCAGATGAGGGGGGGGGAGCTATGGTTGCCAGGTCCTCCTTGCCACCAGCAGGGATGAGGGGCAGGATTGCCTGATCCAGTTAGGGAAACTCCTGGAGATTTGTGGATGGAGCCTGGGGAGGACAGGGACCTCAGTGGGGTACAATCCTCCAAAGCATCCATTTTCTCCAAGGGACCTGATATCTGTAGTTTGGAGATCAGCTGTAATTCCGAGGGATCCCCAGGTCCCCCCTGGAGGCTGCCATCCCTACAAAAAACCCAATGTAGAGGCAATTAAGTTCTTACTTGCAAAAGAGGGTATAGAATGGTGTGCTTTTTTCTTCCTTTACCTGGATCCCAGGACTTCCCAGGTGGCATGGGCGCTATTTTTAAACAAAGCATGCAAGCAAGGGCAGTTTAACACACACGCACCGCATCAAATTCTGGTACATTTGCACTGCAGTCCTAAACAGAATCTCCCCCTTCTAAGCTTATTGGCCTCAATAGCTATAGAAGAGTACAGTTCGGTTTAGGATTGCATTGCTAGTTGATTTGAACATTTCCTCCCATCCCACCTCACCTCCAGGTTGGCCAGAAGGAAAAAAAGACTTCAAGCAACACATAATTAATAGTAATTATTAAAGGTCTTGTGCCAGTTATTCTTTTCGGCATTGATTTTCTCCTGCACTCCAGAATGAGGGCATGAGTATCCAAGATTGGTTTAAACTGGGGTTTATTAATGATTGGCAAAAAATGAATGGTCAATGTTTTTCCTCCTCAATGTATTGGGTTGCCATTGGCCAAATAGGCGAATGTATCTTGACTCAAAACAATGGCATTACAATGATTATCTGCTTTGTTTCTCATTACCGAAACATCAAACATATGATGAGAAAACCAAAAGCAGAGGATAAGGCACCGGAACACAATGCAAAGGCTGCCAATTGCAGCTGTATGTCATTAACTGTTGGAGTCATATTATGTAAAGTATAAAATAGATATAGTTGGAGTCAATTTTTGACGTTTTATTACTTGACTGTATATCTCTGACAAACCTACAGGTGGAGATGACCCAAGGAGCAGCAATTCAGTGACCACAATCCTTGTTGGCCTCCTATCAAATCTTTTAAAATGACTTGTTCAAGAAGGGCTGAGTCTATTCTTATCAGTCTGAGATTTGGTGTTGTTCATCTTTACACTCCTTTAAGTATTAACCTACTGCTGATTGTGAGTTTATGGCATTTTAATTAGAAGGAGGAGGAGGAGGAGGAGACTTGGTTTTTATACTCCATTTTTTTCTACCTTAAGGAGTCTCAAACTGGCTTACAATCTCCTTCCCTTCAGTTACACATTTGAAGTCCATCAAAATTAACAGCCCAAACTGGAGACATAAGATAAGAAATGAAAGCCAGGCAATCGTCTTTGTCTCGAAGATAATAGCTGCATATTTGATACACAAATCTCATCAGAGAATCAATTTCTTCAGGGCATCTCTTAAAATATTTTGACAGTAACCCATTTACCAATATTGCTATCTAGATAGTTTTCACTTCAGATAATTTATATATTCCTCCAAAGTTCATTTGCCAGTTTCATAAATTTTAAAAACCTTCTGCTTTGCAATTTTAAGAATATTTCTGTTGTCGCTGTGTTATGTATTTCCATTCTAGGTTTTTTTCCTTCCAAATTAATCAAAATTGCAATGTTGGCAGGGGCTTGTCCATGATGAAGCTCTGATCCTATTGTTATTGCCACTATTATTTGCCACTATTATTTATAATATTTATAGCCTGGTTGATCCCATAGCCTTGGGGTGAACAGCAACATTCCCTAAGTCATTCTGTTTATCCTCTCGTTTCTTGTTGCAGACCTTGCAAACTTAATTTTTTTAGATGTTAGATTTCCTTTTGGCACTTGTCAGGGATGGCTAGTTCCGTGTTAATAATAATAATAATCTTCACTGGTTCCCAATCTGTTTCTGGGCTCAATTCAACATGCTGGTGTTGGACTTCAAAGCCCTAAAAGATTCGGGACCAGTGTACCTTAAGGACTGCCTGCTCCCAAATGAACCTACCCATATGAATGCTATGATCACCTTCTAAGGCCCTGATTCAGGTCCCTTCTTAGATTAGGTAGGTGGCAATGGAAGAGAGGGCCTTCTTGGTTGTGGCACCAAAACTGTGGAACTCTCTCCCCTGTGATATTTGTCTGACCCCTTCCATCTCTATCTTTTCGGCAGACTTCTGGCATTCCCTTCATGACTTCTCCTTCCTGCTCTGTGTTTTAATTGCTGGTTTTTATACATCTTATTTGTAGTTTTAACTGATTTTATGGTGTGTTTAATAATGCTCTGCTTTTAATTGTTAGCTGCCTTGGTGACCATAGAGCTGTGCAAAAAAAAAAAAAAAAAATTCGGTCAATTTTGGGTTCTGGTTTATTGGGCCCAATTTTTTTTGGTAAACCCGGTATAAGCCATACCAGTAAAGGGGTATTTTGGCAATTGCACAGGCCCATTGCAAGCATTCACGGGACACTGACTCTTTGGAGAGGAAAAGGCCATTACAGACTGTGAAAAGTCTTTTTAAAATTCGCAGGGAGGGCATTTTTTGAGATAAAGTCACCAAATTTATAGCATAGCTTCAAGGGACCCTCTTTGCATGAACCCCATAGTTTGGTAAAGTTTGGGACAGGGGGTCCGATTTGATGGTATCTGAAAGGGGTCATCCCCTCCTCCATAGAGAAGCATGGTAATGTTTACAGTGCTTCTCTATGGAGGAGGGGGGATGTCCCTTCTGGACCCCCTGACCAAATCTTCATCAAACTTCGGGGTTCATGCAAGGAGAGTCCCTTGAAGCTACCTTGATAATTTGGGAATGCCTTCCCCAGAGCTCATTAAAAAAAATTCCCATAGGGAAAAGCCTGGGGAAAGCCGAAAAAAGCTGAATACCTATTTGGCTGATTCAGCGATTGGCTATCTGGCTTCATCTTTATTCCCAGGTTTTGATATTGGGTAAAACTGAATCCTGAATATTGCTGAAATGGCTAATTTGGGGTTTGTTTTCGGTTCGGGTTTTTTGGGATGCACAACCCTAGGTGACCAAAACTGTGTGGATTTGCTTAAAGTGGGCACAGCCAATAGAGTAAGTGTTGAGATGGTCCTCTTTGGTTCTACTCCAAATCTCCACTCATTAATTGGAGCTTGTACAGAGACCATCTATGCGTACAAGCTGTGTGTACAAAAGATGTGTATGTAGGATCCTTATATATTTATTCATGTATACCGTACTTTTCTATCCATTGGAGAGCTAGAGTGGCTTACAGTATCATTCTCCCTCTTCTGTTTTATCTGGAGCTTGCATTTTTAAAGGATGCCTTTAAGAACCTCTGTATAGGGCCACCGGTTGTCTCCAACATACCCTCCAACATTTCTTTTTTTATATAATAATTTTTATTGTTTTTCTAAATCAAATAAACATATACATTTCTACAAATAATAGCAATTATAAAAAGGAACACGTTATATTGTTGTTGAAAGTATATTCAATATAAAAAGAAAAAGAAAACAAAAGAAAAAAGAAAAAAGAAAACTTCCCCTACATCTTCCTCCATCCATCAATAAGCCTATGTACTCTTTAGTATAGATAATGCCAATCCTAATATTTTTAATTTTATTCATTAAACTAAATCACATGCAATTTTAAAAATAAAGAATTGAATATATTCATTAAAACTTAATTAATACTAACATAAAAAATTAATAAATTTCATTAAAAGTAAATAGATTAGAACACTAGGTAACATTTATTACCTCCTTTAAAAGTCAATTTCTCTGTAAATCCTCCATGTCTCCCAATCACCCATAATTGCAAAACCCTCCAACATTTCATGGGTGCAGCTGTGCACTTTTCATATAGGCCAGGATAGAGAGCGAGGTGAACATTTAATTAACTAATCAAACAACAACAACAACAACAACAAACCTTGCATGACCCTCTACCCCAATATTACATGTTCTTGAAGGATCTGTCCTATCTGGTTTATGCAACCATTCATTTCAAAGCCAAGTGGGTGTTTGTATCTTTCGGTTAAAGTTACACTAGAGGAATAGAGTTGTTTACCAATAGTTCAAAATATTACTTCAACAGGCATGGTGTGTAAAAAGGCAGGCTGTGCACTGCAGGGTGCCTTAGTCCTCACGTGCATGCTTTAGCATTAGAGACACAAGGGGGATCTGCTCCTTTCTGAAAACTTTGGGAAAGGATCTGAACCACAACAGCAAATCTAGCAACAAAATTAAAGAGGACATTTTCCAAAGGCAACAAAATTGAATCAGAGTTGGAATTGTGATTGACCGTGGGCTAGGGTTGCCAACCTCCAGGTACTAGCTGGAGATCTCTTGCTGTTACAACTGATCTCCAGCCGAGAGAGATCAGTTCATCTGGAGAAAATGGCTGCTTTGGCAATTGGACTCTATGGCATTGAAGTCCCTCCCCTCCCCAAACCCCGCCTTCCTCAGGCTCCACCCCAAAAACCTCCCATCAGTGGCAAAGAGAGACCTGGTAACCCTACCATGGGCGGGTTCTAGAAAATTGGGAATGTCCCTGGTAAACAGGGATAGTTGGTATGTATGCAATATTTTGTAAGGAAAAGGACAAATAGAGCCTGGCACAATAATCTTGGAAGATTTAAATGTTCCAAAGCAACGTTTTCCTGCAAGCAAGTGCACATTATTAATATATTCCTTTCGTTCACATGGGGATTATCTGTAGATTTGGCTCTTTCTCCGTGAATCCTCCCCTACCTCTGCATTTAGTCTGCTCCCTGGTTCATTTTCTGGAAGGCGATACACATTACAAGGGCCCAGATTACCTGTTTACTTCCCACAATAGCCCTGGCAATATTGTCTCTCTGCAACCTGCTCACTCCCTTAGGATAGCCATCCATCATGTCAGGCTTCTGCTTTCTCTTAGTTACTGGCCCACTTTCTATTACTCTTAGTCAACCTCAGAAGTTCCTTCCTATTTATCAAAATCACACAACCTCTTCGGGGTTTTCTTAGGTGTGCATTCAGTGGAACAGCAAAGAAAGAGCCTGGGGGAATGAGTCAGAAAAGAGGGAAGGCTCTTTTGTTCGAGATGGTTTGTGTTCCAAACAGGCACACATAGCAGACCATTAAACAAAGGCCCTCCATTGCGAGAACTATATGCAGGCTTTTTCTGAATTGTCTGCCAAATTCAAGGTTAAGATTCAAGGTTACCTCTAAACTAACGCCTCTCCCCAGTAAAAGCAAGTAAGGGGAGATGTTCTGCTAGGAAACAGGCAAACAACCTCCAGCTTCAGAGAGGCTGGTGAAGAATTGGTTACTATCAGTAGTGACTCGTATATAACACCATTTAGTCTCAACAGCAGGCTGAAGCAGGTCTATCAAAAGTCTGATGTATTTGACTTTGCATTGATTTAATGTGAATTTAACACAAACCTCACCTCTGGCCTCTCCATAGTGAACAACAGACGACTGTACGAAGCTACTCTTCTGCTATGAAGAAGAGTGGGTTTTTAGACCCCGCTTTTCTCTTTAGGAGTCTCAAAATGGTTTATAATCACCTTCCCTTCCCCTCCCCACAACTGATCAGGTAGGTGGGACTGAGAGAGTTCTGAGAGAACGGTGACTAGCTCAAGGTCACCCAGCAGGTTTCATGTGTAGGTGAGGAATCAAATCTTCTGGTTCTGGAGAGTTGCCCTGTGCTGAGATCTAATCTTCTAGAAACCCATTCTTATTAACAGAATTTCCAAAAAAAAAAAAATTCCAGAATCTGAACATGTACAGTTGTACCAGTGAGTATATCTGCATTCCTTACTATATTCCTTAACATTTTATTGCCCAAAGAACAAACCTGATATGATTGTATGTATGATTCCTTTTGTGCGCTTTTTAAAAACTGATGTGTTTATGTGCCCCCTGAGCATGGGTACCACTTGCACAACTGAATCAAGACAGGGTTGGGTTTTTTTTAATACAGAGGTCATGTACTTGTCCCAGTGATCATTTTTATGAGTCGTATTGTTCAAACATTAGAGCATGCTGGCTGTACTGTTATATTTGTACTATGTAGGCTGTGAAGAATATTTCTGAATTGATTTTGACCACGGATTTACTTCATTCAACAAGTAATTAAACTGAGGGATTTGCTGACACTAGCATAAGGGAATTAGGAGCATAAGGAATTAAGTCCATCTACAGCTATAGAGCCCCGTGGCGCAGAGTGGTAAAGCTGCAGTACTGCAGTCCAAGCTCTGCTCATGACCTGAGTTCGATTCCAACAGAAGTTGGTTTCGGTAGCAGGCTCAAGGTTGACTCAGCCTTCCATCCTCGCGAGATTGGTCAAATGAGTACCCAGCTTGCTGGGGGTAAGGGGAAAATGACTGGGGAAGGCACTGGCAAACCACCCCATAAACAAAGTCTGCCTCGTAAAGGTCGGGATGTGATGTCACCCCATGGGTCAGGAATGACTTGGTGCTTGCACAGGGGACCTTTACCTTTACCTTTTACCATCAACAGCTACTTGCCTAGACTAATGCAACTCCATATTCAGATGCAGTGAACCGCTGAATATCAGTACTAGAATGCAATATCAGGGGAAGGCTTTGGTCTCTGTTCTGTTTGTTGGTCCTCTAGGGAACTAGTCTGATCCATCAGGGCTCTTCTTATGTTTATGTTATTAATCAACATTGGCTCCCAGGAGGAAAGGTGAGAGATACAAATGGTTTGAATAACTAACAATTATTTCAAGTATTCATTTTAATCATTTAAACATGACAGTTATCATTACTGATGCCATTGTTTGATATATATTGATAACATGGAGGGAAGGAGAGACTCAAATGGACTGATGGAACTGAAAGCTGTGGCATTCCATGCAGGCACTGGACTATATACAAAATTAGGAAATAGAAAGGCAACCATGGACGATCCTTAATGCATCAGTTCCACTTTGGAAGGATGTTTGAATAACATGGAACACAAACCTTTGGGAAGCAATTCAGAGAGAGAGAGAGAAATTAAATGGCCATCAGGCCGATGGTGCAATGTCACTTCCAGGGAAAACCCGGAAGTGACATCAATCCCCTCTAGTAATCACTGAGAACTCTATGGTTTAACTCTATGTGATTCCTAGAGAGGTGAAATGTCACTTCTGATTTTTCCCTGTAAGTGATGTCACACTGTTGTCAATGGCTACCCTTATGTCCCCACCCACCCCAGTGTCCTGCTGGTTAAGAGGCTTGGCAACTGTACCTTGAGCCCTCTCCTTCCATTTATTATATGTTACTCAAGTATACTTCACCTTCTAAATGCTGTAATTATTTACTCCACAATTACTGATGTAAAGGTTGGGATAGTGTTTGTTTTCTGGAAGGAAGATATGCTTGAAAAAGATAAGCAAAAAACAGCTGTCCTTTGTGAAATGGTAGATTATGCTTTAATGCAGGAGTCCCCAAACTTTTTGAGCCTGCCGGCACCACTGGAATTCTGAAACGGAGTGATGAGTACAACCACAAAATGGCTGCCTCATGAGGTGCAGGCAAGCTCAAAATGGCTGCCAGAAGGGGTGGTACCAAGCAGAAAATGTCAGGGAGTGAGGCAATGCACCACTCTAATAGCAACTGTTCAACATTTCAGGCAGAATCTCTGTTTAACAGGATAGCTTTTAAAATGAGCATATTCTTTAAAAATACTTTCTTGCATACACACAGCTTACCTCCAGTCATGCAGAAAGAAATCCTCGGTGGTGGAAGCTACTGCCAAAGCAACTTGTTAAAAAATCTGCACAGCCAGTCAGATATCCCATGGCCAATAGGGCTGTCAATTCAGTTCGGTCCGAACTGAAAATCAACCGAATTTCCCCTGATTCGTTGCTTTTCTGTTCGGACGGATCCGAACTCAAAACTGGCGGGCAACCGGGGGGGGGGCCGAATTCAGCGAGTTCGGGAGTTCGCGAATAAATTCGGCCAATTCGGCCGTCAGTAAGCTGCATAACCGTCAGTAAGCAGCATTCTCCTCCCCCGGCCAATCGGTGAGCAAGCTGGGTCTTCTTCTGGCCAATCAGTCAGGATTGAGTACTGGAGGAATCAGCTGATGTGCGGCCCGGCCAGGGAGAGAGAGAGAGAGAGAGCGAAATCCTCGTGTGTGTGTGTGGGGTGCTTGTGCACATTCGCTCCTTTCTGTGGCTGCAGGGGGCGCATTTTTTGGGGTGCACACACAAAACTTTCACTGGAACTTCAGATGAAGCTTCTTAAGGTACCCCCCAAGTTTTGTAAACTTTGGGTCAGGGGGTCCCGAGATATGGGCTCCCCCTTTTTTTTCCATGGCTGCAGGGGGCGCATTTTTGGGGGTACAAATCCCAAACTTTGAGCGGAGTTTCAGACCAGGGTTCTTAAGATACCCCCCAAGTTTTGTAAACATTGGGTCAGGGGGTCTCCAGATATGGGCTCTCCCCCTTTTCCCTCCCCCCCTTTTCCATTTATGTGGCTGCAGGGGGTGCTTTTTTGGGGATATAGCCCCCAAACTTTTAGCATAGCTGCAGTGAATTATTCTTAAGATACTACCCAAGTTTTGTAAAGATGGGTTCAGTGGGGGCAGAAATATCGCCTCCCCCCCTTTTCTCTTTCCATGGCTGCAGGGGGCGCATTTTTGGGGGTGCAGACACAAAACTTTCACTGGAACTTTATATTAAGCTTCTTAAGGAACCCCCCAAGTTTTGTGAACATTGGGTCAGGGGGTCCCGAGATATGGGCTTTCCCCTTTCCCCTATTGGGATGAATGGGGCAGCCGATCCGATCCTGTGTGCATCTCTCCAGAGCAAAACGTTCCGTGGCTAATTGGAATCATCTTGGATTACAGCCCATCCTGATGGAACAGAAGACAGCCACAGTAAGACCCCTTTGGGGGTTTTAATCTATAATTTTTCTCCTGTGTATGTGTGTGTGTGTGGGGGGGGAAAGCAGAGTCTGTGTGTGTGTGGGGAGGGAGCAGTTTCTGTGGGTGGGGGGGAAGCCAAAGGGGGCTTTCGTCGGTTCTGCCTGGGGTGTTTGTTCCCCCTCGAGTCTCTCGCTCCCTGGTTTGAGGGGGGAGGTTTCAGTTGTGTGTTGCAAAGGTGTTGTTTAACAAGGTTGTGTTTGCAGTTGTTTTGCTAATTTCTCCGCTGTTGTCGGGCTGGGAGCTTTGTGCGTGGGCGGCAAGCTCTGCTGAGAGATGCACAACATTAAGGGTGGGGGGACCCCTTTCATTGCCCATATCTCAGCCCCCCCTGACCCAATCTTTACAAAACGTGGGGAGTCTTTCAATAAACGTCCTTTGAAGCTCTGCCAAACGTTTGGGACCTCTAAGCCCAAAAATGCCCCCCCCCCGAGCCGTGGAAAGGCACGGTTGTGTTTTTAATGGCTTTATTCGGCCGAATTTGTTTCCGAACTTTGAATTCCCGCCGAATTGAACGGATCCGAAGTGGGGGAGTTCGGACTTCGGCACGTACCGAACCCACAAGGGCCAAATTCGGCCGAATCCGAACTGTACCGAATTTTTTTTTTTGACAGCCCTAATGGCCAATATGAAGGCCAGCTGGCTGCTGGGCAAAAGCCCCACTTTCTAAAAACATTTAGTGGATGCTGGGAAAGCTATCCGTGGGTGTCATCGTGCTCAGGGTTGCCACGTTGGAAACCCCTGCTTTAATGCACATGCATATGCATTGATGGTACTATCCAGCTAAGAATGAAGAATGTTCACCTGAGACAGCTGCCTATCGACTGTACAGCCAGAGGGCATGGGGAGGGCACCCTAGGGTTGCCAACCTCCAGGTACTAGCGGGAGATCTCCCGCTATTACAATTGATTCCCAGCTGATAGAGATCAGTTCGCCTGGAGAAAATGGCCGCTTTGGCCATTGGACACACTATGGCATTGAAGCCCCTCCCCTCCCCAAACCCTGCCCTCCTCAGGCTCTGCCCCCAAAACTCCCACCGGTGGCAAAGAGGGATCTGGCAACCCTAGGGCACCCTCTTGGTGCTGGGCCGCGTTCAGCTGAACCCCAGCTGCTCTATGGCACGGGGGGAGGGGAAGGTACAGCTCAACACCTCTAGGCACAATTCTGAGCAGGATATTTTTGAAAAGGCTTAAAATGTCTGAGGCCAACCTCTCTCAAGGGTGCTCCTCGACGAACCTGCCCATCAGCTGAAATTGTCTTGAAAAGGGAACCCCTCCTCTATTTTTCATTCCCAGAAAGGCTGGATGAATCCAACTCAACGTCTGGATTAGAGAGCTTTTTTCATCACTAAGGGGGTTACCACAATTGTATTCCCAGCGATGTATTAAGAGTTTGAAAACGTTATAAAAAATACTGTTTGCACTTTCTATGTATTCCCACCGATGTATTAAGAGTTTGAAAACATTATAAAAAATACTGTTTGCACTTTGTTTGGCCCCTTTAGCTGTGAAGACGTTTTCCAACCATTTATAAGCCGTAGTATCCAAAAACCCTTTTTAAGCGATGTTTTTTATAACATTTTAAAACTCTTAATACATCGCTGGGAATACAAAGTGTGGTAACCCCCTATGCCTCACAAGTTAAACTTCCTCCTGCAACTCACTTTGCAAAAACAACAACAACAAAACGCTTTAAAAAGCTTATTCTGCACTTTCAGCTCTTCAAACTCTTTTCTCTAATTATTCAGATTAATGTCCTATTTGCAGATTTGCATAAAGTTGCTTCATTTGCACTTTTTGTTCTGAAGCTGATATAGGAGATTTTTGCAAGTTTTTCAAAGTGGCAAGGAAGTGGGAGGTTTTCTGGGTGCCCAAAAGCAGAGTGATAGTGTGTGTGTGTAAAGTGCCGTCAAGTCGCAGCTGACTTATGGCGGCCCCTTTTTGGGGTTTTCATGGCAAGAGACTAACAGAGGTGGTTTGCCAGTGCCTTCCTCTGCACAGCAACCCTGGTAGTAGGAGGGGCAATATAACTAGCTTTATTCATTATTATTATTTTTTTAAAAAACATTATATCCTAACCTTTACCCCCAGGTTCAGTACTGTACACACATGACAAGACAAAATTCACCTTAAAAACATACAAGACATATCCAAACAGACAACTCAAAATCTAGCCACCCGAAACTGTAACCTCTTTAGAGACTGCCAAAAGCTCACCTAAATAGGACTGCCTTTGCCTTACATAGCCAGGGTCTATGCCTTCCTAACTTCCTCCAGGAGATGATTCCATAACCCTGAGGCTGCTGTTGAAAACCTTGCTACAGATCAAACAAATCAAATCACTTTAGGGAAGGCACTGATAGGCAAAATCTGTGACAGAATCTAAGGCGGCACCAGGTTCATAGTTAGGGTTGCCAGCTCCAGGTTGGGAAATACCGTCTTACCCAGCCGTCCATGCATATTAGGAAGGTACACTCCTTTACTTCATAAATGAATCCTTTGGCACACGGAAGAACTAGAAGCTTGGAAAAATTCTTCATGAAATGGGAATTTTACCGGAAGCCCATTGCACAGTGTCTTTGTTCCATTGCTTGATTGTAATAACCTATATGTATGGACTTATATGATTTTGAGCGCTTTGCGCCTTGTTCTGCCTCAGTGTAACGGCTTGTGCGTTTTTGTATTGTGTTAATTTCAGACCGACCCGTCTTCTCTTTTCAACTGCGGTTGTCTCTTGTGAGGTTTTGCCTCTCGATATATTTTTTTTCTAAATAGCAATATCGTGTCTTATTAGCCTGATTTGGGGCTTGTTTTTTCTTGTGCTTTACTTTTGAATTCTGACTCCTGTTTAGCACTTGTAGCCTTTGTTTGACTACTACCACCTGAAGACTGGCAACCCTATTCATAGTGGGAGTGGTAGACGTTCAAGTAGACAGATCCAGATTTCTACAGGGTTTTAAACATCAAAACCAGAACCATGATTTGGCTCAGAAGCTAATGAGTAACCAACAAAGCTCTTTGGGAATATTTGTAATATGATCCCACCCTAGGGTTGCCCACTCCAGCTACTAGCTGGAGATCTCCTGCTATTATAACTGATCTCCAGCCAATAGAGATCAGTTCACCTGGAGAAAATGGCCACTTTGGCAATTGGACTCTATGGCATTGATTCAGGCTAAAACAGCATTTGGAAAACATGGGCAAAGCACGAGGAGAGAGCGAGGCGATCTCTGTTGGGTGGAAAAGGCATGCATAATCAAAAGGGAGCCCCGAAGGAGTCAGCAGGAGTGACCACAGGGAAACATCCCTGCATAAAAGGCCAATGTAAACATCTGAACTGGTTTGTTACCTACAATATAAAACACTCAAAGAACAAAATTAACCAAAAACAACTAGAATAAAATTTCTGTGAATATCCCTAATCTTTTCCTCTTTGTATAGCCTGAGGAAGATCCTAAAGCATGTCACTTTCTCTAATCTTATTTATTAGAGAATGTATGTTATTAAAATCTTTTTCTACCTTTCTATTAGGTATTTCTTTTCTTCCTTCAGATAACAAAATCCAAATCCCTAGTCATCATAATTATTAGCATATTCCCAGGAAAAAAAATTGCAACCATCTACATAAAAGGACTCGCTGCAGAAATTTACACAGTGGGTATCCAATTTTTCTTTAAATAAAAGGTACTCAGAACTGTGAGGGGTTTAAAATAAGAGAAGGGAACGGGAACAAACAAGGCTTTGAGGCACAGCGGGGTAATCTGTCGTGGTCAGGAGCAGAGAGTCATGCTGAATTATTTGGATAATTAGTCTTCGTTAGCAAATTGGAACAAATTATAATGTAGCGTCAAGGTTGTATAACATGCTGACTGGTAAAAAATGTGTGCTTGTGTGTGCCTCTGTGTGAGTGCGCTCTGTGGTGATGGGAACTGGGGTAGTGTTGTTATACTTTAGAAAAGCTGGATATGATCCAATCTGAAAGTGTTTTGAATGGGTGGAAGTGAAGTGTCTGTGAGGGAAGTAAGCCGGCGATCCAGGCCAGCCACGTCACTGGTTAGGCCCTTGTATATACTGCCACAGCCACGTTTAAACCTCTTGCCGCCTGCATAGGGCTGTTGAATTAAAAAAAATTCGGTATAGTTCGGATTCGGCCGAATTCAGCCCGTTTAGATTCGGGATATGCTGAAGTCCGAATTCCCCCACTTCGGATCCGTTCAATTCGGCGGGAATTCAAAGTTCGGAAAAAAAATCGGCCGAATAAAGCCATTAAAAACACAATCGCGCCTTTCTGCGGCTCTGGGGGGGGCATTTTTGGAGTTAGAGGTCCCAAACCTTCGGCAGAGCTTCAAAGGATGTTTATTGAAAGACTCCCCAAGTTTTGTAAAGATTGGGTCAGGGGGGGCTGAGATATGGGCCCTGAAAGGGGTCCCCCCACCCTTAATGTGCATCTCTCAGCAGAGCTTGCCGCCCATGCACAAAGCTCCCAGCCCTGAAAACAGCTGAGAAATTTGCAAAACAACTGCAAAACAACACAACCTTGTTAAACAACACCTTTGCAACACACAACTGAAACCTCCCCCCTCAAACCAGGGAGCGAGAGACTCGAGGGGGAACAAACACCCCAGGCAGAACCGACGAAAGCGCCCTTTGGCTTCCCCCCCACCCACAGAAACTGCTCCCTCCCCACACACACACAGACTCTGCTTTCCCCCCCCACACACACACATACACAGGAGAAAAATTATAGATTAAAGCCCCCAAAGGGGTCTTACTGTGGCTGTCTTCTGTTCCATCAAGAGGGGCTGAAGAGGACTTGTAATCCAAGATGATTCAAATTAGGCACGGGACGTTTTGCTCTGGAGATGCACAGGATCGGCTGATCCATTCATCCCAATAGGGAAAAGGGGAAAGGGGAAAGGGGAAAGGGGAAAGTCCATATCTCGTGACCCCCTGACCCAATGTTCACAAAACTTGGGGGGTATCTTAAGAACACTGGTCTGAAACTCCGCTCAAAGTTTGAGATCTGCACCCCCAAAAATGCGCCCCCTGCAGCCATGGAAAGAGAAAAGGGGGGAGGCGATATTTCTGCCCCCACTGAACCCATCTTTACAAAACTTGGGTAGTATCTTAAGAATAATTGACTGAAGCTATGCTAAAAGTTTGGGGGCTATATCCCCAAAAAAGCGCCCCCTGCAGCCACATAAATGGAAAAAGGGGGGAGGGAAAAGGGGGAGAGCCCATATCTGGAGACCCCCTGACCCAATGCTTACAAAATTTGGGGGGTATCTTAAGAACACTGGTCTAAAACTCCGCTCAAAGTTTGGGATCTGTACCCCCAAAAATGCGCCCCCTGCAGCCATGGAAAGAAAAAGGGGAGAGCCTATATCTCGGGACCCCCTGACCCAATGTTTACAAAACTTGGGGGGTATCTTAAGAAGCTTCATCTGAAGCTCCACTGAAAGTTTTGTGTCTGTACCCCAAAAAATATGCCCCCTGCAGCCACAGAAAGGAGCGAATGTGCCAAGCACCCTCCCCACACACACACGAGGATTTCCCTCTCTCTCTCTCTCCCTGGCCGGGCCGCACATCAGCTGATTCCTCCAGTACTCAATCCTGACTGATTGGCCAGAAGAAGACCCAGCTTGGCCACCGATTGGCCGGGGGAGGAGAATGCTGCTTACTGACGGTTATGCTGCTTACTGACGGCCCCGAATTTGCCGGATTTATTCACGAACTCACGAACTCACTGAATTCGCCCCCCCCCCCCCGGTTGCCCGCCAGTTTTGAGTTCGGTTCCTCCCGAACTAAAAACCACCGAATCAGGGGAAATTCGGCTGATTTTCAGTTCGGGCCGAACCGAATCAACAGCCCTATGTCTGCAGTAACAAGAGGCAGATATAAAAACACCCTTTTTGAGGAGAGATTCTGTTCATTTGCCAAAAAACAACCAGAATCGGTTGCTCATATCCTTCTGCACTGCGAACTTCACACCTCGGCTAGAGAGAAATATACAGAACCCCTCCTGATCAGCAGCCGAGCCCAAACTGATGCAGGGCTTGTACGATATCTACTAAATGATGGCAACCCTCATGTAACTCGGTCGGTAGCCAGATTCCTTGTAATCTCGTTAAGTATGCCGCATTAAATGCTCCTCTGTGTTTTACATGTCCTATCAGATGTAGATATTTTAGATTTTGCGGCCTTCTGTCTGGCAAATTTTAAGCAGAACGATTGTATCTATGCCATTAAAGGTTTTTGAATTTGTATTTGTAATATTGCCACAGCCATGTGGATCCCCCCATATGGCAGTGTTTCTTTTGGGTCCTTGTCATGTTGAGAGTTTGTTCATTCTTCCCTCGTTATTTCTTCAAAATGCTTGTATCTCATTGTTAAGACAGGCTCAAGGTGGTTCACAACAAGAATTTAAAAACCTACAAATATATAAACAAGAGGGGAAAAACTCAGCCGGTTACAAGAAGAAGAAGAGTTGGTTTTTTATGTGCCGATTTTCTCTACCTTTTAAGGAGAATTGAACCCGCTTACAGTCTAATGACAGGAGGGGGGGGGGTCCACAGTCCCATGAGGGACAAGATTCCCTAACTCTGGATTGGGTGAGGAACGTCTAGCCAGCTAGGGTGGGATGGGCTGTGTCTCTGTGGCAGAGCATCTGCTTGCCATGCTGAAGGTCCCAGCATCTCCAGTTAAAGGGACTAGGCAAGTGTGTGATGTGAAAGACCTCAGCCTGAGACCCTGGAGAGCCGCTGCTGGTCTGAGTAGCCGATACTGACTTTGATGGACCAAGGGTCTGATTCAGTATAAGCCAGCTTCATGTGTTCACGTGTTCAGTCTCCTTCCCTTCCTCTCCCCACAACAGACACCTTGTGAGGTAGGTGAGGCTGAGAGAGCTCAAAGAGAACTATGACTTTCCCAAGGTGACCCAGCTGGCTTCATGTGTAGAAGTGGGGAAACCAAACAGGTTCACCAGATTAGAGTCCGCTGCTCATCTGGAGGAGTGGGAAATCAACCCTGGTTCTCTAGATTAGAGTCCACCGCTCCTAACTACTACACCACACTGGCTCAATGCAGCTCAGTGAGTTCACTCAGATCACTACTTGAACAATCCCCAACATTACAGTTCATAGTTCATCAGTCCAATCATCAACAGTATACACCAGTGGGGAGTAGTGGTTAGAGTATAGGACAAGGATCTAGGTTTGAACCCCCACTCCTCTGCCATGGACGTTTGCTGGGTGACCTTGAAATGGGTCTACAATCTCAGCATAACCTACCTCACAGGTTTGTTGTGAGGTTAAAATGGAAGAGAGGAGAACGATGTAAGCCCACTTGGGTTACCACTGGAGAAAAGGTATGGTATAGATGAAGTAAACAAATAGTTAAATAAAACCAGACATTGATTTGTCTGGTAACTATTTCAGTCAAAATGTCTCTGGAACAATCAAGTTTTACAAGCTTCTCACAAAGCAACAAAGGATGGCTCTGAGGTATCAATCAAATATCCTCAAGGAAGATATTTCATAATGATGGAGCGGTAATCAAAACAGCCCTTGGAAGGGGACTCCTTTGGATGCAGTAGTCCATCCATCTAGTAGTCCATCAGAAAAAGACCCTTCCACAGATCAAGGTGGGTTCTTCCCAGGGCTGGTTTTAGGCATGCAGGGCCCCGATCCAAGAGTTCTCATGGGTTTACCCATGTCCCTGCCACCACCTCCTGCTTGTCCCCCCTTAGAATCATAGAATCATAGAGTTGGAAGGGACCACCTGGGCCATCAAGTCCAACCCCCCTGCACAATGCAGGAAATTCACAACTACCTCCCCCCTCCACACCCCTAGTGACCAGAAGATGGCCAAGATGCCCTCCCTCTCATCATCTGCCTAAGGTCACAGAATCAGCATTGCTGACAGATGGCCATCTAACCTCTTCTTAAAAACCTCCAGGGAAGCTTACCACCTCCCGAGGAAGCCTGTTCCACTGAGGAATTGCTCTAACTGTTAGAAAATTCTTCCTAATGTCTAGACGGAAACTCTTTTGATTTAATTTCAACCTGTTGGTTCTGGTCCGACCTTCTTGAGCAACAGAAAACAACTCGGCACCCTCCTCTATATGACAGCCCTTCAAGTACTTGAACATATCCCCTCTCAGTCTTCTCCTCTTCAGGCTAAACATACCCAGCTCCTTCAACCTTTCCTCATAGGACTTGGTCTCCTTCCTGCTAGGGTTGCCAGGTCCCCCCTGCAATCGCATGCATGTGCGGCCATACACGACACAATCATGTCACTTCCAGGTTTATCCCCGGAAGTGCCGCATCTCTGTGGTTGCTTTAGCACTCAATCCCCCAAAACGCCGATTCCCACTCCTGAGCAGCTGAGTGGATTGGCGTGCAATGGCCCACCAAAACCATCCACCTGGCAAACCTACTTTCTGCCCACCTACCTGTGTGACCTGCCTGTACTGCCCTCCCATTTGTCCTTCCCCTGCCTGCTTGCTTATGTGCCCTCCCACCACTTGAGCTCTCAGCCACATGCACAATAGCCATGCTCGTCCCCTGGTGGTACAGGGTGGCATGTGCAGTTAGGATAGGACTGCCAACTTCAACTAGCAGCCCCCCTGGAGCTTTGGAGGCAGTGCCTGGGGAGGGCAAAGTCTGAGTTAGTGAATTAAGTGTGAGAATAAAATACCTCTGGTAAATGCAGCCATCCAAATAGCAATCTAATACTTTAGTATCAAAATAATTTTGCATCCTTTGCCCAAATCAAAATAAAAGTGGCCATATTTTATCTTGACCTGTGAAAAGAAATTGCCCTTGATTTGGTAAGGGTGCAAGTCTTTGTCTTAGGTACCTCACAATCATAACTACACCGGAGCCAATGTGGTGTAGTGGTTATGAGCGGTGGTTTGGAGAGGTGGACTCTAATCTGGAGAACTGGGTTTGATTCCCCACTCCTCCACATGAGCGGGGGACGCTAATCTAGTGAACTGGGTTGGTTTCCCCACTCTCACACATTAAGCCAGCTGGGTCACCTTGGGCTAGTCACAGGTCTCTTAGAGCTCTCCCAGCCCCACCTACCTCACAGGGTGTCTGTTGTGGGGAGGGGAAGGGATTATAAACCGGTTTGATTCTTCCTTAAGTGGTAAAGAAAGTCAGCATATAAAAACCAACTCTTGTTCTTGTTCTTCTTCTTCAGCTCAAGATTCAAGAATCCAGCTCATCATTCCAGAGGAGTAGCTGTGTTAGTCTATTGTGGTTAAACAAAGCAGAAGTCTATTGGCACCTTAAAGAGCAACATAAGCTTTCCAGAGTTATGACCCTTTCACATATGTCAACTAATCCATTTTCAATCTACTTTCAATGCACTTTGCAGCTGGATTTTACTATGTGAAATGGCAAAATTCCCTTGCAAACAATCGTTAAAATGTATTGAAAGTGGATTGAAAGTGTAGTAAAAGTGTATTATTCAGCACGTGAAAGTACCCTTCGACTTCCTCCATCAGATGCATATCTGATTCAAGAGTCCTGGGAAGTGTAATTCTGTGAAGAGAAGGGGATCTGTACAAGATACATCTCTGTTTTATATATACCACAGTATGCTGTTGATATCTTTTTGTGGGAAAGTCAAGACATTTAAACCAGCTGATAATAAACTGACATTGGTTGAGATCTGTGCTCTTATCAATGGTATGTGGACATCTGTTGCCAGTAATGCTGCAGAAATTCAAAGACTTCGTGCAAACCAAAACCCAGTAGAACCAAACAGCCTCTTTGTTGCATGTCTTCTTTATGAATCTGTCTGCTGCAATTACTGGTACACAAGAGCCATGGGATCCCTTTAATCCTCAGCCAAATGATGCAGATAAGGAAACTGAAATGCTTCTTTAATGAAGAAAAATGTCTCCAAGTGGGATTCGTTTGAAAACCTAATTATGACAAAAAGTGTCACACTCCTTGGTGCAATGATGGTAATTTGTTATTAAGGGCAACCAACAGTCAGATATTTTGATTAGGGGTATTAACAGGTCACTGTCTATGGCTAGGGTTGCCAACCTGCAGATGGTGGCTGGAGATCTCACAACTGATCTCCAGGCGACAGAGTTCAGTTCACTTGGAGAAAATGACCACTTTGGAAGGTGGAGTCTATGGCATTACACCCCAATGAAGTCCCTCCATTCCCCAAACCCTGCCCTTCTCTAGCTCCTCCTCCAAAATCTCCAGGTATTTTCTAACCCAGAGCTGGCAACCCTACCTATGGCACAAGCTGGCTGGTGTTACAGACAGAGGGGTAAAAATTTAGCCTTTTGGAATTAGCACTCTGTCCAGGCTCCAAATCCATGTCGTAGCCCATCATTCCTAAGCATTTTCAGTCTGCTACTCAGACTGCCTTTTGATTGATCCTTAAAAAAATCTATAATCAGAACTTCCATAGGATCATCTTTATTACTTATACCCTGCTTTTCTCCCAACAGTGACCCATAGAGGCTTACAACAGAAAAAGCTCCTATGTAAAGCAGTGAACAATAAATACACAACAACTACATCTCAGGCCAGTCCTGACCTCATGGGCTAGCTCATCTGAAGACACAGGCTAAGAGCCAAAGGGCTAAAAGCCCTTAAGCTCTTGCCCTTTTGGCTCCCACCACTAGCCTTGCCCAAGATTTATAGAGAATCCAAAGCAGCAAGGGAAAAGGCCAAGATAATAAACAGCTGGCAAAAAGATGGTCTTCTCACTCCTACTTTCCCTACTCTGGTACAAAATTCAGCGAGCTTTCAAATAATAGTTCAGGATATGATCCAGTTTAGGAAAAAAAATAGTTCAGTTTTTTCATTTAGGGTTAATTTGCCTTTCAACTGAATGTTGTGTATGAAATCTGTGTTTACTATCAGCCTGTCATTTTATCATATGAGTGACTGAATCTTAGTCAGTGAATGTGTTGATACCAACATTTGCAAAGGGGAGTGAATTCATTTCTCATCAAGCTTAGCAGATAACCTTTCCTGGTGACCAGAGCTATGTTTTTGATAGGGATGCTCAAATACCTACTGGCTCAGCTCTTGTTCTCCTTGCTAGTGTAATCTTAAAAACATTTTCCTGAGAATAAGCTCCATTGAATATGCCTGAGTAGTAATTTTTTGTTGCATATCCCATAAGAGATAATTAATATAATGAAGACATCAATTGAATTGCTCAGTTGCAGGTTGCTTGATGAATGTTTAGCATTTGACAGTGCAATAAAATATTATGATGTTATTTGTGAAATTTGGAATGAAAATAAACTCTATAATTAACTTTAGAGGTTAGGATTTTGTTGACTGAACATCCACTAAGGCCAACTTATTGAGGTAGTAAATTTAAGTTCAGGTCAGACCACTTCAGGAGCAGATTCAAGGGTCTGAATGCTCATCCATATTTTAAGAAATCCCTATGCATAAAAATCTAGCAACTCAAGAAGGAGCCTCAACAAAATCCTCCTCTTTGGTGTTTATCTTCCTATGTCCAGACTTTTTTTTTTGAGGGGGGGAGAGAGAGGCTATTGCTCAGTGGTAGAACATCTGCTTGGCATGCAGAAGGTCCCAGGTTCAATCCCCTGCATCTCCAGTTAAAGGTACTAGGCAGGTAGGTGATGTGAAGACCCTTGCCTGAGACCTTGGAGAGCTGCTGCCGGTCTGAGTAAACAACACTGACTTTGATGGACCAAGGTTCTGATTCAGTATAAGGTAGCTTCATGCGTTCATGTGTTTTTGTAAGTAGGAGTATTGACTCATAGTATCCCATAGCTGCGGTCTGAAGTAGTGTAGTCCAGACATAGGTTTACCATGGCTATAGAGTCTAGATATACATTGGCTCCTTCCCACTCAATAGGATTCTTTCATTCTCTTGAAGTTCCAGGAGCTATCTTGAAGATTCTTGGTTAGCAGTCTTAAGCACCAAGGTTGACAGTGCTAATCTGTAGGCAAGAAGATAAGATGTTCAGCTCTCCTTTCCTACACTATTACCCCTTATCATGTCCACAGATAATGCAAGTTCGGTTGCCAGTTGTGGGTCGGGAAATTCCTGAAGGTTTTGGGGTGGAGCCTAGGAAGGGCAGGAATTAGAGAAGGTCCACAGTGGGGGTATAATGCCATAGAATCCATAGATTTTTTTCTACATAAAAAAATAAGAATGACTCGTATTATAATGGAATTTCTTTTTAAAATACTATTTTGGTTTTTCTAGAACTGCTAGTCCTCGGGCTATGACAGGAGGCCTTTCGTTGGCAGCTCTTGTTGCCCTATACTGCTCCAAGTGAAAAAAATTATTTAAAAGTCATCATCAACTGCACTGTGATGTCTCTTTTGGGGAAAAAAACGTAAGTCCCATCAGGGAGCAATAGGAATTGCTGAAAACTCTATGATTTTACCACAGAAGTTCCCAGTGATTCCTAGAGCTCCCCGATGTCACTTCCATGTCTTCCCAGAAGTGACATCGTAGCACTAGGGCTGTTGAAAAAAAAATTCGGTAAAGTTCGGCTTCGGCAAAATTCGGCCCTTTTTAATTCGGGACGTGCCGAAGTCTGAACTCCCCTGCTTCGGATCCGCGAAATTTGGCGCAAGATCCGGAGTTCGGGGGAAAATTAGGCCGGGTCTTTGAAATGCTGGGCGCCGCCTGCCCAGGCGGCGCCCACCACTTCAAACCAAGAGTCAGGAAGGGGGCGGGGGTCTTTAAAGAGCCCCCCGCAGGCCTTCACGGGGCTTCCATGAAGGCGTGCGGGGGGCTCTTTAAACAGATCTACGCCTTCAAGCTGGAAGGCGCAGATCTATTAAAAGTGCCCCCCGCGCTCCTTCAGGGAAGCCCCATGAAGGCGCGTGGGGGGGGGAACAGATCTGCACCTCCCAGCTGGAAGGCGCAGATCTGTTTAAAGAGCCCCCCACCTGGCTTCAGGGAAAGTGGGCGGTGGGTCTTTAAAGGCAGGAAAAGGCAGGTTCGGGAACGCCTAACCTGCCGAATTTATTCAGCGATCACCCTGAATTTGCTGAATTCGGGGCGTCGTTTTCCCGCCTTTTTTCAGTTTTGTTCCATCCGAACTGAAAACCCCCGAATTGCGGAAAATTCGGCTATTTTTTCAGTTCGGACGAACCCTACGTAGCACAGCAACAATGCACCCCCCATGTCCCCCTGCCACTAAAACTCCTACTCTTTGCCAGGCAGAGCCTGGCACCCCAAGCTTTTTCACAAGTTCTGAACTTCTTCATGCAGGCATCCCTGGTTGTGACCATGCTGTCTCTGCACTCCTTAATCTCTCCTTAAAACCCCAGATGGACCAGATCCATTATATAGGCCTGTGAGCTAAAATCAGTAGCTGAATCATCCTCCTTATCTCTCTTACAGAACAATAGCACAGATGCTTTCTACATCTTTTTGCTGTATACAAGTTGTCTCGATTAGCTGTTCTGGTTTGCATACAAAGGGCAATAAATGTCAACATCCCTGATAACATTTCCCTAAATTGAAAGTGTCCACTATCACTCGTTTTGTCTTAGCCTTTTATCCATGTTCCGGAAATGAGAAAGAACAGACCCTTTTGTTTTCCTTACATCAACTTGGATTTTATTGACTAATTATGTAAGCTGAAATGAGTGATAGAGTAGACATCATTGTATGTAAGTGGGAAAGAGTTGATTGCTCCCAATCTTCAAAGACTCTTGGACCATAGAATCATAGAATCATAGAATTATAGAGTTGGAAGGGACCACCAGGGTCATCTAGTCCAACCCCCTGCACAATGCAGGACATTCACAACTACCTCCCCTCCACACACCCAGTGACCAGAAGATGGCCAAGATGCAAGTGTCCTGATGTTCACCAGCAAGTGTCCTGATGTTCACATAGAGAAGTCTCAGCTGATCCATGAATAAAGTGATTTAATTTTATAACCCAAACATGTGGGTATAACCCAAACATGTGGGTATTTGACCTGTAGCAAAGAGTTGTTCAGGAGCCAGAGGGATGGGAAACAAGGAATGGGGATGATGATAAGAGAGCCAATAGAACATAGCTGTAGAGTGTTGAACGAGGATCTGTGATACCCAGGTTCAAATCCCCACATTGTTTGAATAGGTTGATACTTGCACATAACTTGTGTGTGAGACATATACAGTCCAGCATAAAACCTAAGACAATCTTACCAGATTATTGTCGAAGGCTTTCACGGTCAGAGTTCATTGGTTCTTGTAGGTTATCTGGGCTGTGTAACCGTGGTCTTGGAATTTTCTTTCCTGACGTTTCGCCAGCAGCTGTGGCAGGCATCTTCAGAGTAGTAACACTGTACTACTCTGAAGATGCTTGGCACAGCTGCTGGCGAAATGTCAGGAAAGAAAATTCCAAGACCACGGTTACACAGCCCGGATAACCTACAAGAACCAATCTTACCAGATGTTTGTGTAATTGGTAATATATACAACCTATTACACGTCTGGTCTGTTTTATATTACCTGTATATGTAAATATATTTGTATTGCGTGTGCATGTTTTACATGTGATTCAAATAGACCACTGAGGAAGGCCATATAGGCTGAAATGCATTTGGCTTTTGGTGACAGACATCAGCCTTAGGAAATGCCATTGTGCTATTTTAACCGTTTTTAAATAATTTTAATCTTGATATAGCGCTTCTAATAAATTATATATTTTCATTATTTATATTTTTTTTCCATCCCACCCAATCTTGGGTACCCAGCTTCTGTTTTCTAGGTTGGGTTCTATTCCCCTCTTTTTTCTTCTCCAGTCCCCAGCCTGCCATGGAAGCTTCATGGGTGACCTTGGGCCAGTCATACACTCTCAGCCAAACCTATTTCACAGGTTTGTTCTGAGGATAAATTGGAGGAGAGGAGAACAATATAAGCTGCTTTGGGGGTTGGTAAGCTGCCTTGAGCTTTATGTATTTAAGTAGGTATCCAGGCTGGTAGGAAACAGAGGGAACACTTGTCAAACATTCCTGTACCATACTTAATCAGCAACACTGGGGGCAGAGGTAAAGCACCATCCATTGTGTTCAGCATCATATCTGAACACTGCTCACTCTATCACAGCTATCATATCTCTAGGCTTTTCCTTGTAATAAGTGTTACTTGGGGAGGAGGGGGTCAGATTCTTATACTTTCACCAATTGGCACTCCAAGGGAACAGCTAGAAATACTTCTTTACACAGCCAGTGATTAAAATCAGTAACGGCTTGTGAATTGAATGACTACACCTTTCGCTTCCTTCCACCAGGAAGATCCTCGGCCTTTGTTTAGAGATCTGTGTAGCTAACAATGGAAGAAAAGCTACAAACAGATAAAAGGAGCCCCAAAGACAGGGAAAGATTAAAAGGAGCAGATAATGCTGACTTGTACCTAAAGAATCCACATGCACAATGGGAACATAAGGCGTGTAATTAACAACTAGCCCAAACTAGGGAAACCAAGGGAGATTTCCCAGCTCCTAGACTTCATTAGCAGTTAAAAGAAAAGAGAAAAGGGAGAGAATGCAAGTGCCAGCAGGTTAGAAGTTAATTAGGAGTGGTGCAAAGGGACTTTCTGCCTGCCTCAGAAGCTTATAGAAGAGTTTAAAGCTCTTTATTGTCATCATAAAAGTTTTTTTTGTGTGTGTACTGGCACACAGACTGTAAAAGGAAAACAAATCTCGGAGTAATTGTGAGCCGGGCCATAGCTATTGGGGGCCTCCTGACTACAGAGACTTTTAATGGATGTGGCCACATACACTCACTACTGCATGTGGTCTTTTTTTTATTTGTCAAAAACAGTATTTGGGCAACCTGAGAGATAGGGGGTGGGATCTGTCTCAACTCAATATTAATTTCCCTTCCAAATAAAACTTTGTGAAATCCCAATTGATTCAGAAAGCTGAGATGCTGTAAATCAAGTCTCCTGATGTAGGAGGGGAGTGGGTAGGTTGTGGGCCAAGAGGAAAGGACCCCCCCCCCCAATGAATTTTTTTAAAGGACAGTAGATTGCTAATTAGCAAAACGTCATCTAATTAATCCCACTAAATGAATTACACTAGAATTAAAAAAGAGCTAAAAATAACTTGAATGTAGAAGTAGGCATACAATCATTAGCCTGATACTTTTTATATGTCCTCCCGCCCCCCGCAAGGTAATTTTATGGCAGTGCTTTCACTGAATGAAAATTTGTTCTCATGGGGCAATGTTTGGCATTTAAATATTGGGACAGCAGAGCAGACACTATCTCTGTGCTTGGTAAGGAACTATTTACTCCAAACCAAGAGAACTGTCTAGAAGATCTTGGGCAAAATTGATGCAGTCAGCAACAAAAAAACTTAGAGAGAGAGAGAGAGAGAGAGTGAGAGAGAGAGAGAGAGAGAGAGAGAGAGAGAGAGAGAGAGAGAGAGAGAGAGAGAGAGAGAGAGAGAGAGAGCAATAAAATATCTAAAACCATAAAAACAATCTCATGTTATTAAAACAGATAGCACAACAATTAATACACTCCCCCCCCTCCTTGTCCTCAGTTGTAGGCCTGGTGGAATAGCTCTGTCCTACAGGCCCTGTGGAACTCATTCAAGTCTATTGTGAAGTTAAAACAGAGGAACGGAGACCCACGCCATCTTGGGCTCCTCCAACGATGGGATAAAAACATGGTAGACAGGGCAGTCATGTACCAGTCATTTCCATGAAATAAGGATTATCCATGGCAAATGAGCACCATTGGAAAGAATGAATACATATTGCAACCTTCCATAACAGCCTTATATAGCAGTGCATTTAAGAGTCTCTATTTGATGCCTTGGAAGGAGAAAAGACTCAGCGAGTCTCCAGGCTCCATTTTTCTTACTGTATTCCCTTCAACTTTCCTCCGAGCCCCATCTTCCCTCCTGCACCAGCAGCACTGAGCAGTGCCTGGCAATGAGAAGGTCTGGCGAGCCCAAGCACTGTGAACAAGGAACAAGCCGTAAATGGCTCCAGCTGTGTATAATTAACTCTAATACTGTGAAGTAAATGACTTTTATTGGCAAGCATGTCATAACTTCATTAAAAGTCGTATTTACAGCCCCTCTCACATGGAAGGAGCACTTGTGTAGTCTACAGCTTAATGAGTGCTCATTTACACCTTGTTCCAATTACTGCCGCACCAGTTCCCTCCCCAGTATGCTGGCAGATTATAATGGGAGCATGATTAGGGCTGGCTGGCATCCTCTCCCGAAACCACATTCCTCCATGCTGTTGAAAGGTTTTATTTTGTTCCGTCCTTATTGTATTGTTTCATGTATAGAATTGCCTTTGCCACTCCAAATAGTTGTGCAATCAATAATTAAACCATTGCTCCCCACCCCCCCAAACAGGCCTTTCCACCTGAGTCTCACAAGAAGTCTAAGCACAACTGAGCTCTCGTACGAAGCTTGGTGACTTGGCCAAAGCAAGAGATGTAAGTGAAAATTAGCCCTTTGGAAGAGAGACATTGGCAGTTCCTCGGCATCCGGGAAACATGAGGTGATGGGAAAGCCCCCTACAGAGGCTTAAGGTTGCATTGGGTGTTGTGCTTCTTCAGTAGGGTTGCCAGCCTCCAGGTAGTAGCTGGAGATCTCCTGCTACTACAATCTCCAGAAGATAGAGATCAGTTCACCTGGAGAAAATGGCCACTTTGACAATTGGAGTCTGTGGCATTGAATTCCCTCCCCTCCCCAAACCCTGCCCTCCTCAGGCTCTGCCCCAAAAGCTTCACATCGGTGGTGAAGAGGGACCTGGCAACCCTATTCTTCAGACAGGGGATTATTAATTGTCTACAAAAGAGTTCTCTGCATCTGCTTACAAAACCCCAGAGTCAAGGAAAAGTACTTACATTGGGCAAGCAGAACCTGTAGGTGTTCCAGTGAGGTAACGATAGCAAGATGGAGGAAAGATCAGTCAGAGAATCTCATGCTAGCCAAAAGAAATTCTGCATCTAAAGATGCTGAGTACACATTTCTCTATCAAATTCAGAAATTCCTAGAAGCATTTAGTTGATCAGTAGGGTTCCCAAATGCCTGGTGATGGCAGGCAATTGCTCGCCAACTCACTGGGCTGCCCACCACCCCTCAGTTGGCCGGCAAGCGGACGTTGGCCAGCTGAGGGAGGAAATAGGGCAGCTGAGGGGGGAAGTAGGACAGCTGAGGTTTATCCCTGAAGTGCCGACAACACTCTAGCACTCCCCTCCAAAACTCTGTGGTTTCCATAGTGTTTTTGGAGGGAATCGTGAGAGTGTCCCTCGCACACAGATTGCTCACCCACAGACCCTCATGGAACAAAGTCCCACTGCAGTACAGGTAGGACCTGGCAACCCTATTGATCATGCAGAACCAGTAGGCCTGGACCTTTCGTTTAATCTAGGGTTCACCAATTCTATTAAGGCTCTGAGCACTTCTGGAATTTGGAAAACGGGTAGTAACCACTAAAAATGTAACCACTAAAAATGGCTACTCTTGTTGGGGGGCTTCAGCTGGCGACAAAATGTCCATGGCGACAGATGCCAAGACACTGCCACCACCATGCTTGAAGGTGAATGGTCGCTCCAACTCAGCAATGAGGGAGGGATGGGATTTCCCCCCACACACACACACACACTAATTTCAGGGGGCCCCATTGTAGTTATATAACATCCATTATTGAACTAGCTTAAAATAATAGGAATACAAAAAGGTAGCCTGGTATGAACAAGTAGGCTCTACATGACTACAGGCCCTGGTCCTATGCAGAGATAAGTTCACCAAAGGCCATTAATTTCAGTGAGTTTAGATATCCTTAACTCTGCATAAAAGCAGCTGCATGCATACTCCTACACTAGCATAAGTTTAACCAATAAAAGGCAGCCAATGAATTGATGTCTTTTTAATTTTATGAACTGAAGCTTTTATTGGTCCTATTTTATGAAGCCCTAGAATATATCTGGAGATGCTGAATTTCTAAGGCATACCATTGACTGGGGAAAGAATTTAGTTTGTTTTTTCTTCTCTGAAATATGCATACTTCCGTTCACATATAAAAGTTATCACATGAAGCATCTGATGAGCCAGATGCTGTTACTGCTGTCAATGTATGTATGCCAAATGTATATGTGCCAAATTAGTGACATCTTTCCATTTTTTTAACTTCTGGTTGGTTCTACAACCCAAATCCTATTTCATTGTTTATTGAATGTCCCATCTTGTTGACTGTATAATCTGCCTTGAGTCCCAGTTAGAAAGGCAGACTATAAATAATGCAAATAAATACATAAATAGTTGCACATGCATGTCATTGTCAGTACACATTGGGCTGGGTACAATCAGCTTTTCCACTCAGTCTCAGTTTCCTTCCATATTACACTTCTTATCCCACATGGGTTTTGAATACAGAAGCACCATGACTCTCAGCGTAGCCTTTTTGAGTGGTCAGAGAGGTTGCTTCCTTCCTCTTTCATCAGCCAAAAAGCTGGCTGGATTCAACCTGTTGCCATGTATGCACTAGATGGGTTGTACTAGATGATCCTGGTGGTCCCTTCTAACTCTATGATTCTACTTCCCATGCATTTTTTCTTCTCCAAATACAAGGGTTATTCAATCATGTGTGCCCCCTTTGGTAGGGTTTGTTTGTGTGTGTGTTTCCTGCAGCAGGCGTTAAATGTCCAAATGATGTGTTTAAGGTGTTGGTGGTGACAGAGGATAGTATGCAGTACAGTTTGCTTACTGATGACCAGAAGAGCATCCTTATTCCAGAGCATTCTTTTTGTCTAAGTGTTTTATGCTAACTTCCGAGAGTTTGGCAACCATTTACATTCCTTTTGCAAATCAAAATTAACATGTTCAACCCTGGAAATGAACTTGGTGTGTATTTCTTACTCTGGCTGTACTTTTTTAGCAGAATGCAGAGAAAAGTGGCTCTAGAACTTTCCCCTTTAGGACATTGTCACCTGTACAGTAGCAAACATTATCACCAAAGTACAGCCAGTTGGCATTTATGATTTGCTTTCTGTAAACAAAGGAGTACCCATGGTTAAACACACACACACACACACAAACCCACCCAGAAATCTTATGCCATTGGGATCGTTTTTCTGCCCCAGCCCCATTTCATATATTGGAATTAAAAAAACCAAAAAAAAAAAAAACCAGGAGAATATTAGGAAAACTCTGATCCAAGAAATCATTTTTAAATTAGCGGGACCCCAGACACTCATAATTCATTCTTTTCGAAGAAATCAGAAGGAGATTGAGACTGGGAAGGGCAGCCATGAAGGAGCTAGAAAAGATTCTGAAGTGTAAGGATGTGTCACTGGCCACCAAGATCAAGTTAATTCATGCCAACATATTCCCTATTACTATGTATAGGTGTGAAAGCTGGACTTTGAAGAAAGCTGATAGGAAGAAAGTAGATTCCTTTGAAATGTGGTGTTGGAGAAGAGTGTTACGGATACCATGGACTGCTGAAAAAACAAATCAAGCCTGAACTGACCCTAGAAGCTAAAATGACTAAACTGAGGCTATCGTATTTTGGTCACATTATGAGAAGACAAGAGTCACTGGAAAAGACAGTCAAGCTAGGAAAAGTTGAGGGCAGCAGGAAAAGAGGAAGACCCAACAAGAGATGGGTTGACTCAATAAAGGAAGCCACAGCCCTCAATTTGCAAAACCTGAGCAAGGCTGTCAAAGACAGGACATTTTGGAGGATTCATTTGATTCATAGGGTTGCCATGATTCATAGGATTTGGAGGATTCATTTGATTCATAGGGTTGCCATGAGTCGGAAGCGACTTGACGGCACTTAACACACACACACACACACACACACACACAAAAGGAATTTGATAAAAGACCAGTTTCTTTTAGGGGAAAAGCACAATGATTAGTGCAAAAGACACCCATTCATAAGATGCTGACAACATCATCATTCTGTCGATAGGACAGCTGTAAAAACTTACTTAAGCAGCAAGAATCTTTTGGCTCAGTCTTGCATCTGCCTGTCTTGGAACTGATTCTTCTCTGATCTTAACCTGCTTTCATTAGATCCTACATAGATTAGTTGCTCTTCTCAGTTGTTTAGGATTTCCAGCAGCTTAAAGAAGTCAGACATTTATTTATTATTCATAACCCAGGCCATCAGGCATCCCATGTTTGTTGGTACAACTAATTATTTAAAGATGCTAGCACTATGTTTTTACCATAAGGAGGCAGGCAAAGATTGACAGTGTATTTTTGAATTCACATTGCGTGATTGGAGCGGCAATGAATTATTCACAGATTATTCATGGAATTTGTATCCGTGGCACTACTTTAAGTGATTTTTAATCTGGATTCAAAATCCTTGCTAAATACTAGGAGTGTTGCAAGCAAAACTCTTCTTCTGAATGGATTCGTCCCCTCCTTTTCCTGCCTGCTGGCTTGAAGAGACTCAATTCATTAAAACAGGCTCTAAATGACAACTTTCTCATCTGGAGCAGTAGGGACACATCTGAAGCATATACTATTACAGCAACATTCTGTACTCTCTCCAGATTGTACTAACCCTTGAACCTGGTGGATGTTGTTTTCACCAGGATCTCCAGTCTAAATAAAGTATAATACATTATAATTCTATAGACTGAATTGTGCAGGGGGTTGGACTAGATGACCCTGGTGGTCCCTTCCAACTCTATGATTCTATGATTCTGTTCTATGATTCTAAGAAGAGCACTGCTGGATCAGGCCAAAGTCCATATAACCTTGCATCCTGTTTCTCATTCTGGCCAACAACATGACCCTGGAAAGTCTGCTAGCAAAGCACAGTAGCCCAAGATTCCCTCTGTTGTTGCTTCTGATTTCCTGATATGTAGAGGTATACTTCTTCTGAATATGGAGAGTCTTATTTGTACATCCTGGCTACAAGTTATTGATAGGATGGCCAACCTCCAGGTAGTAGCTGGAGATCTCCTGGGATATCAACTGATCTCCTGGAGATCAGATCACCTGGAGAAAATGGCCACTTCGGAAGATGGACTCTATGGTATTATACCGCATAGAAGTCCCTTCCCTCCCCTATTTGAACCCCACCCTCCTCAGGCTCCACCCCCGAAATCTTCAGGTATTTCCCAACCTGGAGCTGGCAGCCCTCGCTATCTATGGGCCTTCCTTTCACAAATGTGTCTGTCCTGTTTTAACTAGTCTGTTTGTTCAAATATTTCCACACCGTGCTTGAGGGCTGGTTGTCATACATTTTAACTTCATTTTACCTTTACCACAGCTATGAGACTGACACGGCTAGAAGTTAGTAACTTGCTCTCTGTGTGCTGATTTGTTCTCTGTGCTCTTCCCGGAGGTGTAGCCTCTCGGCAACAATGGCCATCACATCCTTCTGCAGTCCCAGAGTACAGAAGGTCTGCAGTCCCGGAGCATGTGGCAGTTAGAGCTGAGTTCTTTCTGGCACAAAAGTGGGAAGCAGGTCCTCTGTGGTTCCTCATACTCTGGCTAATGGACGTTCATTGGTTCATCGCTGAAACTGCAGAGCAGATTGATCAGCAAAAACTGTATGTTGCCCTATCAGGGCATTTCTTTTCCCTGATGAGCTGTGATGAAGAAAATTTTATTTCCATGGTCCAAAGTCGTTCCCAAACATTCATAGGAATCATCTCTCCAACATTTTGCATCCATTTAATCATACAGGTTTTTGACCTGCTCTGGCAATATTTCATACATCAATAAAAACTGATATAATTTAGTCTGGATGTGAGGGCGATCTGGCTGCGACATCTGCCACCCCATTGATCGCCCGGGTTGATTCGGCTGATCTGGCTGGCTAGGCGGGTGTCCTCTACCTCCCTCACTGCTCCATGTGCGTCCCTCCCAAAGCTGCGTGCTCGGTGGAAGAAGACAACAATCCCAGATAGGAGTGTACTGTTCTTCGGTCAAGGGTATACGATAGCTGCGCTCCCCTGCTAGAACCTCAAAACAAGCTCAAGCTTCATTTATAGGATATAATTTCGTCAACAAATGGTCTTGTGATTTTGTTATTATTTGTTCAAACTCCATTAACTTTCTAATGTTGCTTTCACTTTCACAGTCACATCTCAAGCAATGAACTATTTGATGACAAGTGAACCATGTAATATTTATGTTTTCATTGTGGAGTTCTTGAAGAGTCTTTATTTTACCATTTCTTGTCAACAAGTCTCGATAAGTTAAATAATCATTGCTTTTTCTATAAGAGTAATCCATGTATGCTTCCATTGGTGACATTAATGTAGGTGGGGAAGGACTGAGAATTGCTTTTAATGAGTCCCATATCTTCAGAAGGTGTCCTCTTATTTTCCCTTCGTACTTTGTAGAGTCACCCTATCAGGGCATTTCTTTTAAATGTTCCCATTAAGGCACTTCCTTGCTCCGGCACTTAGTGGCATTAGCAAAATTTGTGATTGCAGCTTTCCCAGAACTGCCATTCCAAACTGAGCGCTGGTTGCACGAGTCTTCCTTCAGATGATCTAATTAAAAGTATTCATCATGTCGCGCTAAAGTGAAATGAAGGGGAAGCATCTGCTCTTTTGTTTGGACCTGATGTTCCTAGTTAATGCCATTGACCTTTATTGATTTCCTCCCCTTTCTAATTAGGAATTTTACTAAGGGATTAGCATAGATTAAAACTAAGCCAGTGTGGTGTAGTGGTTAAGAGCGGTGGACTCTAATCTGGAGAACCGGGTTTGATTCCCTACTCCTCCACATGAAGCCTGCTGGATGACCTTGGGCTAGTCACAGTTCTCTCAGAACTCTCTCAGCCCTACCAACATCACATCATAGTGTTATCATGCATCATAATCACTGGAACTGACTGTTAGATGGACTGTTCAGCCCATATTCAAACATGTGCCCCATAGAAATACTGCCTCTGTGCATACCAAGGAATGCATTAGGTGCATCCATGCCATCCTTGCTGCTGTCACATGCCACTGCATGCCTCTGCCAATTATTTAAATAAATAATTATTTAAAATAACATAGAAATAAAGTATTTTTAACTGGATGGTGTCCATCTGAGATTAACAGCCTTCCTTACATAGAGGCTCATGACCTGTTTATGACACTGGGAAACTAATATTCTGATTCATAAGAACATAAGAAAGGCCATGCGGGATCAGACCAAGGTCATAGAATCATAGAATTATAGAGTTGGAAGGGACCACCAGGGTCATCAAGTCCAGCAGTCTGTTCACACAGTGGCCAACCAGGTGCCTCTAGGAAGCCCACAAACTAGACAACTGCAGCAGCACCATCCTGCCTGTGTTACACAGCACCTAAGATAATAGGCATGCTCCTCTGATCCTGTGGAGAATAGGTATGCATCATGACTAGTATCCCTTTTTACTAGTAACCATGAATACCCCTCTCTTCCAAGAACATGTCCACTCCCCTCTTTAAAGCTTTCCAAGTTGGCAGCCCTCACCACATCCTGGGGCAGTGAGTTCCACAATTTAACTATGTGTTCAAGATGAATGGTGGCAACTGTGCATCCACCAATTGCAGATAATGCATGCAATGCAGGTGGTTTAAATTATATTTCCTCCCATGCAAGTGCTTTGCCAGGAAGGGCAGGGTACAAATAAAATAAAATACATACATACATAAACAGGGTGTGTGAATGTGTGTGAGATATGCACTATAATGTCCTGATCCAACCGTGGTCCTGGGTAGAAACTGATCTTACTGCCTAGGTGAAAAAGCAGGCACAAGATATAAACCTGAAGCTTACCTGTTATACCCACAAGGGTGCCTGGCTTGGAACTTGGATGAGATGGTGGACAGCAAGGGTCAGATGAGCTGATCCTAGGCATGACTCACAACTAACTTTGGTAGTTGTACAAGGTACGTTCACCTGGCAAGCATATTTACAGTGAAATTTTCAGCATGCCTGCCAGCGATACAAAAGAGATGATGCAAATGAAATGAATGAACTGAATGATGTGACAAACTGCACAGGCTGTAATTTTGGAATGATTTTTTAAAAAAATTCTTCTAACTAAACCATCATAAAGGAGGAGTGAAACTCCAGCAAAACTCAATGCAGGTGCTGTTTTGGGATATTGACGGAAGTGTACAATTATACACACTTTAAAACTACCACTTTATTGTTGGTAGGAAAGGTCAGATTAATTTTCTTTTTCATGCTCTGCTACCATAACATACTAGTACAAAAATAGCATGCCCTTTTGCTTTGAGTTCCACCGATTAAATCCCCGTGAATAAGCCAACGAAAGCTTTCATTGATGAATGCACCAATTAAATTGATGAATGCTCATAGCCCCACTTATTTCCGTGTGGAACAATCAGACTCATGCACAGTGAGGAGACTTCAAAGACAAAAATTCACGGTATCAATTTCTGAAAAATTAAAGATGCCTTCCAACCGATTAGATGTTGCCTTTCCAACTCACTGGAGTTCACACACATTTGCAAGGAAGAGAATGGAAGGGAGGAGGGAAGGCTGGTTCATCAATGGTTGATGACTGGTCCATATCATCATGGAGCCAGAGTGGTGTAGTGGTTAAGAGCAGTGGTTTGGAGCAGTGGAGTCTGATCTGGAGAACCGGGTTTGATTCCCCACTCCTCCACATGAGCGACGGATGCTAATCTGGTGAACCGGGTTGGTTTCCCCACTCCTACACATGAAACCAGCTGGGTGATCTTGGACTAGTCACAGTTCTCTCAGAACTCTCTCAGCCCCACCTACCTCACAGGGTGTCTGTTGTGGGAAGGGGAAGGGAAGGTGATTGTAAGCCAGTTTGAGTCTCCTTAAGTGGTAGAGAAAGTCGGAATATAAAAACCAACTCTTCTTCTTCTTCCGCTGCTGCTGCTGCTGCTGCCATGGCTTAGCAGCTTCAGAGTAATCTGAGGTGCATAGTTTATTTTTTATGGGGAGCATTTCCAGAATGCAATCTCTTATCATTGGGGGAAGGACACCATAGGAACCAGCTTTTAGAAACCATCATCAGCTGGATGGTGGGACAACAGCAGAGTACTAACATCTCCAGTGCCTCATCATCTCTACCAATGGACAATCCCAGATCCTCAGTGTTCTGAACCTTCTTTCATTATTGAAATGTCTTTCATTGCATTAAAAAAAAAAAACAGGACTGTGTATCTCAGCAACTGATTTCAGTTAAAAATAGTTATGTTGTAAACTGCTCTGAAAGCAATCTTGCTGAAAAGCAGGGTATACATCCATTAAATAAGCACACCCTATGTTTCCTTGGGCAAATTTCTGTGGTGTTTTTCATATGGATTGTGTGAATGTGCATGTCTTCTCATTAACTGATGCTAAATTAAAATGGTGTCAGCTCTACTCAGTAAGTAAGAGGATGCAAGAGGCTGTGTGAGATAGATATGGCCACTTATTATCAAATCTTACCTAGGGCTCCTTTGTGCCCACAGAACAAGGGGCCGGGGTAGGAAAAAGGCTTTCCATCATCAGCCATGGCATCAGGCAGGAGCCTTGCTATGGTGGCAAGGAGACTTCTGGGCAGGGGTCCAGCAGTCTACCCAGCAAGCCAGCCACTTGGTGGCAGCTGGGGATGTTCCGGGCATGGGGAGCTGGAGCAAAACTGAGAAGCATAGTATTCTTCTGATCCACTCCTCCCCTTCTTCAGGCCACGCTGCCCAGGCCCAGCCATTCAGCTGTGAATGCTCAGTCTACTCTATGTACCACTCAAAATTTATGCAAATGTCTTCCCACTGGGGTTTTTTAGTGTAAGAGAAAAGGCTGAGGGGGAATAAAGAGCCCCCCCTACACCTATTTTTTTTTCCCATCAAGTCACAGCTGACCTATGGCGGCCCCATAGGGTTTTCAAGGCAAGAAACATTCAGAGGCACTTTGCCATTACTTGCCTCTGTGTTATGTACCTGCTGTTCCTTGGAAATCTCCCATCCAAATACTTGCCAGGGTCGCGGCTGAGAGTGTGTGACTGGCCCAAGGTCACCCAACAAGTTTCCATGGCAGAGTGGGGACTTGAACCTGGGTTTCCCAGATCCTAGTCTGACACCTTAACCACTACACTGCCACCATTGCCACCCCTCAAAATCAACTTCGATGTCTTTTAAACAATGTTCTTAGAGCTGATATTAGATTTGAGTCCAGTAGCATCCTTAGAGACCATCAAGATTTTGGGGGTATAAGCTTTCAATAGTAAAAGCTCCCTTCCCCTAATGTGTTGGTGCTGATTGTGGGCGAAAACACGTGGTCACTTTATCCTCCTTTAATCCCTGTTTCAGCCAGGATTCAGCCAGGATCAAACGCATGTGTTTCGCCTAATGTGCGTTCGATCCTGGCTAAAACAAGGATTAAAGGAGGATAAAGTGACCGTGCATTTTCGCCCTGTGACTCTGCTCAAAATGTGGAACATGGAAATAACTCAGAAACACATGTGTTGCATAGCTTAGCCATCAGACTCTCCCACACTGCCACTTCCTCTTTCTACAAGAGCTCCTTAAATGGTAATTGTACTAATTACTAATTAAGGTATCCCTACAGTGAACACCCAGCATGAAGATCTGTGTCTCATAGCAATTGGATGATTGATTTGCCACATGCAATCACACACACACATACTCCATCTTTTTAAAAAATGTGAACTATTTTCAAAGATTGCAGGGACCGAGCAGGGCAACGTGGGGAGGGAGGGATGTTTTCTGCAAAGGAAACCTTTTTAGTGAAAGTAAAAACATGGACCACAACAAGGAAGGATGTCAAATGCAGAGTTTTCAGGCGAAAGGTAAATTTATTTAACCTGCACCGAAAGGGACCTACTTTGGGGGGTCATAAAACATTTTTTCCTCCACAGGTAGGATGACTGGGGAAGCTCATTTGGGGCCCGTAGAATTGGGCCCATTGGTCCAATCACTTGAAACTTGGGGTAATTTTAGTGGACAGACAGCATTTGAAACTTGGAAGGTCTTTAGATTAAAGGGAGGACTGTGTCTTTGCAAATTTGGTGCCATTATCTTTAAAAACAGCCCAGATCCTCAAATAATGTCCAGAAAATCTGGGAAACCTTAAAAAAAACCCACTGATTTGAAACCTGAACCAGTAATCTCCTACCCCAAAACCAGCAATCATGATCAAGGTTTCCCCCCTGAATCCTTGATCCAAAATTATACCAACATTTTCCCTTGATGCAAAACCGCTACCCATCACTGGTACATAGTGATGCCACAACTCTCTTCCTCATGAATCCACCTAGAAGCAGCACTCAAAAGATAACTTACCCTCTAATCTGGCTCCCAATGCCTCTGCTTCCCACTTCTGGCACCCTCCAGCAATTGCAGTGATGAAAAGATTCCCCCTTCCCTGTTCAATGGAACTCGTTGGTAGAGGCTGGTGTTCTACCAGAGAACGGCCACGTGAGCTGCCACTGGACCTTTGGCTAGGTTTTGGAAACCATTTCATGAGGGAGATGAAAACATTGGTCCCAGCGAAAGCAACGTGCTCTCCTTGACCACTCAGAAGACCTATGCTGAGAATCATGGGACTTGGATACAAAGAAAAACCATGAGGGGTGGGAGCTGTACCATAGAGAGAAAATGGGTAAGACTGAGAGAAAACGCTGACCAGATCCAAAGGTGTTGCTTATTTTAAGGCACTTCTAGGAAAGAGTGGTGCCATGGGTGTTTATGAAAGCAAGTCCAGGGACTTGTCCAGTATTTCTTCGACAAGGGAGCCTCATTAGGCATCCCTTCAACTTCAAGAACATTAAACGGAATGCAATTATTTACAGACTTGGTGAAAACGATGCTTCTATCCACATCGTAATAAAAAAGGTCCTGCAGGGTTGTTAGGGATGTTATTGGCTCTGTCACAAATTCTTTGTGCATTGTAAATCTGTTGTACTCCCCCACCCTCTGAGACTGACCAAGGAGCTCTTGTAACTAATCAATAACCTGCTGGCAATGAGCCAGTGATTGGCTGTAACCCTGAAAAAGGAGGAGAGCAAAAGCAATCATGGGTCTGACAATTCCAAATTTCTCTGCAAGGCGAGGAAGCTGGTTTGCACAGATTTATAACAATGCAGTTGACCTGAATATGGTTGTCCTCGAGGCCTTCTTTGCTTCTGTGAATAGTCCTTCCAAACACAATGCCCCCTTTCATAATTGATGTTGTGCTGGAATGACAACTGGAGCATCCTATCAAGGCCACTGGATCTTCTAATTTGGTTCATGGCTATCTGACATAGCCATTTCCATGTTATTGTGAATGGAGCATCTGGCTTGCTCACTGTAAGCTGAGCTGGGGGAATAAATCATTGCCATACATGCGCTGTTGCATTCAATAAAGGTTATGGCAACGAAAGGGTTCCAAGAAGTATTTGCTAAATGTAGGCATGATGGATCTCCTCTAGTTTTAATACATGTTTTATTTTGTTCTCACACCAAACCTCACTATCTCTGTTGAGACTTACACCTTGTTATGACCCCATTGCCACTTATTATGACGGACCCCTTATTTTCTATAAAAGGTCAGAAATATATGGCACTCAAGAGGCTTTTTGAGGTACAACTTAAAATGGATTTGTCTCTTTTGGAGGGATTTAAAAGTCAGGTTAGTAAAGCTTCATAAAAGGAATGTGGTTTGTAACAGAATAACCGAACTGAGGAACTTGAGATGGTTATGTTCAAGTGATATATTGCAATTCTATTTGTATCAAGGTGGTTTATATACAAGTGTGTAAACTTTTATTTTCTGCTGAGAGTGACTTCTCTTGGCAGTCAATGGCTCGTTTCTTAAACAAAGTAGCCATTTTCTCCAGTTGTAATAGATCTCCAGCCACCCCCTGGAAGTTGGAAACCCTATCCACAGTACTAGTGAAAGTAAGGGTCTAGTGGGAGGCACTCTGTTCTCGCCCCACCTCTTATCTCTATCTCTGTCTTCCTGTTTCTGCTGTACTGGCTGTCCTCCTCACATCTTTTGTTCCTCTATAATCGGGATCCTCAACCTTTTTGAGCCTGCAGGCACCTTTAGAATTGTGAGAAAGCATGGTTGGCACATCCACAAAATTGCTACCGCAATATGGCTGCTGCAGGAGGCACAGCCAGCCGCAAAATGGCTTCTGCAGCTTGCCTTCAGTCTCACAGTGAAGATCCTTGTGCTATGGGGGCAGCTGCTGTCAAAACAATGTTTTAAAAAACCTGCCCAAGCAATCAAATCTTCAGTGCCCAAGCCCCACATTGCCCCACCCACTTTCTAAAAACACTTGGGGAGCACCAGTAAAGGTGTCGGTGAGCACCATGGTTAGGGCTGCCAACCTCCAGGTAGTAGCTGGAGATCTCCCACTATTGCAACTCATCTCCAGCCGATAGAGATCAGTTCATCTGGAGAAAATGGCCGCTTTGGCAATTGGCCTCTATGGCATTGAAGTCCCTCCCCTCCCCAAACCCTGACTTCCCCAAGAACCTCCCATCAGTGGCAAAGAGGGACCTGGCCATGGTATCCATGGATACCACATTGGGTATCCCTGCTCTACAACTCCTGCCAAAGGCCCTTGCTCCATCTAGACCTGTTTAAACCATAATTGGAGTAGTGGACTCTGATCTGGAGAACCGGGTTTGATTCCCCGCTCCTCCACATGAGCGGCAGAGGCTAGCCTGGTGACCTGGATTTGTTTTCCCACTTCTCCACATGAAGCCAGTTGGGTAACCTTGGGCTAGGCACAGCTCTCTCAGCCCCACCTACCTCACAGGGTGTATGTTGTGGGGAGGGGAAGGTGATTATAAGCTGGTTTGATTCTTCCTTAAGTGGTAGAGAAAGTCGGCATATAAAAACCAACTCTTCTTCATCTTCTTCACAAGCCAGAGCCAGTATACAGATGTCTAAACCATAACTTTAGTCACTATATGTCCCACTCCATCTCTGAAGTCTGTGCACCTCAGTTACCATAGGGGGATCTGTACTGTGTCTCCCCTCCCACCCAAAAGGACACAGAGCCTCCCATCTCTACACCTATATGCTGTTGCTGCCACCTTTGGCTCTGCCATTCTAGTTCCCATGGCTGGTTTCTCCTAGTAAATTGGGCTACTGGAACGCCATGCTGAATCCACACTGGGTTTCATGGCAGCACCCCAGCTATAAATGGAATCTAAGGATAAATCTCAGGCACTCTAGGAACAACTCCCCCCCAATGAAGATTAATCCCTTTTTATTGTGTTGATGAAATAATGACACAATCATAAAACATAAGGGAACAAGAGGATGCTGACAAAATATGCCTTTGATTAATTGTCCTAATAGATCATAGGTTGCTGACTATAGAATTTCCCCACAAGGCTCATTTATCAACGCTTAACACTTTCATGCAAAATCTTAGAGCAGAAAGAGCCATAGTGGATTTCAGAGGGCTCATTCATATGATCTAATGTACAATACATCTTGAGTGCAAGGGCTATTGTGTCTGAATACGTCGAATTGTCCCCTATACAAGCTCTTAAAGAAGACAAAAGTGGGCCATAGTTAGGATTGCCAGCCTCCAAGTGGTGGCTGGAGATCTGCTATTACCTGATCTCCAGGTGACAGAGATTAGTACCCCTGGAGAAAATGGTCGCTTTGTCAATTGGACCCTATGGCATTGAAGTCCCTCCCCTAACCCCGCCCTCGTCAGCCCTCCCCCCCAAATCTCCAGGTATTTCCCAACTCAGAGATGGCAACCCTGGCTATAATGGTATTGCAGGGGCAGTACAGTGGAGTGTCAATACTTATTCAACTTCCATCCTGTCCCAAAGGAGCAGGAACTTAAACCATATCACCGCAACATGGCCAGAAAATATCCCAAATGTTCACCAATTTCAGTTTAGCATGCAAAAGTAGTGCTTTTAGGGCCACAACAGTAATCCCCCCCCCAAAAAAAACCCGATTACTGTGAACATTAACATTTTCTGCATTCATTAGCTGCCATTTTCTTCCCAATCAGCGACAGGTTTGTTGCCCACCCCTCATTTTTTAACTTTATTTCTTTCTCCTTCTTACAGCGATCTGAGTCAATCAGGGATCACATTCTGAATACAATGACATCATTAACAATCCTAATTGCAAAGACAATGACATCATAATCACACACAGCCAATCACAGTAGAACACATGCTGATGTTACGTAGGACAAACAAACATGAATGAGGTTGGTTATGCATGGCTGGTTTGCCTTGCGATTCTCCTGCGAATGTCCCAGTTTTCTGCAGGGATTATGCATGATGTTCCTCTCCTCAGCGCTCAGTTTGCTTCTGTTCTGCAATTCCCCCAGGTTTTCCAATACCTGTTTAATCCCAAGAATAAGTTTAATTCCAAGCTTATCTCAGATGTAAGTAGGTGCATAGTTCAACTCCAGGTTGAACTTCCCACGACACGCCCCCATTCTCCTTCCCCTCCTCCAACTCCTCCTTCAGCCAGGCTTCAACCACCCCAGGAAGCCATTTCAGAGATGGAGATGGAGGCGGCCATGGTCTGCTCCTTCTCTGTGCCCCCTCGCCACATTTTAATTTTTTTCCCCTGCTGTTCCGATGGAATATCGATATATCATCATATCATCCAAAATACTATTAAAAATCACAGAGAGAGCCAACGGAGGCTAGAATTGTACATTCACTCCCCCCCCCCCTACTCATTTAGGTGATAATTTGCCCATGGGGTGGGGGAGCAAGTGCATGATCCAAGGCTCCACTGGTTCTCTCTGAGATTTTTAATCATATTTTGTATGATGCTAACTCCCTTGTACCCTGACTTGGATAGCCCCAGGCTAGCCTGATCTCATCAGATCTCTGAAGCTAAGCAGGGTCGACCCTGGTTAGTACTTGGATGGGAGACCACCAAGGAATACCAGGACCACTATGCAGAGGAAGGCAATGGCAAGCCACTTCTGTTGGTCTCTTGTCTTGAAAACCTCATAAGGGGTTGCCATAAGTCAGCTGTGACTTGATGGCCCTTCACACACACATAATTCCCTTGCACTTATTGGATGTGTGATGAGATCACCCTGAGAATTTCAAGAAGTGTCACAGTGGAAAACTAGTCTCATCAATATTCCAACCCAAGATCCCAAACACATCTTTCCTCAATCCTACTTTTCTAGAACATGGCATGCTACCCTTACCTCTATGCTTATTTATTCTTCCTTTATT